>NC_138036.1:0-397917 GCF_964106645.2 Podarcis pityusensis | reverse complement strand
ATTGGGGCCGCCAAGAGCCTCTCCTCCTCCTGGAATTGATCCAGTCCTCTTCTCAAGCCCTCCAGGTTGTGGTCATCTCTGCCTCCGGTGGGAGGGAGTTCCACAGTTTAGCCAGGCTCCTGTGAACTGGCCTTTTGCTTTCTGGGGTGTCAGGCGGAAGCCTCTGCCTGGAGACATTGAGGACCAAAGGCAGGGCTCTCAGCCTGTGCCCAAGAGGTGCCCGCTGTGCCGGTGGCAGACGGACTCTCCTTCTCTCCCAGGTTGCAGGGTGCCCCCCGTGACTCCCCACGACATCCTCTTGCAGGGACTGATGCTGCGCTCCTCGGAAGCCACCAACTCTGGCGCTCAGGCTGCCCTGGGCTTCCCAGATCAGGTAGTCAAGAGGGGGCCACTGGAGGGGGGTGTTGGAGGGCATCTGTGGGGGATGAGACCCCGGGCAAAGGCCCAGCCTGTCCCCTCTCTGCTCCTGCAGCTGGGCTCCTTCTTTGTGGACTATCCTGACGTGGCCTTTGGCACCATGGGGCAGCTCCTCCAGGACAACTTCCACCTGGGAGATGTGCCAGTCCAGGTGAGTGACCCTCCCTTGTCGCTGCCCAGAGAGTTGGGTCCTGCCCCTCTGGTGTGGGGCAGAGCAAAGGGATGCTGGTGGAGGGAGGAGCCTCCTTCAGGCGGGGAGTTTGTTTGTTTGTTTGTTTCATTGATAGCCCACCTTTTAATACATGGTAATCCCCACAGAACTCTAGCCCAATGGTTGCCATTAATTTGATTTGAACTGATTTTAGAATGAATTGATTTTAGATGCTGTATTATTTTACTGTTGTTAGCCATTCTGAGCCCGGCTTCGGCTGGGGAGGGCGGGATATAAATAAAATATTATTATTAGTATTATTAGTATTATTAGTATTATTATTATTGATTTCCCCCTCCTCTTTTAACCCCCCCAACAATAACGCAGTGAGCTGCGTTGGCCTGGGCCAAGAGGCGCTGACTGGCCTAAGGTTCCTTAGCTTCATGTCCAAATGGGGGATTCGAACCCTGGTCTCTCAGTCTGACACTCTAACCACTAGACTGCAGTGCCGTCGTGACTTGAGGCATGCTTGGTTTCCCCGTTCTCTTCCGTTCCCTCCTGGCTGCCCCTCTCTTCTCCTCCGTCAGGAGGAGCAGTAGCAAGTTCTGCTGTGCATCCTCAAACTCTCCCCTTCCAACAACCCTGCCAGGTAGGCTAGCCTGAAGGGGGGGGAGAGAGACTCTTTCTTGGGGCTTCGTCTGACCCTCTTGGCTGCTTCCATCCCCTGCAGAGGAAAAAGCGGCGCAACGTCTGCCGGGTGAGCCGCCTGCTGAAGCACATCGATGCCCCTGATGCCGTGAGGTGAGTGACTCGCCTTGGTCAGGGGGGGGCGCAAAAGCGGGGCAGGCGGGTCTTGGGGCTGGCGCTCTGGGTTAAACCACAGAGCCTAGGGCTTGCCGATTAGAAGGTCGCAATTCGAATCCCTGCGACGAGGTGAGCTCCCATTGCTCAGTCCCTGCTCCTGCCAACCTAGCAGTTCGAAAGCATGTCAAAGTGCAAGTAGATCAATAGGTACCACTCCGGCGGGAAGGTAAACAGCATTTCCATGCACTGCTCTGGTTCCAAGCGGCTTAGTCATGTTGGCCACATGACCCGGAAGCTGTACGCCGGCTCCCTCGGCCAGTAAAGCAAGATGAGCGCCGCAACCCCAGAGTCATCCATGACTGGACCCAATGATCAGGGGTCCCTTGACCTTTTTAGATCAAGACCACCCCCAGAAACATCATACATGCATCACAGAAAAGGCGGTCTAAAACAGAAATTTGAGTCTTGTTTTTCTCCTGTCCTTGTTTACCTCCTGTCTGCCAGGTTACCTGTTAATGCTCACTTGATTGGATTTCCTGGGGAGCCTGGCCAGTCTTTTGTAATGATAAATACTTAGTTCCTGAGCCAGGTCACAGGCTCACACCCTATTCATATCTTAAATGTGCCCTTAAGACAGGATTTGTGAAGGAAAAGACAATGGGGAGGCTTTTCCATTTTCCTTTGACCTTGCAGAGAAAGCATTTGGTCAGTTTGGGACAGTTTGGGAATCAAAAATGGTTCCAGGTCAGTCTTCCTGTGCTGACCTATGTACGTGCTCGGTTGGCACACTTATGAACATTTAACATATATCTAAGACCTCAAAATTCCTATCCCACCCCACAGCTGCAGCTTCTTTGGGGGCAAGAGCATCATGCGCCTGTGCCGGGACTGGCTCTTTGAGCTGCCCCTGGAGCTGATGGCCGACTGGCTGCACGAGGACCTGGCGGAGCAGTGGAGGCGCCTTTCCTTCGACGAGACCCCAACCGGGGGGGCCTTGGCCTGGCTGCCCAGAGAGGGCAGCGGGGGGCCGTCGTCCAGGGGCCGCCTGGTGTACCCCTCTGGGGAGGCCATGAACCAGGTCTGTATCCTTTTCCGTGGGCAAGAGGCGCTTGGTTGCAGCCAGCTGGCGAGGGAGACCTCTGGGGCTCCGACCTTTCTTATAATAATAAATGATAATAAACTTTTATTTCTACCCCGCCCTTCCCAGTTCAAAAACCGGG
The DNA here is from genome assembly GCF_964106645.2 of Podarcis pityusensis. Lineage (NCBI taxonomy): Eukaryota > Metazoa > Chordata > Lepidosauria > Squamata > Lacertidae > Podarcis > Podarcis pityusensis. Next base: position 395,325 of record NC_138036.1, on the reverse strand, counting down.
CTCAGGGCGACTAACAACAAATTTAAAACACTTAATTATAAAAGCAGCATAAAATATGGTATAAAGACATGAATAACAATAAAATTCAAAAATCAATTAGATAATCCCCAGGGCTAGCTGGCTGAATTGGTCCTACTTGGGACAGTGTGGTGGCCAGGGGAGAATCAGCTGTGGGGTCTCAGAGCAGGTGATCTTCATAAAAGGGGAGAAGGAGGGAAGAGAAGGGAAATAAAAGATCAGGCTGAATTCAAATTAAAGGCCAGGCAGAATAGCTCTGTCTTACAGGCCCTGCGGAAGGAAGTTAAATCCTGCAAGGCCCTAGTCTCCTGGGACAGAGCATTCCACCAGGTCGGAGCCATCACTGAGAAGACCCTGGTGGAGGATAGTCTGACTTCCTTGGGGCCCGGGACTTCTAAACTATGGTTATTCATGGACCTTAAGGTCCTCCGCGGGGCAGACCAGGAGAGGTGATCCTGTAGATACGAGCGTCCTAAGCCACAAAGGGCTTTAAAGGACCAGCACCTTGAACATGACCCTATACTCTTCCGTGAATCTTGCATGTGGGTTTTCTGGGTGATCTCTCCCCACCCCACTTGTCTACCATGTCCCTCCCCCTGCCAGACCTCTCCTTCCTCTCCCTCGAGACCCCCCACCCCCGTACCCCTTCCTTAGCTGCTCCTTCATCAGGCTTCCAAGACGTGGCTCTGAAGCCCACCGCCAGCGGCTCCCTGAGGCCTCGAACCCACGGCCGCCCTGCCCAGTTTGAGCTCAATGGCCGGGTCCAGCAAGTGGCAGCCGCCCAGGTGGACGGCATTGGTGAGTGAGGCGTCTGCCGGAAATCGCTGCCCTTTCTCCCCCAGTATTATTCTGAGGGTGCTAAGCCTGGTCTCTCTGCTCTGCCTCCCCCATGCACAGACTTTGTTGGGGTGCGCTCAGATTATCACTGCGGCGCATGGAAGATGAAGCCGGGAGGAGCCCCTGCCCTGCTCCAGGTGGCTGGCACAGAGACCCCCTGCTCCTCCATCGCAGTCAGGTAAGAGGGAAGCAACGGGGGCTTGGCCCAAATTTAATTTTTTAAAAAACCTGCCCTTGTGATGTGAAGGCAAAGTCTGTTTGGGTTCAGCCTCCTCGACTCTCTGGCCCCTCTTGTTGCGTTCCAGAGACAAGGAAGGATTGGACCCTGATTAATAAAATACACACGAGGCTTGGCCAGCAAAGCTCTGGCCCAGGCCCCTTTTATTAACAAAAGAACTTTTAGCACAGCGCTTGTAAGAACCAATCAGATGTCCTCTGAGCATTTCAAAAACCCCACGTGGGACAAAGTCAGATCAGAGAAATCCTTCTAACAACAAAGAAACTACCGTATTTTTCGCTGTATAGGATGCATTTCCCCCCTCCAAAAATTAAGGGGAAATGTATGTGCGTCCTATGGAGCGAATGCAGGCTCCTTGGCTTCCGCGATAGCAACGCGAAGCCTCTGAAGCGCAGAGGGAGCGCTCCCTCCGCACTCTGGAGGCTTCGCGTTGCTTTCGCTGAAGCCTGGAGAGCGAGAGGCGTCGGTGCGCACCAACCCCTCTTGCTCTCCAGGCTTCAGGGATAGCCACCTGAAGCCTGCGGAGTGCAGCGCGAGTTCCCACTGCACTCCGCAGGCTTCAGGTTCCTTTCGCTGAAGCCAGGAGAACAAGACTCTCCCGGCTTCAGCAGAGAGGGAGAGCTGCGCAGCGCCCCTTCAGCCAAGCGGCAGGAGAAATGGAAGGGGCTCCGTTTCTCCTGCCGCTTCGCTGAAGGGGCTCTGAACAGAGAGTGGGAGAATATAATTTTTTTCTTGTTCTCCCCCTCTAAAACAAGGTGCGTCCTATGGTTCGGGTGCGTCCTATAGAGCAAAAAATACGGTATTTCCTACTTGAGCATGCATACATAGTTCAGAGTAAATAAAATAGGAATCAAGGAGGAATGCGTTTAGCAAACCCTGGAGGTCATAAACAGCAGTAAACAGGAAAGGAAGGACAGGTAGTATTTACCATCTCCTTGTGAACTCTCTTCCTGGCCCTTAAGATCTACCTAAAGATTAACAAACTACATCAAAGTTACATACTATATTTGTGGCTCTGGATGCCTGGTGAAGCAACCGGTCTGTGTTTCAGAATGCTTATACGTGCTTGTCAGGCATAGAAAATGAACAGTAGAGAAGATGGGCAGAGATGCAGAGGCTTGTGGGATTTAATCAGAAATTATTGTCAATGAATCAAGCCCAGTCAAAGCAATGCTTTCATCGCTGGCACAATGGCGTTCTCCATTTTTCATAATTCCTCTTAGCAATCCCACCTGACCCCCACACCTCTCATCAAAGGGGTCTCTTCAGCTTTCCTGGGGCCGTGAGACTGTTCTGTGTGCCCCACCCCAACCACCCCCCCGACCCAATCTGCATGCCCAACACACTGAATTTATCACCCTTTTATCTAAACAAAGAAGTGCCGCGCTGTGAAATTCGTTAAAAGATCAAACTGTTGAATAGAAAAGAGAGAAGTATTGCCAGCCCATAGAGAATCTCTTGGGGAGGGGCGTCTGGGTGCCACCACAGAGAAGGCCCTGCTGCGCTGCGTCCCAGCCAGCCCCCCAACCTCCCGATGGCAGCAGACTCCCTTTTTATGTGTATTGCTAATGCTAACCATTCCTTAAACGTTCTTTATTACTCGTGGTTAACTGATCTTAATTGATGCTTTTAATATTCCTTAGCAGTTTTATTGCAAGCAAGTCTAGTGGGGTAGAAATCTTGCTACCTGAAGATAGAACGGGGCTTGAGAGGCTGCAGTGGGGCAGGCCTGGGGCTGGAGCTAAGTCTGGGGAGGGGGCCGGGGGTCTCTGCTTCCCCTGCTACGCATGATGCCTCTCCTGTCTCCCTTGCAGCCCCCACCTGCCTGGCGAGCTCTCCTTCTGCACCCACGGAGGATCCCTCTATGTCTGGAATGTGGAGACAGGGTGAGCACTTGGGGGGGCTTATAAGAGCCCCCCTCATCTTGTATGCAGATGAAGATGGATGGGGGGGGGGAGAAGACATGCTTGGCCCTGTCTCTGGAGGGGAGGGGGGGCAAAGGGAGGGTTCAAAAGCCCCTGAGGATTACATTTTGGAGTGAGGAAAGGAAAGGAAAGGGAATGAGAAGTTACTTTGGAAACGCTTTCTTCTGATTTCTGCCCCCTTGAAACAGGCAAAACAGAGAATGCTGAAATTCCTTGGGTGACTTTCTCTCCCAATAAACGAAGGGCTGTTTTTTAAAAAATTGTGGAGTTGGAAGGTTCCCCAGGGGTCATCTAGTCCAGCCCCCCCCCCCCCCCGCGCACGACGCAGGAATGTCAGCTAAAGAAGTCCTGGCAGCTGGCCTATTTGACCCCTGTTGAAAAACCTCCAGGGAAAGAGAGTCAAGTGTTGGAGTCGTCAGCGACTCAACCTTCGTATTTGGGGCTTCAGGTTTGAGTATTGTAGGAACCTGGCTATGTACTGAGATGTCCTGGGGGATGCAGTTGTGGACTTCTGATCTGCAGACTCAGAGGCGTGTGAAAGGGAGACCTTCCCCCAAATGCAACGGGGCGAGGCCCATGCCGGCAGCCACCCCGGGCCCAGTCCCAGAAGCCAGCCCCTTCTCCTGCCCCCTTCCTGGAAGATTCAGGATGGATAAAAGGAAGTTACCGTATTTTTCACGCCATAAGACGCACCCGACCATAAGATGCACCTAGTTTTTAGAGGGAGAATGCAAGAAAAAAATATTCTTTAAAGGGAGCGCTGAGCATAGCCTGTATGCATCCCAGGCTCTGCTCAGCGCTCCCTTTCACGAGCCTCACGGAGCGTGTGTGCGGTGCTTGCAGGCTTTTCCCCGAGGAGGGAGAAGGGCTGACCGGCTGTCCTTCTCCCTCCTCGGGGAAAAGCCCCCAAGAGCCACACACACACTCCGTGCGGCTCTTTAAAGGGAGCGCGGCTCTTGGGGGCTTTTTGGGGCATGGGGGAAGGGACTGAGGGGCTAAGCCAGAAGCTAGAACAGCAAGAGGGAGTGCTTTCCCCTTACTTTTTAGAAGGGAAAAAGTGTGTCTTATAGAGCGAAAAATACGGTATTCATGCAGCACATCATTAGACTGTGGAACTCTCTGCCATAGGAGGCAGAGATGGCCACCAACCGGGATGGCTTTAAAAGAGGATCCTGCTGGTGGGTTTCTCACAAACATCTAGTTGGCCCCTCTGAGAACGGGATGCTGGACTGGCCGGATCCAGCAGGCTCTGAATATCCCCCAGAGCTGTGTTGGGCTGGCACCCTGAGGCTGGCATGGAGTGCAGGTGAGCCATACTCTGCCCCCGCTAGAAGAGCTGAGCCAAGCTCCAGTCCGCCATGCCCTCTCCTTCTTGCCAGGCTCCAGCGGCTGCACCAGGACAGCGAGACCCTCTTCTTCCGGGACCCTTCCCCTTGGCGATGGAGCGAGTTTACTGCCCACCCGCGGGTGCTCAGCTTTGCCGACCGTACCGGCCTGGTGGGGATTGACCAGAGGGTGAGACTCCGGGGGGGGGGAGGCGGGGAGAGGAGATGCTGCAAGGGGGCTCCGCACTTCCTGCTGCTGCTGCCCCACCCAAGGCAGGTTCGGGGGACGAGAGAAGCCTCCAGGGTGGCACCAGGGGACCCTGCTCTCCAAGGCTTAGGCTGCTCCTCTGGTTCCCCCAGGTGTCCTCTCAACATCGCGTGGAGCTCTTCAAGGTGGGGGGCGAGGCAGACTGCCAGCGGGGGGAGCGCGTGGTCCTCGCCAAGTACCTGGGCCAGGCTGAGCCCTACCAGCACCTCGTTGCCACGCAGGTGAGTGCCAGGGCTTTCCTCATTCTCCAGAGACGGGCACAGGGGTCCTCTTGAGACTTCCCAAGCTGGAGGGGGGGTGTTCATGAACTTTAAATCAGATCAATTCAATTTAAATCAGATCGATTCAAATCACAATTTAAATCACTAGTCAGTAAGATTTGGTTTAAATCACTAGTCGGTAAGACTTGATTTCAAGCATTTTTTTTACAGAAAGTCTCCTTCTTACTGGTATAATCTTAATATTTACAACCAGATGAAGGTTTCCTTTTTGGAATAATAAAATTTCAGAGTAGTTTTTACAGTTATTTCAAAAATTACTGATTTGGTTGTACTATTAGAAATACATAGACAGAGAATTATGAAATTATTGTGAGGATTAATAAGTTAACTCTATATTTGGACAACTTTTCTGCTGTACTTTATTGGAAGGAGAAAAATAACAACAACAACAACAACAATTGATTATACCTCGACCATCTGGGTGGGTTTCCCCAGCCACTCTGGGCAGCTTCCAACCAAATATTAAAATACAGTAATGCATCAAACATTAAAAGCTTTCCTAAACAGGGCTGCTTTCAGATGTCTTCCCAAAGTCTGGTAGTTGGTTTTCTCTTTGACATCTGGTGGGAGGGCATTCCACAGGGCGGGTGCCACTACCGAGAAGGCCCTCTTCCTGGTTCCCTGTAACGGCTTCTCGCAGTGAGGGAATTGCCAGAAGGCCCTTGGAGCTGGACCTCAGTGTCCGGGTAGAACGATGGGGATGGAGACGCTCCTTCAGGTCTACTGGGCCATTTAGGGCTTTGAAGGTCACCACCAACACTTTGGATTGTGCTCAGAAACGTACTGGGAACTTCCGGGTTGGCGCCTCCAGGCAATGGCGGAGTTCCTCCGATCGGGAGGAATTTGCTCCGTGGAAATTAGGGTCTGACCGCCACGGCGAAGGCGGAGACCCACTGAAATCACAGGCGGGAGAAGCCTGTGAACTTGGGATTCGACTGGCACCCTTTGCGCCTCCCCTACTCACGGGGAAACCCTGATTTGGGGATCGGGAGCGAAGTGGGGTGAGTGGCGCGGTGCTTCGAATTGACTGCTTCTCTCACGGAGTGAAGCCGCATCGCTGTTGCCGGAGAGCGCTGACTTTTTCCTGTGGACAATTGGATTTTAAACAACTACCCGTGAGTAGAACGGAAAATTAGATCCTTAAATTCATTAATTTGGCATTGAAACGGGAAGGTTCTAAACAGGAAGTCCGCCTTCCTTTTTTGTAAACAGATTGAAGCAAAGAAGTTGCAAGTTAAAGCCTTGGAAAGTCTATTTTTGTAAAGGATTAAATCTCCATCGGTTAAAAATATTAAACCCCCTTGGAAGCAGGAGAAGAGGGGGGTAATTTTGGACCTAGTGAGCCTGCAGGAGAGAGTGAAAAACCAAATTACCACTGCTCCGAACCTGGAAAAGGGCTGCCAGAAAGAGTGACGTTTTTTGACAGCTAGCAATAAGAGAAATATATTGTTTCCATTGTACTCATCTGCGTTTAAAAAGTAGGAAAAGAAACTACCTTTATAGTTTAAACTGTGTTTGAAAGGATTGATACAAGTGGAGACTGTTTCCCTCTAGAGGGAGCTTTTGAAACAGTTACAAGAGTGGAGCTGGGGTTTTTCCAGTTGCAAGATAAGAACTGTGTGAAATAGAGATCAACCTTGGACTTTAAGAATGTTGACAGAAGGAGCCTTAGTGACTGTATTATGTAAGATAAGCTATTCGTTGGAACAGCTCCACAAGAAGACGGACGCTATGAATACCAAACTTGAGAACTTGGGACAAAAAGTGACTAATTTGGAACAAAAAGTGACTATTAATGCAGAAATTGTTCAAGATTTGACACAGGAACCTACCTTGACAGGACAAACTGGGGAGAAGACGAAGGAGAATGTTGGTGTTGTTAAACCTAAAATAATACAAGTGGAAGCCCCAGTTTTACAGAGGCAAACTGAGGATTATAAGTGGAGGCCTTTTATGAATGAATATAGAAAAAGTCAGAATTTGAAGATTGGAGCCCTGTTTGGATTGAAGAAGGAAGGTTGGATAGACTCTTTCATGCAGAGATTTACTGACCTTTGGGTCCTGAATTTGGGTCAGGAGGTGATTGGAGTTGTGGGGGCCTTTGGATCTGGGGGAGCCTTGAAACATGATTTGAGATATTGTATGGACACTGGTTTTAGCTGTGGAGAGTTGGTTGGTCTGTCGAGAGGGAATGGGGGCATGGTTGGATCGGGGCCCCCCCAAGACCTGCGCTTCAGCACCCTCAGTATCAAAGAATATGAAGAAAAACTGCAGAAGGGACTTGGAAAAGATTTAAGAGCCTCGGACAGAAGATCTCCAGGTTGATGAACTATATTGTCAGAGTTGCTTCCAGATCCTAGCTCACAGAGGATCACGCTAGCCAGCGATCATTAAATAAAAGTCTTTATTGAGTTACAGTTTCCATTCTCAAGCTGCTGCGTGCAACCCTACGTCTAATGGTTAGATCGGCGAAGCTCCATCTGAGTCTCCGCCCCTTGTACACCAACTTAATATCCTAGCCTTGCTCCACCTTTTCCGCCTGACTGTTCTTCTCTGGGTCCCTCTGCCCCCCGGGGTCTCTTCCTTCCGGGATTCCTCTGACGCTGACGCTGACCCCCCTGACTCTTCTCCCTCCTTTCGGCGGGCTTTAGGACCTGGCTCCCTTTCCGGGCTGCCTACTGCGCCACCTTCCTGTGCATTTGAACTTGTCGCGCGCGCCCAACCTTCCACCTTCCGTCTGACCGTTTCTTCGCTCCCCGATGGAGGTGTGGCCACTCCTGACTCGTGCCCTCCCCCCTGTTGTGAGCTGCCAGCGCTTGATCCCTGGCGCCCTTCCTCTTCCCTGCTCTCTGGCGGTGACGCTGGTCCCGATTTCCAACTGCTCCCCTCTGAGTCCCCTCTGGCTCTATCTTCCTGGGGTGTCCCCCTAGGCTCCCCCCTTGCCCTGGCCACTGGTGCTCCTTTCTGTGAATCTTCTGATTCACTGGAAAGACTCGGAGATCTCGGGTCGTCGTCATCACTCATCTTTTCTTCTGCCTCCTCCCCCTCGCTCTCTGTTTCCTCCCTTGCCCTTGCCTCTGCTCCTGAACCCCTGACATATATGGAATGGACGGAAATGACTGGCAGAATCCGAGACCAGGGAGAAGAGATGGTGGTAGAAGATTGGGAAAGTTTAAAGTTTATATATAGAAATATTGTAAATTTAATGAGTGTTAGAAAATTGTTGGAATGAAATTTTATGGCTTTAGCAGAAATGTTATAAGGAGTTAGGTATAATTAAGTATTTCAGTTTTAATGGAAAATAAGGTACAAAATATGTTAAGATATTCATAATGATAAAAATAGAGAAAGATGGAAAGGAATTGCTGAAACAAGTAATAGAAGTGGAATACAAAAAGGGAGGTGAGAGGAGGTCGATGAAATAAGGGAATGAAAGATAGAGTAATGAAATGGTATGGTATATGTTTTTAAATTGTTGTTCTTTTGCTTTGTTTAGTTTAGTGTGTTAAGGTTGTGTTTTGTATTGTGTATTGTATTGTATTGTATTGTATTGTATTGTATTGTATTTTCTTTCTCTTTTTTTCTTCTTCTCTGCTCTATCTTGGTTTTTTCTTTCTCCTATTTTCTTCTTTCTTCTTTTCTTGTAAGTTTTAAAAGCAATAAAGATTATTTTTTTAAAAAAAACAGAAATGTACTGGGAGCCAATGTAGGTCTTTCAGGACCGGTGTTATATGGTCTTGGCAGCCTCTCCCAGTCCCCAGTCTAGCTGCCGCGTTCTGGATTAGTTGTAGCTTTCGGGTCACCTTCAAAGGTAGCTCCACGTAGAGCGCATTGCAGTAGTCCAAGCGGGAGATAACCAGAGCATGCACCACTCTGGCCAGACAGTCCGTGGGCAGGTTAGGGTCTCATCCTGCGTACCAGATGGAGCTGGGAGACAGCTGCCCTGGACACAGAATTGACCTGCGCCTCCATGAACAGCTGTGAGTCCAAAATGACTCCCAGGCTGCACACCTGCTCCTTTAGGGGCACAGTTACTCCATTCAGGACCAGGGAGTCCTCCACACCAGCCCGCCCCCTGTCCCCCAAAAACAGTACTTCTGTCTTGTCAGGATTCAGCCTCAAACCCTCGGGTCCCTCCCAGCATTCCAGTTTGAGGAGTCTGTGTGCTGTGAATGTTTCTCTCTCCTTCCGCAGTTCTCGGTCTACGTGCTGGACGAACGCTTCCCCCTGGTGCCCGCCCTCAGCTGGGAGCACATGATGCAGCGGCCGCCCATCTACGGCCTCCTCAGCCCGGCCGTCACTCCGCAGCGCAGCCACAAGCTCCTCCTCGGCTCCCACCACGACCAAGAACTCTTGCTGCTGCAGTACACAGGTGGGGGGGGGCGAGGCAGGGGCTGGGGGTGCAGGGAGTGGATCAGAGTACCCCCCCATTGGCATATGCACTTACCGGGGTCTGAGCGGGTGGCGGCTGACCAGAGACCTTGGGGTTGTGGCGGCTAGCACAACAGAGATGCCCAAAAGCCTCTTCTGCCAGGAAGTGGGATGTTGAAAGAAGCAGGAGGATGTTGATGGCTTTAAAAGAGGAGGAGACAAAATTTGGGGCGGGGGGAGGCGGCTCCTGGTGGCTCCTGGCCAGGGTGTCCTGGCGATGCTACTGTGGTCAGCAATGCTTCTAGATCCCAGGCCGTTACCGCATTTTTTGCTCTATAAGACTCACTTTTTCCCTCCTAAAAAGGAAGGGGAAATGTGTGCGTGTCTTATGGAGCAAATGCAGGCTGCGCAGCTACTCCAGAAGCCAGAACAGCGAGAGGGAGCGCTGCGCAGTGATCCCTCTTGCAGTTCTTGCTTCTGGCTTAGCCCCTCAGTCCCTTCCCCCACCTCCCAGAAAAGCCCCAAGAGCCGCGTGGAGTGTGTGTGTGGTGCTTGGGGGCTTTTCCCCAGGAGGGAGAAGGGCAGCCCGTCAGTGATGGGATGCGTACAGGCTCTGCTCAGCGCTCCCTTTAAAGAATATTTTTTTTCTTGCATTCCCCGTCTAAAAAAATAGGTGTGTCTTATGGAGCGAAAAATACAGTATGCTCTTGCACTCCTAAGTAGGACACCATGCGGCACCAAAACTATAGAGCCCCCTCTGGCAAGGTCTGCTGGTGCCCCCCAACTTCAGTGATGCAAGATTGGGTGACCCCCCCTTTCGCCTGATTTTGCTGCTCCAGAGCTTTTCTGGTGGGGTGAATCCTTGGGGGTCGCGAGGGGCCGGCTGCGCTGGGAGACGCGGTTGTGGGTTGGGAGACTGATCCACCTCTTTCCACAGGTGGCGCCGACACCCCTTGCCAGCTCTGGGGCCCCCCACGGAAGGTGCCTTCGATCCTCGAGAGCCTGCCCCACTTCCCTGTGCAAGTGCCCATCTGGCAGGAGGCTCTGCGCCAGCGTCTCGCCCTGCCCACTGCAGGTACGTGGGGGGGGGGGCTTGAGCCAGACTGGAAGCAGCTTAGACACACGCCCTCCCCCAAGTGGTGAGCAAGGGCAGGTGTCCAGACCAGTCCCTTCAAAATCCGACTGAAAGGAGATCCGTCAGAACGTGGCGGGCACAGGGGCCAAGAGGGGACCATGTCCAGGAAAGTGGTGGGAGATATCGCTGAAGAGAGAATTAGCAAGTATGTGGAAGAACAAGCTTTGCTTGAAGCAGAAGCAGCATGGCTTTTGCAAGGGGATTTCCTGTTTCATTAGCCCATGAGAATTCTTTTCAGAGCGTCCACAAGCAAGAGGAGAGAGGTGGCCCCACCAGGGTCAAAAGCTTTCAGGGCTTAGGGCAACTGAAAACCACTGCACAGCTCAGGGAATTACTTTTAATTAGCAATCTACCATTCGGCTTTGAAATGTCGGACTAGTGTAATTTAGCTCTCGAAATGTAGGAGCTGTTTGTTTGTTTTTTAAAAAACATTTTTATTACTTTTCCATTTTTCCCCATTTAAACCTACTTTTGACATCCACTTTATAAATTGCTCATCTGAGCATTGACTTCATGGTTTCCCACTTTATGTCTTTACAGCCTAGCATTTATTAGTTTTCCCTTTTCCCTTATTCCTTCTGTTCTCTGATTTTAAGTAATATGAAAAGGATACATATCATGAACATTACAAGTCTTCTTACAAGCCTACTAGTGTTGTTAATTGCTTACAGTGTTCTTTCAAATATAATATAAATTTACTCCAGTCTCTTTGGAAAGCTTGAGCCGGTTGTTTTCGGATCTTCCCGGTCAGTTTCGCCAAATGTGCAGAGTCCATCATTTTTGCCTGTCTCTCTCCTAACGTTGGTGTCTCTTGCTGTCCCTCAAACATATACATAGAATACTTAATTAAGCATAGATAATGGGTGAGTAAAAATTTGTAAGAAAAATTAAAAGATCAGTTAACACAGCTGTATGGGGGGGGGGCTTCAGAGGTGTGGATCCAACAATATGGGCCTTCAGTTTAGGATTGAATTGTAGCATAGACCATTTTTTGTCGGTTATCTATCACGGCAGCACAAAATCGAGCGACTGAATATGTGACTTCTGGGTGCTCCTGACCCCTTGAAATGAGGGGCCGGACTCTCTGGCCGTGCCCTCTTTCCTCCACCAAGTGGGGCCCCCACTGACGGTTCCCTTCCACCCCCAGGCATCGCAGCTGCCCTTGGTAAGCAGGGCCAGAGTCAGACCCTGCTGGTCTTCCAGCTCTCTGAGGCCGGCGATCTCTTCTACCAGCCCTTGCTCCACCAGGAGGAGGACGACGAGGAGGAGGAAGAAGATGGAGACTCCGAGGGGCCCCAGTCGGCCCCAGAAGCCCCACAGGAGGAAGAGGATGCCCCCCGAGGCCCTGACGAAGCAGCCAGACCGCGCGACGGCTGCCCTCTGCCACCTGCCACGCCCGCAGCACCTATGGCCGCACCCTCCGCTTACCAGCGCTGGATCAGGGCCTTCCGGAAGGCCTGGAAGCGTCTCCCAGAGGCAGCCCAGGGCCGGGCGCGGCTGCCGGCCGTCCTCAGCCAGAGCCGCCTCTTCACTCGCCAGGAGCTGCGGGAGCCGGTCGGGGATCAGGCCCCCTCGAACGGGGAGGCCCGACAGCGCCTGCACCAGGCCATGCGGGAGAAGCGGGCCGTGTGCCCCCAGGAGCCTGCTGGCAGGGCCCCCTCGCCCCCGGGGCTGGAGCAGGAGGGCCCCCCGGGGGAGCTGGGCCAGCGCCTGGCCGCATCCTGGGCCGGCGGCTGGGCCGACTGGTGGCAGGAGAAGCTGGGCGCCACCAAGGCACAGAAGCAGCGGGCGCTGAGGGAGCAGCGGCGGAGGCGCAAGAGGGCGCGGGGCACCCCCAGCCTTTCGGGGAGCTTCACCTCCACCACCAGCTACCAGTCGGACGCCAGCGACTCCTCCTGGTGGGCAGCCAGCAGCCAGACCCCCAGCGAGGCCCCCACCGACTCAGAAAGCCTCTACTCTCTGGCCTCTGCCACCATGAAAGCCCCCAGCCTGGCACCTGAGTCTCGCGTCTCCGTTCCCTGCTCCCCGACTGCTTCCCAGGGCCCCCCGCCCGACTCCCAGGGCCCCCGTGACGCTTCCCAGGGCTCCCCCTCGTCCTCGCAGCTGCTCTCGTCCCAGACCCTCTCCACCCGCGGGATCCCCAAGGAGCGCCGCCAGACCCTCCGCAACTACCTGGCCATCTTTGACGAGCCCGACGAGCCCCCGGCCGAGCTGCCAGCCAGCCAGGCCTCCAGCCGCGGGAGCCAGCGCCCCCTCCCCTCCTCCCAGGGCTCCCAGGGGCCCCGCAAGAGACCCCGCATGGGCTTCTGAGCCCCTCTCCTCCCCGTCAATGGAATAAAGCTGGCTTTCTGCCCAGCTGGGCCTCGTGGATGTCGGACTTGCGCGACGACCGAGCTCCTCCTCCTCCGGTCGAGTCCTTCGAAATCTCCTCCGACAATGATTAACGACCTGAGCCTTTGATGAGGCTCCAAGCACGTTCCCCCATTAGGCAGAGCATCCAGCACGCAGGGAAGGAGCCGAGACAATATGAGCTACATTGCAAAGAGATTTATTCCTAACTACGCAGACAGAAAAGAAATATACATGCTCTCTCTGTGAAAGCAGAGAACCAACTGAACAGCAAAGGAACAGGAAACAGTAACATCACATCCGTCTTCCGTGAGACTTCCAACAGCCTGGAATCTCTGGAATGCAAAACAAGATTCTTGTGACTCCAAGCAACTGCACAGTGGCAACACAAAGAAACCTAACAGTGGCTTCCCACCTCCTCACGGGGGTCTCATCCTGGGGTGGGGGCCTTCCGCCACACACACAGCAGAGTCCTCCTGTCTCCCCACCCCAGTGGGCTGGACCCACAACCTGCCTCTTCTGCCCTTTCCTTTTTTTATATACCGTATATACTCGAGTATAAGCCGACCCAAATATAAGCCGAGGCACCTAATTTTACCACAAAAAACTGGGAAAACTTATTGACTCGAGTATAAGCCGGTTCACCACACCAGAGGCTGGTGGCGGAAGTGGCGGAGGAAGGAGCAGCAGCCCGAAAGGACCCTCACTCGAGTATAAGCCGAGGGGGGCTTTTTCAGCATTAAAAATGTGCTGAAATAGTCAGCTTATACTCGAGTATATACGGTATATAATATTTATTGAGTTTCCATTTTATAATATGTAAAAATATCCTTATTTTTCACATTATTTTTTGTTCATATGAGCTGGTCAACTCCCCTCCTGCCTCGTGGTTACGGCTTAATTCAGGCTTCCTCAACCTCGGCCCACCAAATGTTTTTGGCCTACAACTCCCATGATCCCTAGCTAGCAGGACCAGTCGTCAGGGATGATGGGAATTGTAGTCTCAAAACATCTGGAGGGCCGAGGTTGAGGAAGCTTGGCTTAATTCTTCACTGTATCATCACATTTGTACCTCTTCCTGTTTACATTTCATCCATTTCGATTATCACGTTTTCAAATAAATATAAAAAGGTATGAATCATCAACATTGCAAGTCTTCTTAAGTCAGTCCTGCTGGTGGTGTTAATTCTTTGCAGTTGCCCTTTTGGAAAGCCTGGTCACGGCTGGTTTCGGATTTTGCCAGTCAGCTTCGCCAGTTCTGCCCATTCCATCATCTTGATCTGCCCCTCTTCTTTCGTTGGCAATTCCTGTGGCTTCCATTTTTGGGCCAACCAAGTCCTTGCTGCCCTAGTTGCATACAAATGATTTTATACTGAAATGATTATATAATGTTGTTTTATTTTACTGTTGTTAGCCGCTCTGAGCCCGGCTTTGGCCGGGGAGGGCAGGATATAAATAAAATTTTATTATTTATTATTATTATAAATAATTCCTCTGCCCTTCCCAGCCTTTCCTCCGGGGGGTTGGACTAGATGACCCTGAGGGTCCCTTCCAGCTGTACAGCTCTCTGCTTCTATGGGCTGCTGCCTCCACCTGGCTCTGCCCCTTAACAAAAGCCTTTCAGTTATGGGGCCCGGGGGGGAGGGCTGGTCCACTTAGGGGGCCCCAGAGTGCTGCAAAGGGATGCAGGATTTGACACCCCCTTCAAAGCAGGTCTTTCCAGGGTTGGGGGTTTTGGGGAGCGGCTCCCACCTTCATTTCCTCCCCAGCAACCTCCCCTTCCCGTGGCTTGGGCTGTGTCATGATGGCGCATAAGGAGAGCTGCCGGATCCGGCCCCAGGGGACCCCCCTTCCCTCTCCTTCCCAGTGGCCCTCATCTACAGATAGACTGCTTCTGGAGCTGGAGGTTCCTTAAGGTAGGAAGAGCCTGCTTGCTGGATCAGGACCGGGGGGGGGGCAATAAGTCCAGCCTCCTCTTCTCGCTCCGGCCAGCCAGTTGCCCCAAGGAGGGAGCCCTGCAAGGAGGATCCGAGCCCAGGAACAACCCTCTCCCTTCCTGAGGTTTCCAGGAACTGGAATTTGGAAACATTTCTGCCTCTGAAAGAAACGGGAAGTTTTTAGTGTTTGATATTTTATTGCTTTATTATGAATAATAATAATATTCTGTTGGGAGTCTCCCAGAGTGGCTGGGGAAACCCTGCCAGATGGGTTGGGTATTGACGCGCAGAGTTAATAATGCAGAGTTTTAAAGAATAAGAGCTTTACTGAGTTAAAATAAACTCCATAAACAACATGGTTCCAAACAGTTTGACTGAGATTACATACTGCTCACAACTGAGGCAGACTGACTCTGACTGAAATCTTACAGAGAACACAGAGAAAATGGCTGCTAAGTATAAATATATTATTATTATTATTATTATTATTAGACACAGCAGAGCCACAGTGGCTGGTAGCCCTCGGGAACTCTCTCCTCCACGAAATTCACCATTCCTCTCTTAAAGCCATCCAAGGCCCTCACTGCCTCCAGTGCTGGATTTATAAATAAGCTAAACAAACTCTAGCTTAGGGTCCCACTCTCTTTGGGGCCCCAAAAAAATTAATGGAAGAAAACCCCTGGGTGTACATTTCCAAAATATAAGCTAAAAAACAAATAAAACCTGCATACAGCAACCGTATTTTGTGTTGCGTAGGCTCCTATGATGTAAGTCAAGGGCCCCACCTGCTACTCTGCTCCCCAAAATATCCCTGGTTTGCTCATTTCTATATATAGGAGGCCTCCATTCTGCATGTGCAAATGGCTTGAGATACCTATTAGGTCCATAAATGACAATATAGCATCTATTCAACACAAAAAACAGCGACAATTTGTTGACAAAGGGCAGCTGAACGTATAAAGGGCCCCATGACCTTCAGGAGCTGAGGGCCTCGTCAAACCTCAATCCGGCCCTGCCCTGCCTGCCTCCTGCGCAGGGAGTTCCGCAGGTTAACTCTGCGCCTCCTGCAGAGGCAAACAGTCTGTGAGCACCTAGAAAGGAATGCTGTGATCACCAATAGTCAGCATGGATTTCTGAAAAATAAGTCATGTCAGACTAACCTGATCTCGTTTTTTGACAGAATTACAAGCCTGGTAGATGAAGGGAACGCAGTGGATGTAGCCTACCTTGATTTCAGCAAGGCATTTGACAAGGTGCCCCATGATATTCTTGTAAAGAAGCTGGTAAAATGCGGTCTGGACTATGCTACCACTCAGTGGATTTGTAACTGGCTGACTGACCGAACCCAAAGGGTGCTCATCAATGGTTCCTCTTCATCCTGGAGAAGAGTGACTAGTGGGGTGCCACAGGGTTCTGTCTTGGGCCCGGTCTTATTCAACATCTTTATCAACGACTTGGATGATGGACTCAAGGGCATCCTGATCAAATCTGCAGATGACACCAAACTGGGAGGGGTGGCTAACACCCCAGAGGACAGGATCACACTTCAAAACGACCTTGACAGATTAGAGAACTGGGCCAAAACAAACAAGATGAATTTTAACAGGGAGAAATGTAAAGTATTGCACTTGGGCAAAAAAATGAGAGGCACAAATACAAGATGGGGGACACCTGGCTTGAGAGCAGTGCATGTGAAAAGGATCTAGGAGTCTTGGTTGACCACAAACTTGACATGAGCCAACAGTGTGACGCGGCAGCTAAAAAAGCCAATGCAATTCTGGGCTGCATCAATAGAATCATAGAATCATAGAATCATAGAGTTGGAAGAGACCCCAAGGGCCATCGAGTCCAACCCCCTGCCAAGCAGGAAACACCATCAGAGCACTCCTGACATATGGTTGTCAAGCCTCTGCTTAAAGACCTCCAAAGAAGGAGACTCCACCACACTCCTTGGCAGCAAATTCCACTGTCGAACAGCTCTTACTGTCAGGAAGTTCTTCCTAATGTTTAGGTGGAATCTTCTTTCTTGTAGTTTGGATCCATTGCTCCGTGTCCGCTTCTCTGGAGCAGCAGAAAACAACCTTTCTCCCTCCTCTATGTGACATCCTTTTATATATTGGAACATGGCTATCATATCACCCCTTAACCTCCTCTTCTCCAGGCTAAACATGCCCAGCTCCCTTAGCCGTTCCTCATAAGGCATCGTTTCCAGGCCTTTGACCATTTTGGTTGCCCTCCTCTGGACACGTTCCAGTTTGTCAGTGTCCTTCTTGAACTGTGGTGCCCAGAACTGGACACAGTACTCCAGGTGAGGTCTGACCAGAGCAGAATACAGTGGCACTATTACTTCCCTTGATCTAGATGCTATACTCCAACAGTGTGACGCGGCAGCTAAAAAAGCCAATGCAATTCTGGGCTGCATCAATAGGAGTATAGCATCTAGATCAAGGGAAGTAATAGTGCCACTGTATTCTGCTCTGGTCAGACCTCACCTGGAGTACTGTGTCCAGTTCTGGGCACCACAGTTCAAGAAGGACACTGACAAACTGGAACGTGTCCAGAGGAGGGCAACCAAAATGGTCAAAGGCCTGGAAACGATGCCTTATGAGGAACGGCTAAGGGAGCTGGGCATGTTTAGCCTGGAGAAGAGGAGGTTAAGGGGTGATATGATAGCCATGTTCCAATATATAAAAGGATGTCACATAGAGGAGGGAGAAAGGTTGTTTTCTGCTGCTCCAGAGAAGCGGACACGGAGCAATGGATCCAAACTACAAGAAAGAAGATTCCACCTAAACATTAGGAAGAACTTCCTGACAGTAAGAGCTGTTTGACAGTGGAATTTGCTGCCAAGGAGTGTGGTGGAGTCTCCTTCTTTGGAGGTCTTTAAGCAGAGGCTTGACAACCATATGTCAGGAGTGCTCTGATGGTGTTTCCTGCTTGGCAGGGGGTTGGACTCGATGGCCCTTGTGGTCTCTTCCAACTCTAGGATTCTATGATTCTAAGAGGTCTCGGGCCAGCGAAGGGTTAAGGACGGGGCGGGAGGACCCAGGCGTCCGAGGGGCGGGGCTCCGGCGGCGGCAGCAGAGCGGGCATGGCGGCGGCGGCGGTGGCGCTGGCGCGGGGGGCGCTCCGACGAGGGCTGCTCGGTCGGCTGCAGCAGGTAGGGGGGCGCCGGACGCCTGGGTCCTCCTCCCGCCCCCTCGGGGCTCTCTCTCCTCCCCCCCCGCGCCCCCTGGGTCTCTCCTCCCGGGCGGAGGGGGCACCAAGTCGCCCCATCCCGGCAGCCGGGGGTCCCCGCTGCTCCAGACCGGGGGGGGGGGCGACGTGGGTGGTCTGCCTTTCACTCTCCGCGGGAAGCGTCTCTAACTCTTTCTCTCTCCGCCCCCCCCCCCGAGGGAGACCTGAGCTGCTGCAGCGCCTCCAGCGGCGGACGGGAGGGGGCGCGCACGGGCACGCGCGCGGGGAAGGGGGGCGCGCGAGGCTCATTTGTTGCATCTCTCTCCTGCAAGGAGTTCAAGGCGACCTGGGTGGTCCTCTTCCTCTTCCTCTTCCTCTTCCTCCCCAGTCCATCCTCACAGCAGCCCTGCGAGGTAGGCTCGCTCCTAGCCCGCCCCTCTCGTCCGCACAACAACCCTGCCAGGCAGAGCTGTCAACTTTTCCCCTTTTTTTAAAAAAAATAATTTTTATCAAATTTAATATATAAATTATAGTACAAACCACAAGATTTCATCACCTATACAATCTTTTTTTTGGACTTCCATCAGCACCTCTGATGATCCACCGTTTTCACCACTTCTTATGCATTTCTGAAGCTCATATTGCCTTTAATTATCTTAACTCATCATCCTCCCCTTTATCCATTTTTGCAATACTTCCAATAATTCTCCTCACAAAACTTCTTGCAAACCTACAAACGTGGTCTGATCATCACAGTTACTTTTCAAACAGTCTGTAAATTCACGCCAGTCTTCTGTGAATTTCTGGTCCCGCAGATTTCAAATCCTTCCTGTTAGTTTATCTAATTCCTCATAGTCCATCAATTTCATCCTCCATTCTTCTTTTGTCGGTAATTCTTCTTGCTTCCATTTTTGTGCCAATAATATTCTTGCTGCTGTCATTGCATATAAAAACAACTTACATCCCCCCCCCTTTTTTTAAGGGAAATTCCCGTATTCCAAATAGGACTCCTTGCAAGAAAAGGGAAAAGTTGACAGCTAGGCTACGAGGTGGGCTAGGCTGAGAGGAAGCACCTGCCCCCCCCCAAGTCGCCCCGTCAGCCTCCTGGCCATGGAGGGACCTGCAGCCTGGTCCGGCGCTCTAACCACTAGGCCACTGCTGCCCCAGGCGGAAAAGCAGTTTGGGCTGCGGGGTTCTGGAAGGGGGTCTCGCCCAGCCCCTGTCTGGATGGAGGGTCTTCGGGGAGTGAGCCCCGGCCCTTCTGCATGCAAAGCAGGTGTCCCCCCCCCAAGGACCTCTTAGAGCTGGGAAAGGCTCAGAAAAGGCAACAAAACTACTGTGACAGAGTGGATATGGTTTAAATCAAATCGGTTTAAATCACGATTTAAATCACTAGTCGGTAACTTGGTTTAAATCCTTGACTTGGTTTAAATCACTAGTCGGTAAGACTTGATTTCCATCATTTTTTTACAGAAAGACTCCTTCTTGCTGGTATAATCTTAATATTTACAACCCGATGAAGGTTTCATTTTTGGAATAATAAAATTTCAGAGTAGTTTTTCCAGTTATATCCAAAATTACCGTTTTGGTTGTACTATTAGAAATACAAAGACAGAGAATTATGAAATTATTGTGAGGTTTAATAAGTTAACTGTTTAGATTTGAACAGCTTTTCTGCTGTACTTTATCGGAAGGAGAAAAATAATAATTCCCTTAATAACAATTTATTTAACTAAAACAATAACATTATAGCAAATGTATCCATGTTTGTTAACTGATGTGGTTCAACATTTTTAAAAAACAACAACACAACAACAACCTTAGACTGAGTTTCAACACACATGAAAAACTTAAAACAAATCCTTATTTCCTGATGAATAGCCTTTGGACTATAATGTAATTTAAATAGAAAATCTTTGGAAAGATTTTTCCTTCAAAAGCATTTTATTTTAAAAATCCAATTTAAATTTTGAAAATCCATTTTAAAAAAATCATTTTGATCCATCCTGTGCTGTGCAGAGTGGGAGGGGAGGCTAGACGGAAAGTGTGGGGTGCTCCCCCTCTGCCAGATTGGGAGGGGCTCCGAGGGCTCCCCCTCCAGCCTTCACAGCCCTTAGCAGGAAGGCTTGGCGCTGCCCACCCTCCGGAGACTGGCAAGGCCTTTGCCCATGGCAGCTGATGCCCCCCTGCCCCCCTGTCTGCCTGCAGCCGAGGGCGTTTGTGGCCACCCAAGGGCCCCCCGGCGGGGAGGTGGAGAAGGCCCAGCGAGCGGCCGAGGGGTCTGGCCCCACCATCTTCAGCAAGATCCTGGATGGCTCCATCCCCGCCAACATCATCTACAAGGACGACCAGGTGGGTACTGGGGGGGGGGGGGCAGGATATGGGATGGTGCCAGCCTGGTGTGCCAGAACCATTTTTTCCTCTTTCTCTCTCTCTCTTTGAAATATTTTTTATTGGTTTTTACAAGAAGCAATTTAAAATAATGAAAAGGGGAAAAAACATTTACCATATCCACATATGAGATTCTCTGAATCTTGTGACTTCCCCCCGTCCCCTGCGTGGGTCATTAAAATACATTTTCTACGACTACATATCATTACGTTCTCCACAGTTTTTATCTCTCTAAATTATCCATGTCTTTCGTTTCTTTACAAGTTATTTTATTTTTAATATAATATTTATTAAATTTCCATTTTGAATTAATTAAATACATTCTTATTTTTTCACATTCGTATTTGCTCAAATGAGCTGTTGACCTCCCTCCCTCCCACCTCATGGTTACCCTAATTCTTTTCTATATCATAGCATTTGTACTTTTCCTGTTTATATTTCGTCCATATCAATTCCCATATTTTAAAATAACTACCCTATTTTTCGTCCTATAGGGCGCACTGGCCCATAGGACGCACCTAGTTTTTTTGGAGGGAAATTAAAAAAAAAAAAAAAATCCCCCCCCACCAGCCGTGGGGCTGGGGCGGGGGAAGCCCGAGCTTCCCCCGACCCCAGCCCCCAGAACAGGCTGCTGCCCACAAGCTTTGCGCGCCCGGCGGGACCTCCCGCCGGGCTCCCAAGGCTTGCAGAGAGCTTCCTGAAGCCTGGAGAGTGAGAGGGGTCGGTGCGCACTGACCCCTCTCACTCTCCAGGCTTCAGCGAAAGCCTGCATTCGCCCCATAAGACGCACACACATTTCCCCTTCATTTTTGGAGTTGGGAAAGTGCGTCCTATAGAGCGAAAAATACGGTATGTAAAAACATTCCAAAAAGAGTGGAGTAAATTCATACAATATTTGAAGGACAATTGCAAGCAATTAACAACACTAGTAGGACTGGCTTAAGAAGACTTGTAAAGTTTCTAGTAGATACCTTTTTACAAGTTATTTTTAAAGCCCAGCTCATGTTTTATTTGTTTACAATGGTCTCCTAAATAAGTTATGAATTTTTGCCCATTCTTTTTTAAAGTCTTTATCTTCTTGAATCTTGAGTCTCCCAGTCACTTTTGCCATTTCAGCATAGTCCAGCAGTTTGGTAGAACCATTTTTTTCCAAGTTGCACAGCTTCGCACTCTGAACATTCAAAAAATACTAATACTAATACTAATACTAATTAGTACCCAGCCAGTTGGGTGGGATATAAATAATAAATTATTATACTAATACTAATAATACTAATAATATCTTTATACCCAGCCCATCTGGCTGGGTTTCCCCAGCCACTCTGGGTGGCTTCCAACAAAAGATTAAAAATACATTAATGTCCCTCTGGGGTCAGGCAGAGGAGGCCTGGCACCGGGCACTTGAGGGTCGTGGGCACCCCCTCCCTCCCGCCCACGGGGCTCCTGATTCTGCCCCCTCCCTTCTCTGCAGTGCGTGGCCTTCCGAGACGTGGCCCCCCAGGCCCCGGTGCACTTCCTGGTGATCCCCCGGCGCCCCATCCCCCGCATCAGCCGCGTGGCAGAGAGCGATGCCCAGGTGAGCGAGGGCAAGACTGAGGGCACCCCGGTTCTGCCCCGAGGGGGGTGGGCCAGCCCTGCTCTAAGGGGGGAGGGGGGAGAGGATCAATAGGGAGCTGGTTTCGGAGATCCGGGGGGGGGGACCAGAAACCCTCAGCCGTGGCACAGAAGTGAGAGGGCAGCTGTCTTGGAAATGATGGTTTCATTAAGGAGGAATGCCAGGTCATCCCAAAGGAGCCTGAGGGTTCTAGTCCTCATTGGAATCTCAAATTACTTGTAACAATCTCTATTATGGCCATATTCCACACGGAGCAGTAAAAAGCGTCCCGGGTGAGGTGCTTTTTCTCTCACTTGTGCCCTTTCTTTCCCATTTGTGGAAACTTCACATGTAGTTTCCTTGGGGCAGGGACCTGCCGTTGCAATTTATTTCCTTACGCTTCTGCCAAACGTCACTGGCACCAAGGGCCAGTGCTGGATTTACCTATAAGCTAAATAGCTATAGCTTAGGACCCCTCTCTCTTGGGGGCCCCCAAAAAATTTAAAGGAAAAAAACCTGGATGACCCTTTACAAAATATAAGATAAAAAACAAATAAAATAAAACCTACATCCAGCAACAGTGTTTTGTGTTGTGCAGGCTCCTGTGATGTAAGTTATGGCCCCCGCCTGCTAGCCTGCTCCCTAAAATATCGCTGCTTTGCTCATTTCTATATTTCACTATTAATATACTTCTTAGTTGTGTTTCAGTTCAACAATTACTTTGATAAAATGCTTATTTTGGTATGTGCAAATGGCCTATTAGGTCCTTAAATTACCATATAGCATATATTCAACAAACCTAACTCTGGCCCTGCCAAGGGCACATTATAAACGCTCCAATTTGCCCAAAGCCCTTTCGTCCCTTATTGGAGGACTCTTTATTTGAGGCTCCCCGTCTGTGGAATGCTCTCCCCAGGGAAGTTCGCCTGGTGCCTTCATTGTACACCTTTAGGCGCCAGGCAAAAATGTTCCTTTTTAAGCAGGCCTTTGGTTGATCCGATTTACATCTTATGCCCTTTTAAAATGTGTTTTTTGGTCGGAGGGGGAAGCTATTGGGTTGTTGTTTTTATTTTTTATGTATTTTGTGGTTTTATATCTTGATTTTATTCTGTGAAACGCCCTGAGACCTCAGGGTACAGAGCAGTATATAAATTCAATAAATAAAAAGAATAGAGAATAAGAATTTATGTGGTTACAATATTTTTTTTAAGTGGAATGTATATAGAGAATACTTTTTAAAAAATATTGTAACGACATAAATTCTGTGCCAGGTTTGGATGGATTTTCTGCAACTATTGGGTGATAGTTACAGAGCCAAAACGATGATTATTTAGGAGAGATGAATCTTAGTGCGCAGTGAAAGGAAACTTAGGAACCACAGTGAGGAGATCGGAAGTCATACTAGAATTAGTGAAGAATTAATTCAGTTCTGGATGTCCGAAGTGTAAACTCTTTTTCGGATTACTTTTGGTTGAATACTACATATGTGATGTGTTTTTCTTTGTTGCACTATGTTTTTTCTTTTAAAACCAACCAAGTATATACAGTGGTACCTCAGGTTACATACGCTTCAGGTTACAGACTCCGCTAACCCTGAAATAGTACCTCGGGTTAAGAACTTTGCTTCAGGATGAGAACAGAAATCGCGTGGCAGCAGTGGGAGGCCCCATTAGCTAAAGTGGTACCTCAGGTTAAGAACATTTTCAGGTTAAGAACGGACCTCCGGAACGAATTAAGTTCTTAACCCGAGGTACCACTGTACTGTAGATATATAGAGATACATACAGTCGTACCTGGGTTGAATGTGCTTCAGGTTGAGCACTTTCGGGTTGCACTCCGCAGCAACCCGGAAGTAATGGAGCACATTACTTCCAGGTTTCGCAGCTCGCGCATGTGCAGACGGTCAAAATGACATCACGCGCATGCGCGGAAGCGGCAAAACGCAGCATATGCAGACGCGCAGTCGCGTCTTACGTTCCATTCAGGATGCGAATGGGGCTCCAGAACAGATCCCGTTCGCATCCCAAGGTACCACTGTATAGATAGAGATAGAGATATAAAATAAAAATCAATAAGTAATGAGAATAAGAATCTGCCTGCAATGCAGAGGGTGGGTGGGGGTCCCGCCTGGCCCTGTGGGTCTCAGAGCCACCCCTTGACCCCTTCCCCTCCCCTGTCCCCAGCTCCTGGGCCACCTGCTGCTGGTGGCCAGCAAGACAGCGAAGGCCGAGGGCCTGGAGGACGGCTACCGGGTGGGTGAGTAGGAGCCCAGAACACCAGCCCCCTGCCCCCACCCCGCGAAACCCTGCCCCTCTGCCCTGGGTTAGAGAGGGGGTTTGGTCCGCCCTGGAGGCTGGCGGGAATCCTGTAGATATCCCTCTGGGTGAAGACTCTCTGGGCCATCACCCTCCCGTGACCCCAGGATGCCTGAGCCCCCTTGGAGTCCGGGAAGGGGCGCTGTGCCCCTCTGAATGCCTCTTGAGGGGGGCACCATCCCCCTGGAACAACCCTCGCTGGCAGCCCCAGCCGCCCTCCTCCTTTGACCTGGGCGACCACTGCATGCTGCCCTCTCTGCACAGCAGCCCTGCGAGGTAGACCAGGCGCAGAGAGAGGGCCTGGCTTTCCTGCCCCCCAAGTCGCCCCTCTGGAGCCAGATTGTGGGGCCCTCTCCCTCCTCCTGGGCTGGGGCCCTTGCCTTGGGGCCCTGGGGCCCTTCTCCCCTGCGCTCTCCCTGCCGCGTCAGAGACCCCCTGCCAATTATGCTTCTGCCCTTTCTTCTCTTCCAGTGATCAACGACGGGAAGCAGGGGGCCCAGTCCGTCTACCACCTCCACCTCCACGTTCTGGGCGGGCGTCAGATGGGCTGGCCCCCCGGCTGAGCCCGCAGCCCCTCAGCTGGGCCACAAGGGAGCCACCCTGGAATAAACGCAACAGCAGCCCTGGGACCCGGTCGGCGTGGTCTTTGCTTTGTGTGGGTCCTGGAGGGTGCCTGCTTTCCCCCCTTTTCGGGACGGGTCCTTCTCCCTAGGGCAGCTGGGGCTTCATCTGGCTCACAGCTTCTGCTCTTGCCCCTGGAGAAGGGTGCAGAATCAGATAATGGTGGAGCTGTGGACTTGGAAGGGTCCTCAGTCCAACCCCCAGGAATGGGACCTAACACTTTTCCATGTCTCAGGAGCACCCTTTGCCCGGATCTGATCTCACGGAGTCTCTGAGCTCAGGGAAACCAGAAAGCGACGTTTATTGCAAGAATTGCATGCTGGATAGGAAAGATCCCCTCTTGCAATTGTTATAAGAAAAACTTGCTCCTTTTCCCATCATTGGGTACTCAAGAGCCCATCTAGAGTCCTTAAGTGGGTTCCTTATTGGTAGGAGAAAATTGCAGAGGCTAACTATAGAATATTGAGAAGCAAAGAGGCTAGCAAGCCTGATATTTATTAAATTGCTGCAACAGGGTATTTCACTCCCCACACTCAGGAGGGAGGGGGAACCCAGAACACTGGTGTGTAAGCCTTTATATAGATTTTTGAAATTGCCTCCCCTGTAGCTCAAGGTAAAAGTAAAGGGACCCCTGACCGTTCGGTCCAGACTCTAGGGTTGCGGCACTCATCTCGCTTTACTGACCGAGGGAGCTGGCGTACAGTTTCTGGGTCATGTGGCCAGTATGACTAAGCCGCTTCTGGCAAACCAGAGCAGCACACGGAAACGCCGTTTACCTTCCTGCCGGAGCAGTACCTATTTATCTACTTGCACTTTGATGTGCTTTTAAACTGCTAGGTTGGCAGGAGCAGGGACCGAGCAACGGGAGCTCACCTGGTCGCAGGGATTCGAACCGCCGACCTTCTGATCAGCAAGTCCTAGGCTCTGTGGTTTAACCCACAGCGCCACCCGCTCAAGACCACCCCCCAAAACATCATACATATATCACAGAAGGAGGCAGTCTCCAGCAGAAATTTGAGAGTGTTGCTTCTCTCCTGTCTGCCAGGATACCTGATAAGGCCTTACTTGGTTGCCTTTTCTGGGTAGCCTGGCCATTCCTTGGAGATGGTAGATCCTTAGTTCCTGAATCTCTTCCGCATATTGAGAGTGTGCTCAGCCGAACAGAAACTTGCCACACCACTGTATTTACAGGGAGGTGTAAGCAGCCCCTACAGTCCAAAGACCATTGGAAAGCTTTTCCCATTTCCTTCCTCCTTGCAGAGAAATATTTGAGGTCCATTTAGGAGAGTCAAAATGGCTTCAGGATTCTCCTGTACTATTTCAGACATGTGGCTTATATACTTCTGTACGAGTTTGCCTTGTACATTTATGAACATTTAATTTATATATTTGAGACCTTAAATTCTTACAACACATTCAGGGGAGATGCTGCTCCCGTGAGCCAGGCTTGTTCTTGCATCTCAGCCAGAGAGAGGCAAAAGACGTCTTTCTCATCTCCCATGGCTTCAAATATCAAAGCCAAAGAGCAAAATATTAAAACTCATCCACCTTCCCTGGACTCCCCAAGGACCTTACTCTCGAGTAGCAGTCTTTTCCTTGCCCCTCTCCAGGCATGCAAATATTTCCTTTTACCCCCTTGAGTGGTCTGTCTCCGGCTGCCCACCTGTCCCTACAGGTTTCCCTTGGCAATCTCATCCCGTCCCCAGGGGGCCACAAGAAGCCCCTTGGCCAGGAGATGTGCCATCCCTCCCCCCCCCAACACACCATGGAGGTTTCCCCCTGCAATTCCCCCCCAATGAGCAGACAGGAAAATAGGCCCCCTCATCTGAGAGGCAGCAGCCCAGACACAGAGCCCAGGACCACAAAGTCCGATTCCTTCTCGGAGGTGTCCTGGTCTGGTCCCCACATCTGAAAAGGAAAGTGTGGGGCTTGGAAAGAAACAGAAGAGGGGGGCCGAAAGGATTCAGGGCAGGAAGGGAAAGCTGCCGCCATTGCGAAGACTGACGGAGTGGGACCTGCCACCTGGAGAAAGGAGACCCCTGCTTGGGGAGGGGGCTTAGCCAGTGAAACTGACGGCCAGGGATGTGGTGACGGCCAGGAACTGAGATGGCTTTGCAAGGACTGGACATCTCCATGGAGGAGGAGGAAGAAGGCTGCCGATGGCTGTTAGCTCATGACAAGCCTCCAGGCGCAGGCGCAGTCTATCCCTGAATGCCAGTTCCCAGAGGCCTTTGCTACAGGAGATTTTTGCCCTGGGAAGCAGGAGGCCGGATTAGATGGTCCCAAGTGGGTGTGAATCGTCTTGGCTCATCCCCATTAAGGTTTTCTGCTTCTGGAGTTTCTCTCTCTGCAAGGCCTATGAGCGGCCCAGTTTCCACATCTGTGGGGCAAAGCTGTCGTTCTGCCTTTGGCCAGCTGGGGGCACTGCATGCTCACCAAGTGAAGTTCAGATCAGGTAAGCTCCCAGTCAGCAGGGTGAGCCAAGAGGCGGCCTTCGGCCTCCCTGAGGAGCCACAGCACCCAAGGGTGCAGGCGTGAGATCAGAAGCACAAAGCCAGACATCAGCGCCACCTGGGGGCAGACATTCTGCAAACATTGTGGAACAAATCAAGCTGGGATGGCCAAAGTGGGTGGGTTCTTTTGCCCTTCTAGAGCTGTCTAGAGCTGGGGAGGGTGCCAGTCTGGGTCTGCGCTGAGGGAATGCCTAGGGGACCCTTTTCTAGATGTGCTGTCAGTTATTTGTCAGCCACAGTTGCCCCCAGACCCTCACCTGAAGATCTGGGGGACTTCTCCATCCTGAACAGCAAGTCATTCAGCTGCTGTTGTCCTGCGGTTGCCAGAGGGGGTCCCTCTCCCTGTCCTGCTCACAGGTGTGTTGCCACCTGGCTAAGGTAAAGTTAAAGGGACCCCTGACCATTAGCTCCAGTCGTGGCCAACTCTGGGGTTGTGGCGCTCATCTCGCTTTACTGGCCGAGGGAGCCGGCGTACAGCTTCCGGGTCATGTGGCCAGCATGACTAAGCCGCTTCTGGCGAACCAGAGCAGCGCACAGAAACCCCGTTTACCTTCCCGCCGGAGCGGTACCTATTTATCTACTTGCATTTTTCAAACTGCTAGGTTGGCAGGAGCAGGGACCGAGCAACGGGAGCTCACCCCGTCACGGGGATTCGAACCGCCGACCTTCTGATCGCCAAGTCCTAGGCTCTGTGGTTTAGACCACAGCGCCATCCATGCCCCACCTGGCTGTGTACACACACACACAAATCTTTGCTCTCAACAAGCGGCTCAAGAAAGGTCAGCGAGGCAAAGGACCCCTTTGGACGGAGGGAGGGCAGCAGAGGCTGCTTCAGGCCAGCTTCATGACCAGAAGGCGAGGCCACCATCCTCATGTGCATCTAACCAGGGGTGAGGAGACCTGCCTTGCCTGCAGTGGCATAGTGGGGCACAGGGGTGGTAGCCCTGGGTGCAAAACTTGTTAGGGCGCAAAATTTCAGTGCCCGGTGCTGCCTCAACAAAGCTACGTAATTCCATCACTTGGCTGTTGAAAACGGCTTCTCCAGGTAGAGACCTCTATAGACCACGAAAATACTTTCCCTATCCCTACTGCTATGATCTAGCAGTTGAATGTGCATGTGCACTCTGACCCTTTCCCTCCCTCCCACCCCGCTTTGCATGGCCCCGAGCACTGGCAACCTGCGCTACACCACTGCTTGCCCAGGGAGTCCTGCTCCCCACCCCCAGGCCCAACGTGGTGTTAGAAGGTGGATGGGAGTGAAAGGAGCCATCAGCTCAGTATCTGTGTCCTACACTGACAGCGGGGGCGGGGGCGGGGGGCTCCCTGCAGGGTCTTGGGCAGAGAAAGGTCTTTCCCAGTCCGGGGGGGGGGTGGGGGGGCGGGGAGCATGCTTCATCCACAGTGTGGGCTCAGATCCTGAGCCTCCCTGGCTCATCTCCAAAACCTGGGCGTTTATTTTGTTGGGTTTTATCCTAATACATTGTACACCACTGTGATAGATGATAGATAGATAGATAGATAGATAGATAGATAGATAGATGAGAATTTTATTTTAAGGGCCTTAAAACCTTGCTTTTTTGTCATGGCCTTTGAGGGCTAAGCTATCTCAACTGGACATAGTTTATAAGCTAAGTGGCTTATTTCCTTGAAAGGTGCTCTGGTCTGAGTACCCTGGATGGAAATGGATATTTTAGACGTTCATTGATTCTATTGCTGGATTTTATGGAGTTCCATTGTGTATGCTTGGAAAATGCTTTGAGAGGCAGTTTTGCTTTAAAGGTGGTTGGGAAAGTCAAATGAAGAATAGTCATAAAACCTCCCATTTTGCTTTGTTATTGGTAGTGGGACAGGAAGCCATTGTCCTAATCTGATCATAAACAAAGTGTTATTTTTCCAGTTTGTTCATTGCCCCAGACAGAGCAGGTTCTATAGTTCAAACTTACAAGCAAGTTAATATACAGTGTATATATATATATATATATGTGTGTGTGTGTGTGTGTGTGTATAATTTTAAAACTTAGCTGTCACAATGAATTAAACATTGTAACAATATTAAAAACATCTCCATTGCCAGCCACCCGGGCAGGATATTCCTAAGCGCCAAAACATTTCAGCCTTGCAGTGCAGAAAGGAAAGCCAAGGTGTTGGGTCCAAATAACTTTTACTCAGAGGAGATGCACTGAAATGAATGGACCTCAGTTTACCATGTCTAGTAGTCCCAGTGGGTCTGCTCTGCCTAGGACCAGCACAGGATCCGGCCCAAGGTGCAGCCCATGAAATAAATGGACTAGGTGGCCCCCAGAGTCGCTTCTATTACCAGAAAATAGGGAGGGGTGCCTTTTCCAACTCTACAGTTCCATGAAATGTGCTGTGTCTTTCTTGATCAGCCCAGAGGCCCAACTAGCCCAGCATTTCTATTTTTGGGGATCACCAGGTGCCCCCCCCAAAAGCAAAGGAAGCCTGAGGGAGACAAGGCACCCAGTATCTGTCCCCGGCCTCCGCTGCCTTGACGCCACTGGGTGGGGTCCCAAATCTCCCCTCGGTGGGGGAGCCACAAGATGGGGGGGCGGAGTATAGGGGTGACTGGCTGAATCTGAGGGGGAGCCAGGGCACAGACACAGCAGCAGCGACGAATCCTGTAGAAAACACAACTAAAAGCAGTTTAGAAACTTGCTCCAAAGAACCTTTTCATGCAGGCCGATGGACCCCTGTTTGCTCGGAGGTGCCCGGAATCCATCGAGGGGGGAAGGTGAAGCGGGGCTCCTGCTCAGTCCCTTGAACAGCCCAATTTTGCCACGAGGCCCCCATTTGCTGCCCCCCCCCCTCATTCTTTGGTAAGGGTTTGCCAAATGTGCCTTCCTCTTAGGAAGAAAAAATAAAAATAAGACCCATGCGCTCCACGTGGGGCTCCCTTTGAAGGTGACCCGGAAAGTGCAACTAATCCAGAATGCGGCAGCTAGACTGGTGACTGGGGGCGGCAGCCGAGACCACATAACACCGGTCTTGAAAGACCTACACTGGCTCCCAGTACGTTTCCGAGCACAATTCAAAGTGTTGGTGCTGACCTTGAAAGCCCTAAACGGCCTCGGTCCAGTAGACCTGAAGGAGCGTCTCCACCCCCATCGTTCTGCCCGGACGCTGAGGTCCAGCGCCGAGGGCCTTCTGGTGGTTCCCTCCCTGCGAGAAGTTACAGGGAACCAGGGCCTTCTCAATGGTGGCGCCCACCCTGTGGAATGCCCCCCCATCAGATGTCAAGGAAATAAACATCTATCTGACTTTTAGAAGACATCTGAAGGCACCCCTGCATAGGGAAATTTTTAACGTTTTATCTTTTATGGTGTTTTTAATATTCTCTTGGGAGCCGCCCAGAGGGGCTGGGGAAACCCAGCCAGATGGGCGGGGTATAAATAATAAATGTTGTTGTTGTTGTTATTATTATTATTATTATTATTATTATTATCCATTTCTCCCCCGGCGTTGGTCTCTGCCCCCACCTGCGGATAGTTGCTCAGAGGCGGGTGCAGCCCGCAGACCGAGGAAGGTGCCCCCCTGCTGCTCTTGAAGCGAGAGACGCCCCCGAAGCTGGTGGCAAGGAGTTCCGCAGGTCGACGCGCGGCACCAAGCGCTCTTCCCTTTGGCCGGGAGGTCTGGAGGGTCCGCGCTCTGCAGGGCAGGAGTCGCGCCTCGGTCCCTCTTTCTTTAGCCCCGCCAGCACCCCCCCCCCCCCCCACTCTGCGGGCGCGCGGAGCCGTCGGGGCCCCGGAGGGACAAGGCTGGCTCTCTTCCCCTCGCCTGGCCTCACCCGGTGCCCAGGCCTGGGTCCTGCCTGGCAGGGGCGCGCGGTGGGCCGGGCGGGGTCTCGTCGGGGGTCCGGGAAGGGGGGAGCAGCCCGGCCAGGAGAATGCCCCGCTTGTTCCCACCGGGAAGGCGGGCGGGCGGCGCGCCAGGTGGCGCTGCGGAGCCGGGTCCGCTTTGCTCTGCCTTGCAAGGGGGCGAATGCAAACCGGACGGGGGGAGCCCGTAGAGCCCCCTTTCCTGCCTCTCTTAATAATAATTCGCCTTCGCCTCCAACTCAGAACTGCCCCGGAGCACTGCTCGAAGCGGCGTGGGTCGGAGTCGGGCCATCGGCCTGTCTAGCTGTCTTCTCTGGCGACCCCCCCCCCCGTAGCCAAGTAAGATGGTCTTCCATGAACAGGGTCTTAGCAATCTGTAAAACACCGTTAACAAAGGAACAACTAAAACATAAACTAAACATCACAATTAAAGCAAAAGACACATTATACGATTAACAAATCAATACAGTATTTATAATCTTATCTTCTTTGGCGATCACTCGTAGCCAAGTAAGATTGTCTTCCATGAACACAGTCTTAATTAATGTGTCTGTAAGTGACTGTGAAGACAGGAGTGCCTGGCGTGCTGTGGTCCAGGGGGTCACGAAAAGGCGGACACGACTAAACAACTAAACAACAACAACAAAGTGACTGTGGAGGCCAGTTCTGGATCCACACTTCCTTCCACAGTGGGGACATAGGTTTCCAGATGGGAGTTGATCCCGGTGAGGGTTTGCCAAGCGTGCCTTCCTCTTAGCACGTTTCTCCCTTGCGCCTAAGTTTGAGTGTCTCCAAAGTCTATGATGCCTTTGAGACACAAGATCTACCCACCTTGGAAGAATGGCAGATGAAGGTGATGGACTATATGGAATTGGCGGAAATGACTGGCAGAATCCGAGACCAGGGAGAAGAGTCGGTGGAAGAAGATTGGAAAAAGTTTAAAGACTATTTACAGAAATATTGCAAAATTAATGAATGTTAGAATGATGTCGGATAGAAACTAAGTGGTCTTTAGCCGAAATGTTATAAGGGAATATGAAAAAAAATGGTTTATTAATAGGTAAAAATCTAAAATTACAAATATTTTATGATTAACGATTAGGATACATAAAGAGGGGAGGGATTTGTTGAGCTAATAACTGAATTGGAATACAAAAAAGGGAGGTGTGAGGAGGTCCTGGAAATAAGCAAATGAAGGCTAAGTAACGGAAGGAAGGAATTGTTTTTAACTGTTTTTATTCTGTATTTTTCTTTTTTCTTTTTTTCTTTTTTTGTTTTGTAATAGTCTGAAAATCTTAATAAATATATTATAAAAACAAAAAACAAAGTCCATGATGCCTTTGGTCAAGGCTGTTCTTCAATTGGAGCGCTCACAGGCCAGTGTTTCCCAGTTGTCGGTGTTTATACCACATTTTTAGGATTTGCCTTGAGAGCGTCTTTAAACCTCTTTTGTTTTGTTGTTGACAGTCAGGCATCCAAACAACATGACCAGTCCAACGAAGTTGAGGTTGAAGAATCATTGCTTTGACACTGGTGGTCTTTGCTTCTTCCAGGACACTGGCATTAGTTCACCTGTCTTCCCACGTCATGTGTAAAAATTTTCAGAGACACCATTGATGGAATCTTTCGAGGGGTTGGAGATGGCGTTTATAAGTGGTCCACATTTCACAAGCATCCGGTAAGGTTGGTAGTACAATAGCTTTGTAAACAAGTATTTTGGTTTCCGTGCAAATGTCCTAGACCTTAAACACTCTGCACATCCATCGGGAGAAAGCCACACTCGCGGAGCTCAGGCGATGCTGGATTTTGGCATCAATGTTGGCTCTTGTGGAAAGATAACTGCCCAGGTAGGAGAAGCGATCGGCATTTTCCAACGTTACACCATTGAGTTGGATTTGTGGCGCTGCAGAGGGGTGATTTTGTACTTGTTTGTGCAGCACTTTGGTTTTTTGGATGTTGAGTGATAGGCCATGCTTTCTGTAAGCTTCTGTGAAGATATTTAGGATGGTTTGGAGGTCATCTGAGCGTGTGCACACTACGTTGAGCATACTGAGGCTCTGTGACGGAAGTTATGGTAACCTTACTCTTTCCTTTCAGCCTGCTCAGATTAAAGAGCTTTCCATCTGTTCGATATACGATTTCTACTCTGGTGGGGAGTTTCCCTTTGACAAAGTGTAGGATCATGGCAATGAAAATAATAAATAGAGTTGAGACGATAACACAATCTGTTTAACGTCTGATCCCACTGTAAATGGTTCACTTTGAGAGCCATTGTTATCTGTGATTGTTGCTGTCGCATTATCATGGAGGAGCCAAAGGATGTTCACAAATTTATCTGGGCAGCCAGTTTTCAGAAGGACAGTCCACAGGGCATTAAGATTTTAAGTGTCAAAGGCCTTAGATAGGTCAATAAAAGCCGTATACAGGGGTTGGTTGGGCTCTCTGCATTCCTCTTGAAGCTGTCGAGCCGTGAGAATCATGTCCACTGTCCCCCTAGAAGGTCGAAAACCTTTTTGGGATTCAGGAAGGGTCGCCTCGGATAAAGTTAGGAGACGTTAGATGCACCGTCTATGCTTCTGAAGGAGACCATGAGCTCTGCCATGAACCTCCTTTTGCAGAGGCAGCCTACCTGTAGATGTTAGTTGCTGAGGGACAACAGCAAGAAGGGCTGGTTGGCTTCCTTGAAGCCCAGACCAGCCACTGGGCAAACAGGGTGAGTGCTGCTGGCCTGGGGGGGCACTTGGGTTTGATCCAGCAGGCCAGATGCTGTTCTGTGAGGTGTGAGCCAAGGCCAGATAAAACGGTAGAGTTGGGAGGGGCCGTGAGGGTCATCTAGTCCCACCGCCTTCAATGCAGGAATCCTTTGCCCAATGTGGGGCTTGGATCCACAACCCTGAGATTAAGAGTCTTGTGCTATCCCAGATGCCTCAGAACATCAGAGGAGCCTGTTGGATCTCGCCCAGCCTCCTTTTCTCCCTGAGGCTGACCAGATGCTCATTACAGGAAACACACAAGCAGCACCCCAGCCCAAGAGCAACACTTTCCCCTCCATGGCTTCCAGCAACAGGGATTCAGGCGCATCGCTGCTTCCAGTTGTGGAGACAGAGCATCAGCCGCTGTGGCTACCAGCCTTCGAGATCCCTCTGCCCCATGAATTCTCCCCATCCTCTTTAGCCTCCCATCCTTCCATCACTGCCTTTCTAAGCATGCTTAGAAAATTACAAGATTGTACGATAATAATTGCACCGTACGATTGTAAATTTAAGCCTGCATGTTGTAGCATTGATGCCTCAGTCCAGCCGTGTTCAGGGCTGACTGCCTTTTTCACAATCTGACAAACAATTGCAGAGTTTCCGGTCTCCTCCTACTTTTAATTCTGCCTTCTCTGAGCCCATGAGGATCATTTTAGCCTGCTGAGGACGCCTCAAGATTTGTTCTTGCAAGCCCAGGTTGAAGGCCCATCTCTCTGTTTCCTTCCAGCAGAAATCCTGACCTAGGAGACATTTTGCTGCTGCCATCAGGAAGCGATCGATGTGCAACCTTTTAGAAGTAAAAATAGGCCCTTGTGGGCCCGGCTGGTTTTCTCTGGCTCCTGCCAGGCAGTGAGCAAAGGGAAGCCACAGTTCACCTCTGGAGCGGCTGTGTGGTTCTCCCTTGAGGAGAAGGGGGCTGTTGCAGAGGCTCCCCAGGACCTCCCACTGCCTGCAGATCTTGGGGTACAGGGCGGGGGGATCATAGGAAATTGCCTTTATACAAAGGCAGGCCATTCGTCAATTGAGCTGAGTAGCCTTCATACTGAGTGGCAGAGACTCTCCAGGATTTTAGACTGGGGGTCCACAGCCCAACCTTGGTCCAGTATCCCTGAAGAAGCGTCTCCACCCCCATCGTTCTGTCCGGACACCAAGGTCCAGCTCCAAGGGCCTTTTGGCGGTTCCCTCACTGCAAGAAGGGAGGTTACAGGGAACCAGGCAGAGGACCTTCTCAGTGGTGGCACCCGCCCTGTGGAACACCCTCCCACCAGATGTGAAGGAAATAAACAACTACCTGACTTTTAGAAGACATCTGAAGGCAGCCACATTAATATTTAATATTTGATGAATTATTGTATTTTAATATTTTGCTGGAAGCCGCCCAGAGTGGCTGGGGAAACCCAACCAGATAGGCAAGGTATAAATAATAAATTATTATCATTATTATTACTACTACCTGGGTGTGGGTTATGGGGTCTCTCTCTCTCTCCCCCCCCCTTGGACATGAGGCTTGGAAGCCGTCCACATTTTCAACAGATGTAAAAATTTGGTCCCACCCCCAGGGGGACGGCATCCAGTGCCAGTTCCAATCTGTTCTGCATGCACAGACGTTCTCTCCCCCCTCGACCCACACAGATGTGCAATCCTAGAATGGCAGAGTTGGAAAGGACCCCCAAGT
Organism: Podarcis pityusensis; assembly: GCF_964106645.2. Classification (NCBI taxonomy): domain Eukaryota; kingdom Metazoa; phylum Chordata; class Lepidosauria; order Squamata; family Lacertidae; genus Podarcis; species Podarcis pityusensis. Next base: position 359,769 of record NC_138036.1, on the reverse strand, counting down.
CTAGGCATCCCCAAACTCAGCCTTCCAGATGTTTTGGGACTACAACTCCCATCAGGACCAGTGGTCAGGGATGATGGGAATTGTAGTCCCAAAACATCTGGAGGACTGAGTTTGGGGATGCCTGATCTAGTCCAACCCCATGTTCTCTGGGGCAGCCAAGACACCATCTGCAAATTGGGGGGGGGGGAGTAGAGCTAAAAAATACAAGAGGGGTTAGTGACACACAGACTTAAAGCGGCCACAGCATAATCACCCCAGCCCTGAAGAGCCCTGGAAGCAGTGGGGTTGGAGCCAGAGCCAGGCAAGCGAGAGATTGCCCCCCCGCCCCCGCTCAGCTGCCCACAGTCCAAGGCCAGGCCCTGACAGCCACCGAGATGTCTGGGAGCAGCTGAGGCTACCAAGGGAGAACTCCGCCCCCACCCCCTCCGGTCTCCTTTGGGGACGTGCGTCATCCCTGGTGGGCTGTTAGGAGTTTCCTAATGAAAGGCAAACAGCCCCCCCTCCAGCGCACGCACACACACACACACACACACTGCCAAGCCCCATCGGTCGTTGACTCCTCCAGCCAAAGTCAACGAATAGCAGAGCCCTGAGCACACGGTGGGGGCAGGGAGAGGCCTGAAGGAGCTGCCTGTGCAAGAGAAGCGGGGAGCCAAGGGCCTCCAGAGGTCAACCCAAAGGGAGACTTCACAGCCTGGGGGCCTTGGGGGGCTGCCCTCCAGCAGCTCTCCCTGTTGAGGCTCTCCAAGGCTGGCTCCATTTGCACCCTCCTGGTGCATCCAAAAGTATGGAATTACATCTTCAGGAGAAGAACAGGCTCAGGAGTAAATTCTTCAGCAACCTGGAGTCCCTGAAGGGGTGGGATGGTGCCTGGTATGCCTCCTCCTTTGGGCAACTCCTGCAGCTGAGCTGGTGCCGATGTCTTGCTCTGCTTTCCCTTGGAAGAGGGAGGGCTGGTCGTCTGGGCAGCCCAGGACCTCTAAACACAAGCTTGCACCCTGGGGTGGTCAGTTGGGTGCTGCAGATGCAGCCAACACGATGCAGGAGGCAGGAGGTACAAGTTACCGGTCTCTGCAGCCACAGCAGCCGCTGTGATTCTCCAGCCCCCAGAGGCACACTCCATTGTCTCTCGAGACAGATGGATGCCAGCAACTGAGGGGGAAGGGATCCCCATCCAGTCCGACTCCTTGCAATTCAGGAACCACAATGGAAGCATCAAAAATCTCCCATGCAGGAGAGTCCTTTCCCTTTCAAGTGAGTCCCCTGCCCCACGGGCACACCCCCAAGTGCTGTGTGTGGGTTTAAGGTTCCTTAACTCGAAGCTGGAAAGGGCACAAAGGGTGCTGGGAGGTGGGGGCTTTGAAAGAGTGGCGTGAGTGCAGCGCAAAGGAGTGGCTGCTTGTCCCCACTCACCAGCTGGACTCTTGAGGTCCCAAAGCCACACATGGACCCCCCTTTTGGCTCAGGTGGTCCTGCAGTCTGAGCCAGAGACACGGGATCTGGGGGGGGGGCTGGGGGGGCTTGCTTGTTTATGCACAGTGCCCAGGACGGGGTTTGGTGTTTTATGGTCATTGAACTGGGGAGAAAGGGTAAACTTCTTGTGGCTTCTGTCCTTGTAGATGAAAGACTCTCCTCCATCCCAGAGAGGGCTTTCCAGGTGCAAGGCTCAGAGTCCATGGCCTGCTTTGCAGTGGCCCCCTGGTGCAAGCAGGCAAGCCTCTGCCAGGGCCACTTCCTCCCAGGGAGAACCTGCAGGCCCAGACCTGGACTTCTCCTCCCGCCATCCCACTTTTGTGGCGCACGCGGGGCGAGCGAGGGAGCAGCCTCAGAAGCAAGGGCTTCGGAAACCTCCTTGTGCCAGGCCAGCTGCCTCCTCCTCCTCCTCCTCCTCCTCCTCCCGACCCACAGCAGAGGGAGAGCGGCTGGTGCAGGCTCTGCAGACCACATTTCCCCAGCAGGGCCAGGCCAGGCTATTCTTAGTCCCACAGGCCTGGGGGGTCCAGAGTGCAGTAGCAGCAGCAGCAGCAGCAACAGGCTCCTCCACCAGGCACACAATTGACTGCCAAACAGCTGCCCCTGGCCCCCCCACACCGCCCCCAGGCTGCAAGTGGGGCTGTCTGGCCTCTCCACCATGCTGGGCACAATTGGGAGACGGGTGGAGTTTCCAGAACTCTCTTTCTAGGCTCCATTAAAACAACAACAAAAACCCAGCCATCATTTTTCATGACGTGCACACAGGCAATCAATCAACAGGAGCCAGAGGCAGCTTTGCCATACTTCTCCTGTTAATGGGGGGGGGGGGGGTCTTTCCAGCAAGAACCACATGGGAGCCCCCATTTCGGCCTCTAAATATGGCTGACATTCTGCTGCAAGGGCAGAAGCTTCTGTCACTCTCCTGCCATTTGAAATATTTGCATAAATAGTTTTTATTGTTTTACACCATGATGTCAATGTTTGCTGTTCCTTAACCAGCTGAATTGCAGCCTGGGCTGAGAAGGGGGGCTTTCAAAGTGGGGCACCTTAAACTCTGGCAATGCCTGTCTGGCACGGTGGGGCTGTCACCCACCAATTAGCCTGCTCTGATTTTAAAAAGGCTCTTAAGACTGTTTTATTCTGATAGCCATTTCTTATGTTGGAGCCCTGAGTGCATTTTTATTTAGTTTTGCTCAGCTGTTGATTGTGTGATTTTTTAAAATTGATTTTATGGAAAAAATACAAAAGGGTATCTGTCAATACAGAGATTATAAATGTAACCATTATAACAAATGCAGGAATTCTGCCCCCTTTCCCCTATTGTGGCTTCAATATTACATAAAATTGCTCTCTATTTCAGGCATTAGTGAGTACAAACTAGGTTAATTTTTTTTTTAAGGGAAACATTAATAACATAGAGCAGTACATGGTGATGTTTTATGCTGCTGTTTTCACTTGGTGCTTTTTAAATCAGGTCTGGCACCTTTTCTGTTGTGATCTGTATTTCTGTTTGTAAGTTGCCTTGAGTTTGATTTTGTCATCGAGAGGGTGGGTTGTGGGTGTCCTAATTAAAAAAGAATAATAAGCACAACACAAATTGTGAACTGCTTTATGTGATTGAAAGTAAAAAATAAATATATTGTGGTGGTGGGGAGGGCTGGGAATGCCCCACTCCTGCCTGGACTGAATGTGCTTAGGGGGAAGACGTGATCCAGAAGCAAGTGTCTCAGCCATTGGTGGGGGGGGCCTCTAGGCTATGCCTGGCCTGACCAGCACTCAGATAGTAAACTAAGGAGACCATCCTCTCTGCATGCAGAAGGTCGGGGCAGAAACATACTGGCCTGAAGCTCTGCAATGGTGTAATGTTGGAAAGTGTCAATCACTTCTCCTACCTGGGCAGTTATCTTTCCACAAGGGCCAACATTGATGCCGAAATCCAGCATCACCTGAGCTCTGGAAGTGCAGATTTGCTTACAAAGCTATTGTACTACCAGCCTTACTGTCTGCTTGTGAAACATGGACCACTTATAAACACCATCTCCAACTCCTTGAAAGATCCCATCAACGATGTCTCTGAAAATTTTTACACATCACTTGGAAAGACAGGCGAACAACTTCGTTGGACTGGTCATGTTGTTTGGATGCCTGATTATCGTCTTCCAAAGCAATTACAGTGGTACCTCGGGTTAAGTCCTTAATTCATTCTGGAGGTCCGTTCTTAACATGAAACTGTTCTTAACCTGAAGCACCACTTTAGCTAATGGGGCCTCCCGCTGCTGCTGTGCCTCCGGAGCACGATTTCTGTTCTCATTCTGAAGCAAAGTTCTTAACCCGAGGTACTATTTCTGGGTTAGCAAAGTCTGTGACCTGAAGCGTATGGAACCCGAGGTACCACTGTACTCTGTTCCCAACTTAAGAATGGAAAGTGAAATACAGGTGGACAACAAAAGAGGTTTAAAGATGCTCTCAAGGCCAATCCTAAAAATGTGGTATAAACACCGACAACTGGGAAACACTGGCCTGTGAGCGCTCCAATTGAAGAACAGCCTTGACCAAAGGCATCATGGACTTTGGAGACACTCAAACTTAGGCGCAAGGGAGAAACGTGCTAAGAGGAAGGCACGCTTGGCAAACCCTCACCATGATCAACTCCCATCTGGAAACCAATGTCCCCACTGTGGAAGGATGTGTGGATCCAGAATTGGCCTCCACAGTCACTTGTTGTTGTTTAGTTGTTTAGTCGTGTCCGCCTCTTTGTGACCCCCTGGACCAGAGCACGCCAGGCCCTCCTGTCTTCACTGCCTCCCACAGTTTGGTCAAACTCATGCTGGTAGCTTCGAGAACACTGTCCCACCATCTCTTCCTCTGTTGTCCCCTTCTCCTTGTGCCCTCCATCTTTCCCAACACCAGGGTCTTTTCCAGGGAGTCTTCTCTTCTCACCACAGTCACTTACAGACACCCTATTAAGACCGTGTTCATGGAAGACAATCTTACTCAGTTAGGAGTGATCGCCAAAGAAGACTAAATGAAACACCAGGATACTGGAGGCTCCACATGAGAGGGACATAATATTTGGCCGTCTGAGAAGAGCCAGAGGAGGGAGAACAAACTCCATAATGAATAACAGGAGCAGCGGATGCAGTCGAGCTGGGAGGGAGCTGGAGGAGAGCTGGGCAAACGCCTCAGGATCAGCCCCTCTCTTCTGAGCACGTGCAGAGTGGTGACCTACAGCTGCAGCCGAGGGCAGCCTTCGCGGGCCAAGGAGCTTGGCGGCGGCACGCAACCCTCGGGCACGACAGCTTGGCAAACTCCCCGCGCCCGCCGCCGCCTCCTCGTTGTCTTCGCCGCAGCTGCTCGGCAGATGCGCCCCGCGGCCCGACAGCCCCTTTCCGGAGAGGCTCGGGGGAGGCAGGCGGGGCTGGGGAGGGGCCTGGAAAGGAGGAGCCTCTCCGGCCAGCGCGGGGGCCAGATGTGGCCATTCGCAAACTCTCTGCCCATGGCCCGGGGCACGCTCGGCTCCACCGTAGGCGCCGTCGAGGGAGCGCACGACCAGCTTCCCTCGGACTCCCTGGTGTGGCTCTCCAGACCCGAAGGCGTCTCTTCGGCCCCCATGACCCTCTGCAGGGCCGGATTGAGGTTTGAGGAGGCCCTCAGCTCCTGAAGGTAATGGGGCCCTTTTACATGTCCAGCTGTCCTTTGTCAGCAACAAATTGTCGATGTTTTGTGTGTTGAATAGATGCTGTATGGCAATTTATGGACCTAATAGGAGCCTACACAACACAAAACACTGTTCCTGTATGTAGGTTTTTGTTTTTTTTATCTTATATTTTGGAAATGTACATCCAGGTTTTTTTCTTTACATTTTCTGGTGGGACCCTAAGCTATAGCTTATACGTAAATCCGGCAGTGATCCCCTGCCCTGGCCCCGAGGGAGCGGGCGAGCCGCCTGCGTCTCTTCCAGGCTCGCTTTGGCCTCGCAAGGCGCAGCCTCTTCGGCCGGGCAAGGGCAGCAGGGCTGCAGGTCTTCGCCGGCTCCGCCTGGCTCACCACTGGACGCCCGTCGGGGCAGAGACCGGCCGTCGCGGAGCCTGGCGCGGGCGAGAGGGGCGGGGCAGGGGCGGGGCGGCGGCCCTCGGCGCGCGCCAATGGGAGCTTTTCCTGCCGTCGCCGCCGGGCCAATGGGCGCGCTGCGTCGCTGTCGCCATGGTAGTGGCCAGCTGGGCCCCCAGTCCGTGTTTGGCGTCTCCGCGACAACGTCTCCGGTCCCCCCAGCCCGAGCGGCGCCGGTCGGAGGGATGGAGCCGGAGGACGGGTGAGGAATGGAAGAAAGTGACGGAGGCGCAGAGGAAGGGGCCGCCGCGCGGGGCGGGGGAGGAGGCGAGGCTACGCCCAACACGTGTCTTTCTGCACGTGTGAATGGGGGCCGTGGTCTCCTGAGATGCATGCCGGTAGGCCGGCAAAATCAAAAGTGGGCGCCACCTAGGCAAGCAAGGGGCATCCTCACAGCAAACTCTAGCCAGGCAAAAGCCCTCGAGAAGGGCACAGAGCAGGGGTGGGGTGGCCTGCTGGGAATGCCAAGGGCCAGGCAGAGGGCAGGGGAAGGCCGCATTTGGCTCCAGGCCTGCCTTAAACTGTTTGGGAGCCCATTATTTCAAGGACTGCCCACACCAAAGGAACCTGCCCATGTTGAGGTGGGATTTGGGAGGTTTCGCTTGGGAGCCCCCCTTTAAGATTCATTCGGCTGAGAGGCTGCAGAGACAGGCCTTCTTAGTGGTGGCTCTTGTCCTGGGCACGGAATCCCCTTCCTAAAGCTCTGCACTTGGAGCCATCCTATGTTGTGAACCATCCTGAGATCTACAACTAAAGGGCGGTATACAGATTTTAAAAATAAATACCAGCCCCATGTTTTCCCTGACCTTCAGTTAAAGACTGAACTCTATAGGTTGCGGCAGGAATCCCCCCTCCCCCATGAAATGATGAGGCGAAGCCTGGTTTTAATTTCATGTACTGCTGTGTGACTTTGGCTTGGTGTTCTGTGTTATGCAGGGGCAAAACTAGGCTCTATTTTACCTGGGTCAAAGACCCAGTTTGGCACACATACCTCATGAATAGTTGCATACACACACCCCCAGCCTGGGAGCCTCAATTCCGCCCCCTGGCGGCTTCACCAGGGCAAGAAAACCTGGCTACCCCCCCCCCCCAGCTATGGCACTGCCAGGCCTCCCACCTGGCTATCTTTTTGATGAAGAGCAAGATGCAAATTTTAAAAATAAACAGAGTTTCCCATTTTCTTTCTTGGAGGGAAGGGTCTGTGCCATTCACTTTTCTGCCTGGAGCAGAGCCGTCTGACTGCCTTTCCCCCTTCCTGAACCTGTGCAGGTCCCTGGCTCCCGTCCTTCCAGGCCCACCTGCGCCCAGCGATGGAGAGGCGGCGCCTCCTGGCCCAGAAGCCCCCTGCTGTGTGGCGGAGCCCCCTCTGTGCCTGGGAGAGGAGGGGCAGGAGCCAGTGGTGGTGTACGGCCCCAAGGAGATGCTGCCTGAAGAGCCCCCCGTGGTGGTCCGCACCCCAGCCTACTCGGTGGAGCTGCCTCCCTGCCACGGGGTCCCGGGACCCGCTCTTGGGGAGCTGCCGGCCACGGAACAGGAGGCCATCCCCGTTGTCCCCCTGGAGCCCATGAGGGAGCTCCCCATTCGGGGAAAGTGCCTGATCTACAACTGGCAGGAGGAGGTAAGGCTGCCTGGACTCCACACCCCTGGACTGGCAGGAGGGGGTGGCAAGGGGGGGTGTCACCAGGGAATTCCTGTTCCCTTCTCCCCCTGCATTTCCCAAATGAAGAGACAGTCCCACAGCAGCAGCCCCTATGCCGGGGTGTCACTTTTGGATGCAAGGGCGCCTGACAGGCGTCTAGTTCAAGCCCCTGCAGTTTGGGAATCACAACTAAGGAATCCTGGACTGGTGGTTACTCATAGAATCATAGAATCATAGAGTTGGAAGAGACCCCAAGGGCCATCGAGTCCAACCCCCTGCCAAGCAGGAAACACCATCAGAGCACTCCTGACATATGGTTGTCAAGCCTCTGCTTAAAGACCTCCAAAGAAGGAGACTCCACCACACTCCTTGGCAGCAAATTCCACTGTCAAACAGCTCTCACTGTCAGGAAGTTCTTCCTAATGTTTAGGTGGAATCTTCTTTCTTGTAGTTTGGATCCATTGCTCCGTGTCCGCTTCTCTGGAGCAGCAGAAAAACAACCTTTCTCCCTCCTCTATGTGACATCCTTTTATATATTTGAACATGGCTTGACAACCATATGTCAGGAGTGCTCTGATGGTGTTTCCTGCTTGGCAGGGGGTTGGACTTGATGGCCCTTGTGGTCTCTTCCAACTCTATGATTCTATGATTCTAAGACTCCTAGATCCTTTTCACATGTACTGCTCTCAAGCCAGGTGTCCCCCATCTTGTATTTGTGCCTCTCATTTTTTTTGCCCAAGTGCAATACTTTACATTTCTCCCTGTTAAAATTCATCTTGTTTGTTTTGGCCCAGTTCTCTAATCTGTCAAGGTCGTTTTGAAGTGTGATCCTGTCCTCTGGGGTGTTAGCCACCCCTCCCAGTTTGGTGTCATCTGCAGATTTGATCAGGATGCCCTTGAGTCCATCATCCAAGTCGTTGATAAAGATGTTGAATAAGACCGGGCCCAAGACAGAACCCTGTGGCACCCCACTAGTCACTCTTCTCCAGGATGAAGAGGAACCATTGATGAGCACCCTTTGGGTTCGGTCAGTCAGCCAGTTACAAATCCACTGAGTGGTAGCATAGTCAAGACCGCATTTTACCAGCTTCTTTACAAGAATATCATGGGGCACCTTGTCAAATGCCTTGCTGAAATCAAGGTAGGCTACATCCACTGCGTTCCCTTCATCTACCAGGCTTGTAATTCTGTCAAAAAATGAGATCAGGTTAGTCTGACATGACTTATTTTTCAGAAATCCATGCTGACTATTGGTGATCACAGCATTCCTTTCTAGGTGCTCACAGACTGTTTGCTTAATGATCTGCTCCAGAATCTTCCCTAGTATTGATGTCAGACTGACTGGGCGGTAATTATTTGGGTCCTCTCTTTTCCCCTTTTTGAAAATAGGGACAACATTTGCCCTCCTCCTACCTTCAGGAGCACTGTCTCCCTCCCCCACATTAGTCAGTTTAAAGCTCTCCTGATGAGGTTTCTGAGATTTTTGGCAAAAACATTTCTCCCAACCGTTGTGAGGTGCAGCCCATCGCTTGCCAGAAGTCCATCTTCAAGAAACTGCAGTCCGTGATCTAAGAATCCAAACCGTTCCTGTTTACACCATTTGCGAAGCCAGCTGTTCACTTCCAGTATTTTTCCCTCTCTCCCTGGGCCACGTCGTTCAACTGGGAGGACAGATGAGATGACAATTTGTGCATTTAATTGCTTCAATTTCCTGCCCAGAGCCTCGTAGTCTCTTTTGATCTTCTGGAGGCTATTGCTTGCAGTGTCATTGGTTCCCACATGAACCAAGAGGAAGGGGTATTTGTCAGTGGGTTTTATGATTCCTTGCAGTCGTTCAGTTACATCTTGGATCTTAGCCCCGGGGAGACAGCACACTTCCCGAGACATCTTGTCAGGCCCACAGATCACTGATTCTGTTCCCCTCAGTAGGGAATCCCCTATCACCACTACACACCTCCTCTTAGGTTTGGTCGGGGTTCTTCCGTGAGCTGTCCGTTCCAAGGTCGCCTGCACATTCCCTGAGGACTGACTTTGCTGCTTGTCTTCATATACCTGATCGACTGTAATGAGGGAGAGATCCTCAAATGGAGTCTGCTCTTCGTCTTCCATGCTAGGGGAGAGGACCTCAAAGCGATTGTGTATTTCTAAACAATCAGAGCGAACCCTGGGCCTCCTACTTCTTTGAGTCACGTTTCTCCATATATCTGGCTCCTGTTTTGGTGAACTAGCCTCCTTCTCAGGGGAGTCCCCTGTCTCCTCCTTGGTGGAGTCGGTGTGCTCTGTTGCTTCCAAGAAGAGCTCCAGCTCTCTAATTCTTTGGAGCGTAGCTACACGTTCCTCCAGTTGCTGGACTTTGTCTTCTAAGAGGGCAATCAACATGCAATTGCTGCAGGTAAAACTGCCTGCAACCTTTGGCAAGATGGCAAACATTGCGCAGGAACCGCAGGCGACTGCAGCTGTTCCCTCCCCCTCCATCTTGAGAACGTGTCATTGGGGGTGGCTACAGCGGTCCTCCATCTGTTTTAAAAGGAGAAGGAGAGTCCACCAGATTCCAAGGGAGGCCTTTCCACTGCCAAGTAGCTCTTACGGTCAGAAAGTTCTTCCCAAGAAATCTTTAAGAAAAAAGAAAGTTCTTCCCAATGTTTAGTTGGAAGTAGATGATCTATGGAGGCACACAGACCCAGCAGCAAATCCTCAGCTGCACCAAATAACAACAATAATTTATACCCCGCCCATCTGCCTGGGTTTCCCCAGCCACTCTGGGCGGCTCCCAACAGAATATTAAAAACACGATAAAACATCAAACATTAAAAACTTCCTGAAACAGGGCTGCCTTCAGATGTCTTCTAAAAGTCAGATAGTTGTTTATTTCCTTGACATCTGGTGGGAGGGCATTCCACAGGGTGGGCACCACTACCGAGAAGGCCCTCTGCCTGGTTCCCTGCAACTTGGCTTCTCACAGTGAGGGAACCGCCAGAAGGCCCTCGGCGCTGGACCTCAGTGTCCGGGCAGAACGATGGAGGTGCAGACGCTCCTTCCGGTCTACTGGGCCAAGGCCGCTTAGGGCTTAAAAGGTCAACACCAACACTTTGAATTGTGTTCGGAAACGTCCTGGGAGCCAATGTAGGTCTTTCAGGAACGGTGTTATATCGTCCCAGCAGCCACTCCCAGTCCCAAGTCAGGCTGCCACATTCTGGTTTCCGGGTCACCTTCAAAGGTAGCCCCATGTAGAGTGCATTGCAGGAGCCCAAGCGGGAGATAACTAGAGCATGCTCCACTCTAGATCAGATCTCCAGAGAGTGGAGAGAGAGATCCCTGCCCCCAGCACCACAAAACTCCCTTCAACCTTCAGCTAACTCTGTCCCCCCAAAAACCTTGTGCCTCAATTGTCCTGCGTGGGCTGGCTTGGTCATGGTTGCCATTCTGGGCAACTGGACTATATTTCCCTGACATGCCTGGTTCAGCTTTCCCTATGGCTGATTAACATTCTGCAGCCTTTAAAATGTGTTGGGGGGGTATTGTTTTGGTTTGATTTTGTCCTACTAATTTTGTGCTTTTATCCTGTATTTTAATCTTGTGAACCGCCCTGAGATCTTCAGAGGAACGGTAGTATATACATTTAATAAATAAAATAGAAATGAAAGTGCCTCTCCCCCGCTGATTGGGGAAGGACTCTCTAGGGATCGGGCCAGGGCTGTGGGGTGGCTGGGCTAAATCTGCTGCCCCTCACTGCCTAAAGGAAGGAGAGCCCTGAGTGTGCCAGGAGACTCCAGGGAGAGGGAGCAGCTGGCAGCCCCCTGCCCTGCCCTGCCCAAGGTGGAGTTCTCTGGCTAACCTGCAGCCGCCCTCTCTGCCCTCTTCCAGAGAGCCACCAACGACCTGGACCGCGTGCCCTGTCCCGAGTGGGGCACAGAGGCCTCCTTCTACCGGCACGGCCACCGGGGGCTGCTCACCCAGCAGTTTCTGGCTGGCCTAAGCAGTAGCACCACCATGAAGGACGCCTACCGCAGGCCCTGGAGGACTGGGCTCCCCATAAGAGGTGAGGATCGGGGGCGGGGGCGCAGAGCCAAGAGCGTCCTTTCCAGACAGTCAAGGGAAAAAACTTTGCCACAAAAGTGTTTCTTGTTTGCTTTCCGGTTTCTCCTCGTTAAGCAGACAGACACGTTTTGTTCTTGGGTCCAGACCCGCCCAAAGCACACCCACCTCCGGCTCTGTCCCTGACCTGGAGGGCTCTGACCACTCGGCCCTCCTGCAGAAATGGCAACACGGGGCGGGTGGGTGGTCTCTGTGGGTGAAAGCCCCTTCCTCAAAAGAGGGGCTCCTCCTTGGCCTGAACTCAGTCAGATACGGACCTTAAATGCCTTTGAAGCATAGAATTGTAGAATTGGAAGGGACCCCGAGGGTCCTCTAGTCCACCCCCTGCAATGCGGGAATCGCAGCTGAAGCATCCATGACAGAGGGCCCCCAAGCTCTGCTTCAAAGCCCCCAAGGAAGGAGAGTCCACCACTGTCCGGGGAGACGGTTCCACTGCCAAACCGCTCTTGCCATCAGAAAGCCCTTCCTGATGTTCACTGGGAATCTCATTTCTTGTCACTTGAATCTGTTGCTTTGGCTCCTCGGGAGTGGCAGAAAGCCAGCTTGCTCCCTCTTCCATGGGGCAGCCCCTCTGGCGGCCCTTCCAGGCTCTCCGGTGTGGGCTGCCTTGAAAAACCAGCGTTCCATGGGAATGACGGCGTTTTACCTTTAGCTCCTCCTTTTCATTTGGCTTTGAGTCTTCTTCCGTGTTTCGATTAAGCCAATTTCATTCCTGTTCGCTGCCCTGAGCCCTCGCAGAGCGGGGGGGGGGGGGGAGGCAGCAGCTCCACCTCCTCTCTCCAATTTCTGGGGATCCACAGTGTGAGGGGCCACAGGCTGGGGACCCTTTCCATGGGGCTTCCTGGAGGAGGGGGAGCCTGCCCAGCAGCTGGGGGGGGGGGGCGTTGGCCTCTTGGAAGTCTCCAGCTGCCACTCAGGCAAAGCTCTTAGCAGCCTGTGCCCCCTCCCCAGAAACTGCTTCCCACACCCCAGTCTAAATCAGGCTTCTCAAGAGTCTCTGCTCCCACAGGCTCCAAGCAATCGCCATGGGGGCTGCAAAGGGCTTTCCTTGTGGGTGCCTTTCTCCCCAAGGTTCCTTGCAAGGCTGAGCTGGAGTCAATGGCAAAGCCCCCAAAGGCCCCCTGGGCCCCCCTCCCCTCAACCTGACCGTCTTCTCAGAGTGATGATGTTGGAGCTTCTAGGCTGAAATGGGATCTTTGTGAGGCCTGGAGAGCTGTAACCTGAGCTTACCTGGGTAGATCACCTTTGCATTCGCACCCTGAGCTGCTTTGTCTCATATAAAGAGGAAAGAGTGAAGCCGTCCTTGACCTCTCGCCTGGGTCCCCCTTTCCTTTTCCCCTTTCTTCCCACTGCCCCTCACAGCCACCCCCCCCCCAGCCCAAGCCCACTAGGCAGCCTTTCTGTGCAACATTTCTGTAGCCTGCTGGGGATTTCACCACTGCTAGTGGATCAGGCCAGTGACCTATCTGGTCCAGCCTCCTGTTCTCACAGTGGCCCACCAGCTGTTGGGGGGCGGGGGCGGGACCAGCAATCAGGATTTGAACACAAGCCCTCTCCCCTCCCATGGTTTCCGGCAGCTGGGATTCAGAAGCATTCCTGCCAGAGCTGAGCCATCGTGGCTTTGAGCCCCCAATATTCCTCTTGTCCTCTATGAATGTGTCTCGTCCCCTTTTCAAGCCATCCAAGTTGGTGGCCTCACTGCCTCATGTGGAAGGGAGTTCCATAGTTTAACGGTGCTGCACGAAGGAGGACTTCCTTTCTCTGCACTGAATCTTCCAACATTTGGCTTCATTGGACACCCAGGAGTTCTGGTGTTAGACCACAATATAAGCCCCGAGAGAGGGGGGAAGAGCCCTCCCCTGGCTTGGAGCTCGAAGACGTCACTGCTGCCCAGGGAGGCGAAGGAGACTGGCACGTGTGGGGGGCAGGCAGAGGAGGACATTCTGCTCCCCCCTCTCCCCCCCACACTTGAGGCCCTGTCCTGCTTTCTGAGATCTGACCTTGTTCCTTGTCCTCCTCCCGCAGGGCAGCGTGAGGCCATGCTGGAGTGGCTCCTGTACCAGAAGCACAGGTGAGCAGCAGGCAGAAAGCCCAGCCCCCCCCCCCAGAACAGCAGGTGAGCCGTGGGTTGCCCCCCCCCCCCAGCGGGGCCTCCCCTCCTGCCTCTGGAATGGGCTTTCCAAGGTGAGAGAGGCTTCCTTCCCTCTGGCTCTGCAAGAGATTTGGGTGCTCAATTGTACAGAACTGCAGCTGCCCCCCCCAGGTGTCTCACCCGCTGTGCCATCGCCCGTTTCCCAAATGGCAGAGGCTCCACCAGCCAGGAACACTTGCTTTGGCGCTGGAGGGGGCAGTCCGTCTTTGGGCTTCCCTGCCCCAAGGCAGCCCTGGATGAGAGGGTGTTACACAAAACAAATGAAATACTGTGAAAATCCCCAAAATGAGAAGTAACCAACTAGAAATATTACCTATCTTATAGAATTAAACTAAATAACAAAAATCAAAAAGTTTAAGGAAAAAATTAGAAAACCTAGAATTGAACAAAGCCTTAATGGGATGCCGGCTACAAACCTCGTTTCACTGAACTATTCAGATTCCTCAGAAGGAAGTAGAGAAATCATAAACCTTAAATGATTTTAAACAAACTCAAGAAACGAGGTTTGTAGCCGGCATCCTGTTAAGGCTTTGTTCAATTCTAGGTTTTTCTAATTTTTTCCTTAAACTTTTTGATTTTTGTTATTTAATTCTATAAGATAATATTTCTAGTTGATTACTTCTCATTTCGGGATTTTCACGGTATTTGTTTTGTGTAATTTCTCAGTTCCGTGGCGGTCTTTCTTCTACTAGATGAGAGGGTGGGCAGGTGCCCCCCAGCGGCAGTGCATATGCCCGCGCTGCCCAGGGCGGGTGCGCTCCCGAGGGGGGGTGTGGCACCGAGGGAGTCCTCCCAGGTGTGGGATACCCGCTCAGATGCCCGCCCGCAACTCCCAGGCCTCCCCCAGCTGTCAAAACGAAGGAGGAAGGGGGGAATGCCGCTGGCAAAGGGGTAGGCTTGTGGGCTGCAGGCGTGCCAAATGTCACCCCCCCAGCGAAGACATCTGGGGCAGTCCGCCCCCACCACACCCCCTTCCTCCGCCCCTGGTCCCCCCTTGCTGGAAGCAGATTGCGGGATCATTCCACGTCAGTTCAACGAAGTCATGCCACTCACCGTCTCGGATTTTGATGAAACTTGGTGTAAACCCTTCCCTTATGGTTGAAAGAAACCCCCTTAAGTTTTTCCCCTCTATCTCAAACGGTTTTAATTTTATAGCACTTCGAAGTTTCGTGAAATCTGTGTTTGTCTTCCTCTTGAGATCCTCGGCCTTCTGTGCATTTAATTTTCTTTCTCCATAACCAATGATCAGATCTCTTTGAAATTTTACACCAACATCAATAACACGATGAGGATATCAGGGAAAAATACACCAGCACTCAAAAGATTTTATAAATGCCTTAAAAAATGTATAAATGTAGCTTTTTTGGTGTAAAAACTAGGTTTAGAAAACCTAAATTTTCAGCGTTAGGGCACACTGCAATCAAAAGTTTTTGATGGTGAAAATTATTGTAAAGACGTGTTCTTTCTCAACAAAGAATAAAATTTATGGGTCTCTTATGTCTGATCATTGGCTATGGAGGGAAAAAATAAAATGCACACAAGGCCGAGGATCTCAAGAGGGACAGAAACACTGATTTCACGAAACTTTGAAGTGCTATAAAATTTAAACCGTTTAAGATAGAGGGAAAAAACTTAAGGGGGTTTCTTTCAACCATAAGGGAAAGGTGAACACCAAGTTTCATCAAAATCTGAGACAGTGGGTGGCAAAACCCTTGTTTTGTGTGTTGATTTGATGTGGAATGACCCTGGGAGCAAGTGGGGACTGGGCACAATGGAGAGGTGGAAGCAAAGGGGCTCTCTGAGGAATGGGACCGGGGCACGGACTGTTAAGCTGCCCACTTTGAGAGTGGCATGGAAAGGGCCTGGCGCCGAAGGCCAGTTTGCTCCTTTTTCGAAGGAGCCATTGCAGGGGGTTAGGCGAAGGGATCCTTCTGATCCCTCCCAACCAGCGTGGCAGGTCAGGCACCGTGAGGAGACCAGCGTGGGAGACTTTTCCCGAATTGAAGAAGGTGTTTGAAGAATTAAAGAAAAGACCAGTTGCATCAATCCTTTCCTGGTAACTCCAGCCAAGGGATGGAAAAGAAAGCAGGACAGGAATCTGTGCGTGGGGAATAACAAAAGCATGGGTAGGCAAACTAAGGCCCGGGAGCCAGATCCAGCCCCATCGCCTTCTCAATCTGTCTGTGTGTTTTTACATGAGTAGAATGTGTCCTTTTATTTAAAATGCATCTCTGGGTTATTTGTGGGGCAGAGGAATTCGTTTTTTTTCCTTTTCTTTCAAAATATAGTCTGGCCACCCACAAGGTCTGAGGGACAGTGGACCGGCCCCCTGCTGAAAAAGTTTGCTGACCCCTGAACAAAAGGAGATTGGAGACCCCTTCCCTCAGAGGCAGGCGGAGGGTCTCAGGGGTGCAGCCTCCAGCCCCCGTGCCCCAGATCTCAATGCTGAACCTCATGGAGGGGGGTCCTCCCTTCCCCCAGGTCCCATAGGGCCAGAGAAGGGAGGCAGGTTTGGGGGAAGATGGAGCTCTCTGCCGAAATTTGCTCCGTCTTCTTTGGGGTTGACGCAGCACCCCAAGCTCAGATCTTCCTGGCAAATCTCTGAGGTCTCCTCAGTGGGGCTCCCAGTGGCAGGGAACTGGACATTGCCCCCCCCCCCCATTCCAAGAAGCTGCTTCCCATCCCCCCTGTCTTTCTCTGCAGCAAGGAGCTGAAGGAGGAGGACGACGACGGCCCCCCATGTGGGCCCATGGATACCATCTCCACCACGCACGACCACTTTCGCAAAGAGGGCTTCGTGTCGGTGGCCCCTGCCCCCACCAAGGTGAGATAGAGGCAGGAAAGCGCCCCCCCCAGGGGCATCCCCCCAACCCCCCCAAAAAGGAGGCTGCCATGTGACTCTTGCTCTTCCCCTCCCCCAGCCCCACGACTACCGCCTGGAGCAGCCGCAGACCTTCTGGTTGGAGCACTGCCGACAGGTGCCGGTGAGTGGCCCCCCCCCTCCCCAACACCCCACCCCAAATGCCCTACATTCTCCCCCCCCCCCATGGTCCTGACTTTGAAGAGGCTCTGGAGGGCACTGAAAAAGGAAGGGGAACAGGAGTTGGGTTCTCTCCTCCCCCCTTGCACCTGTTGCTTTCACTTGACGAGGCTGCCCCCCCCAAAAAAAACCAAGACAATGCTGGCTCCCTGACAGGCAGAGGGAGGGGTGGCCCACGGTGGTGCATTTGCTGGCCCCCAGCTGCCTTCTCACTGTTTCTCTCCCCCCCCCCCCGTAGGGCGTCTCCAATATCCGGACTGGTGACACCCCCTTCAAGAAGTGTGCGACATTCACGACCCCCACCACCGAATACCTCGACCAGCCGCTGCCCTACGGCCCAGAGAACTACCCCAAGCTCTAACAAAATAAAGGGGGGCAGCTATTGGTAGATTGGGGGTGTTGCTGCTTTGGGTCTTTTTCCCCCCTTGAAGCCCCCTGGCTGGGGGGGGGCGCAGGATTTGAGGAGCTTCTGGACAGGCAAAGTGTGTCTCTCCATTTTGGATCTAGCAGCAAAGCCAGGAGAAGGAGAGCAGGGAGGGCTGCCCCCCCAGGCTGCCCCCCCCAGGCACCTTCCAACCTGCACCGGCCCCCTGCTCTGCCCCGGACAAATCTCAAAGGCTGCCCCAGGTTAAAAAGTCTGTATTTTGACAAAATATTTTGCACTATATTTACACCCGGAGGGAGGGGGGAGGAACAGCGGCGCTCTGGGTTGGCTCAGCCAGCTGAGTTGTGGTGCAGGATCCCACCTGCAAGGGGGGGGTCAGGAACCAGCCAGCCCCCCGCCTGGGCGTGGGGAGCACAAGCAGCCTGGGATGATCCGTGCTCCGAGAGGTGCGCTGCCTCTCCCTGGGCTCCTGGGGCCTCCTTGCTGGCGCATCTTGGTCTGGGCGGGGGCAAGGGATGGAGGAGGTGGCAAGACCCAGCCCTGGGCACATTCCCGGGGGGGGGGGGCCTCTCATCCTGCCCCTCCTGCCCCGTCTTCTTTCTCTCTCTCTCGCTTTCCTCTCATAGCGGGGACATTATGGCTCCAAGTGCTTCCTTCTCTCTCGTCCGCCCGCCTGTCTCTCATGGCTGGGGTGGGGGGGCCTTATTGCTCCAAGGCAAAGGGGAGTTTCGGTGGCTCTTGGTGGTGGGAGGAGCCTGCTGCCCGGTACCCGTAAGTGGGAGGAGTCACAGGAGGGGGAGGAGCCACATCAGATGACCACATTCTTCTTCTTCTCGCCCAGCAGCCAATAGGTGCGCAGCTTGCCCTTCCCCTGGGGAGAAGAAGAGGCTCAGCCCTGGGACAGGTCACCCCCCAAAAAAACCCCCCACCCGTGCCCCTCACCCAGCAGAAACCGAGGGGGTCATGGCTTCCAGCATCTTGCCACAACTCTCCCAAAGGTCCAGGGCAGGAGGACCAGGAACGGCGACCTTTTCCTCCCTGGCGGAGGAGCCATGGGTCGGGGGCTGCCTGGTGGGGTGGGGGCTCCCTCCCTCCCACCCAACCAGGGAGGATAGAGACCCCCACCTTCATCTCCACATCCCCCCTCAGCTCCAGCTCAAAGCAGCCAAACTCGTCCAGGTTCTCCTTGGTGGTGCTGGAGACGTGGATCTTCAAGGCTGGAAGACACAAGGGGTGGGGTGTGGAGTCAGGGGGTCAGGGCCAGCGGGACCCCCCTCCTTCCTCCCCTCCTTCCCAAAACAGGGCCAGAAGAGACAGATATGGGCCTGGGGAAAGATGCACAGCCAGCGTCCACATTGGGCCAGAGGGAGGAGGGACACCAGTTGTGGGGGAATCGTAGAACGGCAGTTGGGGGGCTTCCAAAGTCCCTCTAGTCCACCCCCCCTGCAATGCTGTGCAGCAGAAACTTAAACAAGGTTGGGGGTGGGGTGGGGAGAGGGGGCTCACCCTCGCCGCTAGACTCCATGCGCGACGCTGTGTTGACGGTGTCCCCAAAGAGGCAGTAGCGGGGCATCTTGAGGCCCACCACACCTGCGCACACAGGCCCTGCAGGCAGGCAAAGGGAGGTGGCGGCTTAGAATCGTAGGGTTCAAAGGGACCCCGAGGGTCATCTAGACCAACCCTCTTCAACGCCGGAACAGCAAGAGTCCCTGACAGACAGCCCCCCCCCCCCGACCTCTGCGCAAAATCCCCCGGTGAAGGACCTGCTGCTGGTGCCCCCGCTGTGCCAGGACTCACCCGAGTGGATGCCAACGCGAAGGTGCAGCTGCTCGTTGGGCCGGTGCCGGATGCGAAAGGTCTTGACGGCCTCGAGGAGAGCTAGCGCCATGCGGACAATCTCGTGGGCGTGCAGCTTCCCGTTCCGGACCGGCAGCCCTGACACCACCATGTAGGCGTCGCCAATCGTCTCCACCTGTGGGGTGAACCTGTCAGGCCAGAAGTGGGGAGGGGGGCCCTCTTCCCTACAGCTATATGGTCCAATCCTGGCTCTAGTTTGGGGGCTGAGGCACAGCTTTGGGTCCAACAGCCAGGACCCACAGGCATGTTTCGCACCCACCTTGTAGACGTCAAAGTTGTCAATGATGGCATCGAAGCAGGTGTAGAGGTCGTTGAGGAGGGTCACCACCTGGGGAGGGAGACACTCAGGTAAGTTGGGGGGAGCCAAGGCAGCGGGGCAGAGGAGGATCTTTGGGGGAGAATGAAGAGATGGGGGGCAGAAGGGGCAGAGTTGCCAAGGGAGCCTGGGGGGGGTGAGCTTTCAGGGGGAGACAGAGAAGAGGTTGAGTGGAAGCACCAGGAGGGGGACACAGACATCGCTATAGGGCCACCTGGGGATTTTCACTACCGAGTCCCCAATGTGCTTTGCTTAGAGTCATAGAATTGTATTATTATTATTATTATTATTATTATTATTATTATCATTATTATTATTAATAATAATAAATTAAAATAAAATATATTTTTTTATTTATACCCCGCCCTTCCCGGTTCAGAAAACTGGGTTCAGGGCGGCTAACAACAAATTTATAACACTTAATTGATGCAACAAAAAACAGCATAAAATACAGTATAAAACGTGAATAATAATACATTCAGAATTCAAAAATCAATTTAGGGCTGGAAGGGACCCCAGAGGTCCTCTAGCCTAACCCCCCAGGACTCAGAGCTGAAGAATCCCTGGCAGGTGCCCACCCAAACTCTTGAAGGAGGGTCTATCACCTCCCGAGGCATTTTCCCTTTACACCTGATCCAAGGGAGGCAATGTGTCGTAAAGGGAAAAGGAAAAGGACCCCTGGATGGTTGAGTTCAGTCAAAGGTGACTCGGGTTGCGGCACTCATCTTGCTTTTCAGGGAGCTGGTGTTTGCCACAGACAACTTTCTGGGTCATGTGGCCAGCAGGACTAAACCGCTTCTGGCTCAACGAGACACATTGACGGAAGCCAGAGCTCATGGAAATGTCATTTTCCTTCCTGCTGTTAGAATTCCTGCTCCGTGATTGCAGTCATGGGATTGTTGTCTTTCACATGACGGTGTATGTTTTGACTCCACAAAGTGGGAAGTGATGGAGACAGGATGTTTGTGTTCCTGTGTTCCGTGAAGTGGGACCATTGTCCTTTGTTCTTTCTCTTTGCTGTCTGATGCTAGAGAGTGAGGGAGGATGTTGCAGTGCTCCGTGTGTCTTTATATGTAAATAAAGTAGATTAGCCAAAATGCTAAGTTACTGAGGTCTGTTACACAAGCTGCAAAGACTCTGCGGATCCCTAAGTGTACCGGTGTCGGTTGGCATCGGTCGCTGTGATGTTCGGGCTGAAGAAAGCTTTTGAAGCTCCCGAACAAAAGACCAGGAGGGAGAGAACATGCCAGTCGGGCATGTGTCTCTGCCAGGATCCTACTTGAGTGTAGGATGAACTCCTGACACCTGCCGCAGCAGTGTGGTACCCTAACTGAAGCTGAAGACAGGACTGCAAAGGTGTCAAAGCCAGGTGTGCCATCTGGCATTGCAGGGGTGGACTGGATGACCCTTGGGCCCCCCTTCCAGCCCTACAATCCCCTAACACCAACCGCCTCCCTCTGCTGCTGGGAGGGGGCGTGGCTGTGGTGTGTGGGCGGGGTCAAGCTAACCCCCCCCCCCCAGCCAGCCCAGTGGGACAGAGACAAGGGGCCCCCACCCAAGCCCCCTTCGCCCCCGCTACCTGCATAGGGGTGCTCTCGGCCGACAGGGAGGTGAAGCCCACGATGTCGCTGAAGTAGATGGTGACGCAGTCAAAAGCTTCGGCCTGGACCGTCTCACCACGCTTGAGCTGCTCGGCCACTGAGCTGTGGGGGGGGGTACGTAAAGTGAGTCACTGAGCCGCTGGTTGACCCCGAACCCCTGCGCATCCATTACTGTGAAGGCAGGTGAGGGTGGGCCTCTCCCTCAGTGCAGCAGCCAGGCGTGCGAAGACAAGTACCCAGCTTCAAGGTGGCCCCAGATCTTCTCACCACTGAATTGGGTGGGGGGGCAGCCTGGGTTAAAGGTAAAGGTCAAGGGACCCCTGACCATTAGGTCCAGTCGTGGCCAACTCTGGGGTTGCGGCGCTCATCTCGCTTTACTGGCCGAGGGAGCCGGTGTACAGCTTCCGGGTCATGTGGCCAGCATGACTAAGCCGCTTCTGGCGAACCAGAGCAGCGCACGGAAACGCCGTTTACCTTCCCGCCAGAGCGGTACCTATTTATCTACTTGCACTTTGAGGTGCTTTCGAACTGCTAGGTTGGCAGGAGCAGGGACCGAGCAACGGGAGCTCACCCCGTCGCGGGGATTCAAACCGCCGACCTTCTGATCGGTAAGCCTTAGGCTCTGTGGTTTAACCCACAGCGCCACCCGTGTCCCTTTTAGCCTGGGTTACCTGGTAGGATATTTTGGAGAAATAGTGTAAGATGGCCCCTGCTTTGAAAGGTAACGGATTGGGGGGGGGGTCCTGGCAGAATTCAGTTGATTCAGGAAATTTAATATGGGGGGGGGGGAGTGAACGGAAGAGGGAAGTGGGGCGGGCGGGCAAGGTGCCAATTAGCCAAGGGATTTATTTGGGGGGATTTGGATGGAGATCTGCTTGGCTTACTAATCTAGCATCTATACCTATGAATTGGCACTTGCCTGGCGCCCCCTCTGCCTGCCTGGCTGGGTCTGCGTTCCACCCCCCCCAGGGCCCCCCACCCGCCCCAGCGACTCACTGGGGGAGGATCTGGTAGAGCAGGTTCTCGGCCTTGCGCTTCTCTTCCAGGTAGGCCTGGGTGCGCTCCTCCACCAGCTTCTCCAGGTTGTTGGCGTACTGCTCCATGCGAGAGAGCAGGTTGTCCAGGATACTGGCGCTCCCTTCCCTGCGGCAGGAAGTGCGGTGAGGGGGGCAGGGGCTGCTTCACAGGGACATCGGGGTGGGGAACCTGCCCCCCTTTCCCCGTGTTTTGCTCTCACACACCCCCATCAATAAAATAACGTATTTTTCCATGTATAAGACGCCCCCTTTTCGGGGGGACTCCAAATTAAGAAAATGGAGGGGGGATACACTATCCATGTATAAAACGACCCCCAATTTTTAACATAACTTTTTAAGAAAAAAATCCTTCCAGTGGGGGATTGCGCAGAAAAACAATGGAAGAATAACAACAAGAAAAAGAATATTTCCTCTTGCATGCCAACATAATATGGATTCATTAAGCACGATGGAAAAGTCTCATACCAGTGACTGTGACGATAAGAAGGGGAACTATGATATTGGGAATAAACAACAGAGAAAACGCAGGAACAAAAATAAAAGACTTTCTCCGGACCGGCCGGATATGATGTGGCAAGATTTGATATGTTATTAATTGCAATGTTATTCATGAAAAATTGATAACAATTATTTGAAAAAAGAAAAAAAAATCCTAGTCTTATACACGGAAAAGTACGGTACATAGCTAACTGAGGTTCTGCCCCCCCCCCCCCAACAAAAGGCCTGCCCCCCATAGTAAAAATGCAGCCAGCACCCACTTGTTGAACCTCCGGATGAAGATCTTGATCTGGGCAAAGTCGGGCCGCTCGGTCAGATCCTGCGCCCAGCAGCGCTCCATCAGGAGGGCCAGCTCCTCGCTGTGCAGCCGCAGGTCCACCGTGGGGCGGAAGTGGGGCCTCTGGCTGTTGCGCACCTTCTGCACGATCTCTGCGGGATGGGGAGGGCGAGTGGGGGGAGTGAATGCGCAGGCCGGGCGGAGGGGGGGCACGGCTGGCCGGTGGGAGGCTGTTATGGGGCGGGTGAGGGGGGCGGAATGGGTGACTGGGCCACGGAGACAATGAGGATGTGGGTGTGATGAGCACCCTGCGGGTGTCGGAGGGAGATGCGGGGGAGACAAAATGGGGGAGGGGTCACCCTGGGTGGTCAGCAGCAGCGGCGACAGACGTGATCACCATCAAGTGATGCTGAACGCGCTCCTTCCTCCTCCCGAGGCCAAAGGCTCTGATCCGGGATGCGAAGGCGGGCACAGCCCAAGGGAGCCTGTGGGGAGACCTGAAGAGCAGGCAGGTGGAGCAACGGGGGCTTTGCAGGGGTCTCGGGACAGACCCAGAAGAGGTCGCCAGTGCTTGCCCCCATCCTCTTTTGCTCACGCAGAAACGCGCATGTGCTTCCAGCATAAGCGCCAGTCGTGTCTCCCCTGTGATTGGCGGAGCTGTGCGCATTGTCCCCTCTAAACACAAGGCCTGGTGGGGCGAGGGGAGGACCCCTCACCCAGATCAGGAAGGCTTTCTCCCCGGCTGCTGGGACAAGTGCCACGCATGATACCTGGTGGGTGCTGAGGTGTGGCAGGTGAAGCACCCCTCCCAGGTAGGACCTGCCCCAGCCCCCAGGATGGGCTGTGGTCCAAGTGTGGCCAACTTTGTGAGGGGGTCTCCTGAGAGGACCCCATGGTGGTTGTCATCACCACCTCTGCCACCCCCCCCAAGGGGCCAGGGGTGGGGCTCGCCCTCTCCCTCTCCCCTCACCCTTGGGGCTGAGGTCCATGCCCTCGATGTAGAAGGCTCCGTTGCGCAGCGCAATCTCCTGAAGGATGATCCCAAAGCTGTAGACGTCAGCCTTCTGCATGGCCAGTGGGGAGAGGACCAGAGGCCCCTTCTGCAGCAGCTCTGGGGCCGTCCACAGCTTCTCTGGGGGGTAGGGGGAAAATCAAGGAAAGGAGGTGGGGGTCAGGAGGCCAGGGGCTCCCACCTCTGCTCCCAATGGCAAAGACCAGCCCAAGTAGTGGAGATGGGGACCCCTCAACCTGGCAGCATGGGCACTCGCTGAGCCCAGAGAGGGCAGCAGAGAAGGCCCTCGCCCGTCTGGAGGAAAGGGGGAAAGACAGGAGATGGCACATCCTGCCGCCAGGGTGGGAAGGACACTCACTGGCATACAGGGCATGGTTGCCCTCGCTCTCACTGCTCTGCCGGAAACTAGCCAGGCCATAATCCGTGATCTTGAGAACGAAGCGACTGTCCACCACGCAGTTGGACGACTTGAGACTCCCGTGGTAGCCAATGATGCTGTTGTGCAGGAAAGCCATGCCCTGTGTCAGGCAGAGAGGGGGAGGCTGCTGAGAAGGCCCCGCAGGAGAAGCAGAAGCAACCAGGGGCACCCACTCTCCTCCCAAGGCAGGAGGCGCAAGGCCAGGGCAGGCCCAAGACCCACACAGGTGATTGGGTGAGTGGCAGCTCCTGCAATGATCAAGCATGTGGGGGCGGGACTTAGAGGAGAAGGTTTTAGCAGAGGGACCCAAACCAAGGAAAGGCTTGGAAGATACTGGCATTGCTGGCCAGGATGGAGCTGGAGGGCAGAGAGGCCCCACAGTGGGGTGCCATCCTGGCCGCGGCTGGAGCCCCCAGCAAAGAGGCTATTTGCCCAGTCTGTCCCTTTCCATGCTCTGGGGGGCTCCTCTCTTTTCAGAGGGCAGCTGCATTTCCCCCATCAAGCCTGGTTGTGGGGCTCCCTCTTGCCGCCTCCCGAGCCCCCCACCTTGACAATGTCATTGATGAGCGAATAGCGGAACATCCAGTCCAGGTTGATGCTCTCATTCTCCAGGACGTCCTGTCGGGGGGGGGGCGGAGGGAGGGGAGATGAAGCAGAGCAGCAGTTAGGTGTTGCCCCCACATGAAAACAGCCCCTCCCACAGCACTGGGGGGTTGGGGAGGGCACTGCACCCCCCCCCAGGATGCTCACCGTGACCTCCCTCTCCTTCCCCGGCTGCAGCCATGCAGGGAACAGACACACACCTGTGCCCAGGTGCTTCCTTACCTGCAAGCTGCCCCGAGGGCAATACTCAGTCACAATGCAGATGTTGGGCGGGTCAATGCAGGCCCCGAGGAAGCGCGTCAAGTGGTTGAACTGCACGTCCCGCATCTGCAGATGGGCAGAGACAGGTAGGAAATCTGTCGGCCAAAAGCCCCCAGAATGGCCACGAAGAAGTGCACCAGGTTGGCAAAGGCTGGTTTATGTGGCCCATGCCTTTATCCTGTCTCCTGGTGCCATCCTTCCCTTCTCCATCCGCCCACAGGCACACATATAAGGAGGGGAGGGCTGCATTGCTAAACTGTGGAACTCTCCCCTGCAGGAGGCAGTGATGGCTACCAGAGCCGGATTTAGGTTTGATGAGGCCCTAAGCTGCTGAAGAGGGACACGGGTGGCGCTGTGGGATAAGCCACAGAGCCTAGGGCTTGCCGATCAGAAGGTTGGCAGTTCGAATCCCCACGACAGGGTGAGCTCCCGTTGCTCGGTCCCAGCTCCTGCCAACCTAGCAGTTTGAAAGCACATCCAAGTGCAAGTAGATAAATAGGTACCGCTCTGGCGGGAAGGTAAACGGCATTTCTGTGCGCTGCTCTGGTTTGCCAGAAGCGGCTTAGTCCTGCTGGCCACATGACCCGGAAGCTGTACACCGGCTCCCTTGGCCTATAGAGCAAGATGAGCGCCGCAACCCCAGAGTCGGCCACGACTAGACCTAGAATCATAGAATCATAGAATCATAGAGTTGGAAGAGACCACAAGGGCCATCGAGTCCAACCCCCTGCCAAGCAGGAAATGGTCAGGGGTCCCTTTACCTTTAAGCTGCTGAAGGTAATGGGGCCCTTTCTTTCTTTCTTTTTTTAAAAAAAGATATTTATTAAAGTTTCAACATATTACAAAGATAAGCAAAAAAAGAAAGAAGAAATAAAGAAAAAAAATAAAAAATACAAGATAAAAACAATTAAAAAACAAATTAGTCTTTCCATGTCTTATCTTTCATTTGCTTGTTTCCCCGACCTCCTCACACCTCCCTTTTTGTATTCCAGTTCAAATTAGTTAGTTCAGCAAATCCTTTCCCTCTTTGATTTTATCTTAATCTCTTATCTTAAAATATAATAACTTTAGATTATCACCTGTTAACAATCCATTTTTACATATTCCTTTTAACATTGCTGCTAAAAACCACTTAACTTCAATCCAACATCATTCTAACATTCATTAATTTTGCAGTATTTCTGTAAATAGTCTTTAAATTTCTTCCAATCTTCTTCCACCGACTCTTCTCCCTGGTCTCGGATTCTGCCAGTCATTTCCGCCAGTTCCATATAGTCCATCACCTTCATTCTTCCAGAGTGGGTAAATCTTGTGTCTTCCAATGCTTTGCAATAAGTATTCTTGCTGCTGTTGTGGCATACATAAAGAAAGTTCTATCCTTCTTTAGCACCAATTGGCCAACCATGCCCAGGAGAAAGGCCTCTGGTTTCTTCAGAAAGGTATATTTAAATACCCTTTTCATTTCATTATAAATCATCTTCCAGAAAGCCTTAATCCTTGGGCACGTCCACCAAAGGTGAAAGAAAGTACCTTCAGTTTCTTTACATTTCCAACATTTATTATCGGGCAAATGATAGATTTTGCTAGCTTGACTGGTGTCATGTACCACCTGTAAATCATTTTCATAATATTCTCTCTTAAGGCATTGCATGCCGTAAACTTCATACCTGTGGTCCATAACTGTTCCCAGTCAGCCATCATTATGTTATGTCCAACATCTTGTGCCCATTTAATCATAGCAGATTTCACCGTTTCATCCTGAGTATTCCATTTCAACAGCAAGTTATACATCTTTGACAAAATCTTGGTTTTGGGTTCTAACAGTTCTGTTTCCAATTTTGATTTTTCCACCTGGAAGCCAATTTTCTTGTCCAAATTATATGCCTCCATTATCTGATAATAATGAAGCCAATCTCGCACTTTATTTTTTAGTTTTTCAAAACTCTGCAATTTCAATCTGTCTCCCTCTTGTTCCAAGATTTCCCAATATTTCGGCCATTTGGCCTCCATATTGAGCTTTTTCTGAGCCTTCGCTTCCATCGGTGACAACCACCTTGGGGTTTTATTTTCAAGTAGGTCTTTATATCTTATCCAGACATTAAACAATGCTTTCCTGACAATATGATTTTTAAATGCTTTATGTGCTTTTGACCTTATCGTACCACAGATATGCATGCCATCCAAATACATTATTAAAACCTTCTAAATCCAAAATGTCTGTGTTTTCAAGAAGCAGCCAATCTTTCAGCCAGCAAAAAGCTGCTGATTCATAATAAAGTTTGAGGTCTGGCAGGGCAAATCCACCTCTTTCCTTTACATCCGTTAGTATTTTAAATTTTATTCTAGGCTTCTTGCCCTGCCAGACGAATCTAGAAATATCTCCCTGCCACTTCTTGAAGCAATCCATTTTATCCAAAATTTGCAATGTTTGAAACAGAAACAACATTCTAGGCAATACATTCATTTTTATCGCAGCAATACGGCCTAACAGTGAAAGCTTCAAATTTGACCAGATTTCTAAATCTTTTTTCACTTCAGTCCAGCATTTTTCATAATTGTCTTTAAATAGATTCCCATTTTTAGCTGTCATGTTAATCCCCAGGTATTTCACTTTCTTAACCACTGTTAAACCTGTCTCATTCTGAAACCTCTCTCTCTCAATCGCTGTTAAATTTTTCTCTAAGACCTTTGTTTTTAGCTTATTCAGTTTAAATCCTGCAACCTGACGAAATTCTTGAATCAGTTCCAAAACTCTTTTAGTACTAGATTCTGGCTCCTGTAATGTCAATACTAAGTCATCTGCAAATGCTCTCAATTTGTACTGTTTAGCTCCGACTTGTATACCTTTAACCAATTGGTCCCTTCTAATGATATTCAGCAAAACCTCCAGGACCGATATAAAAAGCAATGGGGAAATTGGGCAACCTTGTCGTGTCCCTTTTTCTATCTTAAATTCCTCCGTCACCACGTTATTAACAATTAATTTAGCCTTTTGTTCTGAATAAATTGCACTCATACCGTTTCCAGAGCCTTGGCCTACTCCCATCCCCTGTAGATTCTTCTTCATAAAACTCCAAGAAATATTGTCAAAAGCTTTCTCCGCGTCCACAAATATCAAAACTGCCTTGGTATTAATATTCACTTGTAATTTTTCTAAAATATTAATTATGTTTCTCATATTATCAGACAAGTGTCTACCCGGGAGAAAGTCTGCTTGATCTTTATGAATCTCTTCCACTAACACTTTTTTTAGTCTTTTAGCCAAAATGTCTGCAAAAATTTTATAATCCACATTAAGCAGTGATATGGGGCGGTAGTTCTTAAGCTGCGTCTTTTCAGTCTCTGTTTTTGGTATAAGTGTAATATAAGCTTCCTTCCACGACTCTGGTGCCCCTTTCCCATCCATTATTTCATTACAGACTTCCTTTAAAGGTTGTACTAACCATTCTCTTAAGGATCTGTAATATCTAGAAGTCAGTCCATCCGGTCCTGGAGATTTACCAAATTGCATATTCTGAATGGCACCTTCTACCTCCTGTTCAGTTATTTTATAGTTCAGCATTAATTTATTTTCTTGAGAGATTTTTTGTAATCCATTTATTTTCAAAAATCGGTCTAGATCAATTTCTTTCTGTGGCCCTTGTGTATATAGTTGTTTAAAATACCTCTGGAAACAGTTTCTAATCTCGACTGGGTTCTGTATGTTCTTTCCTTCCACTTCTAAATTTATAATAGTGGGTTTTTTTGTTTTTGTTTTTTTCATTTGCCAGGCCAACAATTTCCCACATTTATTAGCCGACTCAAAGGTCTTTTGTCTCTTTTGTTTAATTTTCCATTCTATCTCCTGATTCATCATTTTCATGTATTGTACTTGATATAGCTTTATTTCTCTCAAGATCTCTTGCGACTTTGGTTTTGCTCTCAATTTCTTTTCACTTTCCTTTATTTTCTCCAATATTTTATCCTTCTTCTCATTTTGAATTCTCTTCTTTATTGCATTCTGTTGTATCAAGAACCCTCTCATAACAGCTTTGCTTGCGTCCCAGATTACTCTTTTTTCAACATTAGTGTTCATATTTATCTCGAAATAGTCTCTCAAGGTTTTTTGGGCCTTCTTAGTCACTTCTTCATCTCTAAAGAAGGTGTCATTCATCCTCCATCTGAAAGAGCCAGTTGGTGTTAGTTTCATCTCCATCTTCACAGCATTATGGTCGGAGCAGGTTTTTGGACAAATTTCCACTTTTCTTGTCTTTGGTGCCATTCCTCTAGTTACCCATATTTGGTCAATTCTTGTCCATGTCATTTTGGCTTCAGAGAAGAAGGTTCCCTCTCTAGCCAAGGGATTCTTTGTTCTCCAGATATCAACTAAATCCAAATTGTCTGTCATCTCAAAAAAGGTTTTCGGTAGTCTACCATCCTTAGTGACTACCTGTCTTTGTGCCTTGTCCATATTTGTAGATACCACTCCGTTCATATCTCCCATCAAAATCACATTATAGTCCAAATAGTCCATCAAGGTCTCATGCAACTTTTTAAAGAATTCAGATTTCCCCTCATTTGGTGCGTAAACTCCTACTATTAAGAATTTCTCTCCTTGTATTTGAATTTCAATTGCCACAAATCTTCCTTGGTCATCTTTAAAGATAAATTTCGGTGATAGTCTCTCCTTTGCATAAATCACTACTCCTCTTTTTTTAACTTTATCCGATGAGATAAATTCCTGGCCCAGTCTTTTATTAATCAATACTTTTCTATGTAGCCTTATCACATGTGTTTCCTGTAGACAAATCAAGTCCAATTGTTCCTTTTTTAATAAATGAAACACACTTTTCCTTTTCTGGGGGGAGTTGAGACCATTACAATTCCAGCTTAATAGTTGCAGAGCCATGATGTAGTTACTTTACTTTTCCTCCAACTGCACCAAGTGCCTGTTCCTGCTCTGTCGGTGGTATCACCTTCTCTGGGCAGTCTTTTAATCCAAAAGGTAGTTTTGCTATGTCTAATATTCCTCTTTCTAGTGCTCTTAACTCTTCTCCAGATTCTTTCTGCAGGTCTTCTCCGTGGTCTTTCAAAAATCTTTCTTTGTCGTCCACTGATCTTATTTTTATCTTTCTTCCTTTGAAGCTAAAAGATAGGCCTTGGGGAAATTCCCACCTAAAGATGATTCTGTTACTTCTCAACAGGGCAACCAAATCTCCATAATTGGACCTAAGGTCCAAAAGATATTTCGGAATGTCTTTAAATATCTCCACTTTTGACTGGTGTATCTCCAAAGTCTTCTGGAAGTGCAGACTCAAGATTTTGTCTCTCTCCTCTTTTGTTCGGAGGGTGATCAAACAGTCTCTCACCCTGTTCTTCTTCCCTCCTCTTCCCAGTCTGAAAGCACTCACTATCTTAAAGTCTTCCTTCTCCAAATCTGGGTTCCAAAAGTCTGCAAATTCCTGCATAAGAAAGTCAGTCAGATTGTCTTTCTCAAGTTCAGGTACGGCCCTGATCCTCAAATTCGTTTGTTTCTCCTTCAATTCAATCATAGACAATATCGACCTGTGGTCTTCAAGTTGCTTATGTATCGGTGGTATCTTCTCTTCTACAGAAACTGCTATTTCCTTTGCTTCTTCAGCTGTCTTTCGGGTCAAAGTAGATTCCTGTAGCAGTTTCTCAATAGTTTCTGTATTAGTATTTACCTTCTGTCCCAAATTGTTGATACTTGTAGTATTTTGATCAATTTTGATTGATGCTTCAGCTACTTGTTTACTTAGTTTTTCCAGAGATTCATTAATTTTGCCTAATGCTTGAGCTAAAACATCTTCGGATGTCATTTCTTTAGGTTTAGGTTGTACAAATGCAGCCCCTGATGATGCAGAGGGGCCAGATGTTGAAGCTCTTCGCTGCAGCCCAGTGTCTGGGCGAAAAGATCTACCAGACCTCGTTGTTTTTTCCTGAGGCAAATCTGTCTTTTCTTTTCCATCTGCCATAACACTCTAGTTAAAACCCAAGGTCAGTCCCACGGCCAGAATTTGTTTTGAAGTGGAAAATTCCCCTGGCCCAGTTGTTATTGTAACAATTTCAAACTTCCTCTAGGGGGACACAGTAGCAGTCAAAAGTTGTTGCCTTAAAATAAATAACCTTTT
The DNA here is from genome assembly GCF_964106645.2 of Podarcis pityusensis. Taxonomy (NCBI): domain Eukaryota; kingdom Metazoa; phylum Chordata; class Lepidosauria; order Squamata; family Lacertidae; genus Podarcis; species Podarcis pityusensis. The sequence goes on along the minus strand of NC_138036.1, from coordinate 328,864 downwards.
TTTTAATCCCCCAATTCACAAAATAGACAACAGTTTCAATTTCAATTATTTTCTAGTTACTTTAAAACCAGGGGAAGCCAGCCAGAAACATTGTATCTCACTTGCAGAGTTAGCTGTCAAAAAGTACTCTATTCACTAACAGCGCATTTCACAGTACGGCATTCTTGTTGTCCAATGGCAGCCCGTTCCCAGGTTTTAAGCAGTGGATTTTAGCTTCCTTTTCTCTCTTTTTGCAGGGAAATACAGTTCACACCTTTCCCCCCCTCCTCTCCTGCAGCCAAGGGGGGAGATCGCTTGTTTTGATGTTAGAATTATAGTCCTTTTCAAGCGTCTTTCAAGGTTTTAGCTTACAAGTTCATTGCTTTGCTCTATTTACAAAGAACGGAAGGCAGACTTCCTGTTTATGCCTCCCCGCTTCGGTGTCAAATTACGTCTTTGTTCTCCTTTATTTTCCAAAATTAACCTACTCACGGGTAGTTGTTTTTGTTGCCAGATTGTCACAGGAAAAAGGTAGCGCTCTCTGGTAACAGCTGTGCGGCTTCGCTCCACGGAAGAAGCAGTTGACTCTCAGCACCGCGCCGCTTCCCCGCTTCACTCCGGAGCCCGTAATTGGGCTCCTTTGCAGATTGGGGGGCGCAAAAGGTGCCCGCCGAGTCCCACGGTCACAGGCTTCACCCGCCTGTGATTTTTTAAAGGGTCCCCGCTTCGCCGTAGCGGAACAGACCCGATTCCCATAGAGCCAGTCCCTCCGGATCAGAGGGAGTCCGCCATTACCTATGGCGCCACCCCGGAAATCCGTAATGGGGCCCTTTCTATGTCCAGGTGTCCTTTGTCAAAAACAAATTGTTGCTGTTTTTTGTGTTGAATATATATACTATATGCTAATTTATGGACCCAATAAGTATCTAAAACCATTTGCATATAACAAAATATGTATTTTATCAAAGTGCATCCAGGTTTTTTTCCTTTAAAAAAAATTGGGGCCCCCAAGCTATAGCTTGTTTAGCTTATACGTCAATCTGGCACTACCAACCAAGAGGGCTTTAAACAGGGATTTGACAAATTCCTTCAGGGGAGAGAGAGATCAGTGGCTCTGAGCCAGGATGGCTGTGGTCTGCCTCTGAATGTTTCTGAATTCCAGTTGCTGGAAACCAAGGGAAGGGAGAGGGCTGCTCTTGTGCCCAGGTCCTCCTTGAGGGTTTCCCATGGGAGGGATCTGGTTGGCCACTGGGAGGCTGGACCAGATGGGCCCCCTTTGGCTCTTCGTGGTCTCTTATGGAACCTCCAGACCCAGAGGCAGTCTATCTCAATTGCTAGGTCCATATGGGGGAGAAGAGGATGCTGAACCAGGTGGGCCATTGGCCTCATCCAGCACGACTCCCTCGGGAGGTTGTGGACCTCTCCTTCATTGGAGCTTTTAAAGTGGAGGTTGGGTAACCATATGTCTTGGATGCTTGAGTTGAGATTCCTGCACTGGAGGGGGTTGGGATGGATGACCCCTGGGTTCTTCTAACGCTATGATTCTGTGATTCTGTTCTTATGGTCCAAAAGCGGCAGTGGCAGCCCAGGCAACAAACATGCTCTTGGTGTGGTTCTGGGCTCAACACCTGCTGGAGCCAGGCCAGGCCCCACAAGTCGCCCCCCACCCCAGCTTGGCTTCTCCCCCCACCCCCACCCCATGGCAGGTACCTACGTGTTTCAGCTCGAAGAGGACCTGGCGGGTCAGCTCAATCCTCTTCTTGTTGACGTGCTTGATGGCCACGACGTTCCCCTGGCCGAGAAGAAGAGGGGTCAGAGGGAGAAAGGGGAGGGGTGGGACCCCCACTTCACCGCTCCCCACAACTTGAGCCCCCAATAGATATGAAGGCAGGCCGAAAAGCACAACACTCACCTTGAAGAGCCCAGTGTTGGCAAAAATCTGGTATTTGCCATGTGCTGTCATCAGGGAGCCGTAACTGGAGCCACGCTTGGGACGGGGGGAGAGAAGACAGAGAGTCACCTGCCTGAATGGCAAAAGCTGGGCAGCTGTGTCTTTGTGTGTGCCAGCTGGGCAGCTGCCCAGGCCAGAGCGGAAGGGTGGGAGGGGGAGATGGCTGCTGGAGAGGAAGGAAGAGCAGAGGTGGGGGGCCTTGGAGGGCCCCAGGGCAATGGGGGGGGTGTCTCTGGGAAGACCATGGGGCTCCAACGAGACCCACCAGGGAGAGAGTGAGGCGGCTCCCAGCCCCCTTGTAGTAGCGCTCTGAGCTCCCGAACTGGAGCTCATCCCAGCGGATCCGCCACAGCATGCTGGCCAGCTCCTTCTCCAGCATCAGCTTCCTGGGGAGGAAGGGGGAGGAGTCAGACCAAGGTGAGCCCCGCCCACTGCAAATCCAGCCTCCCTTTTCCCCTCAAAGGAGCCTCACCCCACCCCAAAATGCCTCCTCCGGGAAGCCCACCAGGCTGCCACCGCACACACGGCTTGTCTCTCCTACTCACAGGTAGACCGCCTTTCAACATGGAGGCTCTGCTCAGGCGTCCTGGCTAACAAGCGCTAAAAGGCTTTGTAGCCAAATCACAAACGCATGTTTTGCTAAAGTACAGGGTTAGTACCCATAGAGTTACTAAACTACCCTGTTTGTGTGGCCGCTTCCTTTGCCTCCTCTGGTCAGGAATACTGGAACAAAGGAGATAGTCCCTTGCACTTCCTTCTGCCTCTGAGGAGACTGTCTTCCCACCATTCTTCCAAGCTGAGCAGACGTGTGTCTGGGAGCTCCAGACAAACACACCCTATTTTGACACTACCAACTTTTACTTTACTGTAACTTAGAAGTATTTTTCTGCCTACTACATTGCTGTATTTGCTGCCTGCGTCGAAACGTAAGTAAACTTTTTTGGCTTATCTTACTAGAAACGTGGTTCATTCTCTGCAAAAGGGGGGAAGGTCAGCAGAACACAATGAAAAGTTATCACTAACCAATTCCTAAGATTCAATAAGTTGCCAAACATGGAAGTGCTTCTGCTTTTTGTCTTTCTCCCACACACGTGGGGCGGGTAGTTTAAATTTTAATCTACAGATTTAATCCTCACTCAGTCTCCCACAGTCCTGCTTTCTGCTCTGGAGTCCCAGTTGTGAGGCTGGGTTGGGATGACTCACGGAAGAAACGAAGGTGTGTTTCTGAGGCCTGGCTGCGGTTCCACAGTGGCCATTTTGAAAGCACTCTGTACATGCTCCGAATCTCTCTGTGCTCTGCCATCCTTTCACATGTTCTGGGACTGGCAGGGCATTGGAGTGGACCAGTCGGTCAGGCCAGGCATACACTGAGGGCTGGGAAGGAGAGACCGCTTGTCCTTGGAGAAGGTCACGGGGTGGCGTGGGGGGGGCACCCCTTGCCCAGAGCAGGTCCAGAGCTACTGAGCCAGCTGGCATCAGTCAAGCAATGTTTAGAGTCCTGAGCAGCTGCAAGGGCTCGAGTGCGATTCACAGAATCACTCTGGGGCTCTAATTCTCCTCCCCACTTGTGGCAGCTCCAGAATGTGGGGGGGGGGGCAGTGCAGTGGAAACACTCGGCTGAGCCAAAGCATCTGAGCTAAGCCAGGTGGGCACAGAACCAAGCCGTGGTGTTTCAGCCCCACCTGTCATGGGGGGGGGTCCTTGCCCCCCCTTGACAGCAGACTGCGCTCTGCCTCAGCACCTTGGGTCTCCCTCGTTCCCGCCGCCCACCTTCCCATGCGCCTGGCCCAGGAGACTCTCACCTGGGGCTCACTCACCTGAAGATCAGGAAGCTGGAGACGCCAAACATGAGGAAGGTGAGTCCCGCGCCCAGCGCCACAATGGCCAGCGTGTTGAGGGGACCTGCAAGGACAGTGGCAGAGTGGCACCAGGGGGGAAGATCCTGGTATACCTGGCCAGAATTGCCTCAGGAGGAGATCTGCTTTGGCCAGCTGGACTCGCTGAAGCATAGGGGGGGAGGGGCAACGCTGCCTATCTGGGGGGGGGTGGCAAAAGGGGCAGCAAAGGAAGGTGAGAGGTGGCCGCCCCCCACCCTCAGGCTTGGGGTGCAATGAGGTGGGAGGGCCAACCCTTGGGGGACCAGATGCACCCACTTTTGTCACAGGAGGGGTCGTCCATGTCAAAGCAGGGGGGGTTGTCCAGCGGCGGTGCCCCCTTCACCCAGGGGATGGCTCCCAGCCAGTTCATCTGCTTCTCTGCTCCCACATAGTGCCCCACTACCTGTGGGGAGAGGGGGAAGAGTTTGGCTCATGAGGGCAGAGGGTCCCTGCCTCGCTCCAACACACCCGTGTGGGCCCCCCAGCCCCCTCTCGCCCTGCCCCAAGGGCAGGCATTCCAAACCGAGGACTGGATCCAGCCCTTCTTCTCCCCAGAGGACTCCTCCCTGGCGCCTGTTTGGTTCACCCTCCATCCCCGACCCACACCAGGGTCACCCTCTCCACACTGCTTATTTGCTCCCGCTCACACCTGGAATTTGCCACTCTCCACGTCCGCCATGGCCCACAAGTTGAAGTCTGTGTCACGGTCATTGTTGTCATCCATGCTGACTGTCCCAGTGACCCCTGTGGGCAGGAGGAGGGCAGGAAAGAGAGAAGGCTATATGTGGGGAAAATGGCAGTCAAACACAACTATGCACGAGTGCTAGCTAGTGCAGAAAAGGGTTAAGATCACAGAGCTGTGTTCCTAGACTCAGGTGGGGCACGCCCCCTTTTCACTGGAGAGAGAGGAAGTGAAGCCTTCTCTTCCTGTTCCTCACATTCTCTTCTCGCCATGTAACCTAGTGCTCCAAGCTTAGAGCATGTATTTGAAGCCATCTGTATTTTTTACCCAAAACGTTTCTACCTGTGTTCTTCTTGTTGCTGCCTGGAATAATGCACGAATCAGACCTTGGAATTTGTAAGTAACACACTGGAAAGTGTGTAAAGCCCCGTGTTTTGAATCCAGGTATCCAGCTGATTTTTTAAAATTTCCCCTACACACATGGATCACGGTGATCTATTTTCTTACCACAATAAGGAGATCCTGCTGAATCAGGCAAAGGGGGCCCATCCTGTCCAGTATCCTGTTCTCACAATGGCCAGCCCCATGGGACTCTCCTTTCTTGGAGGTTTCTAGGCAGAGGCTGGATGGCCATCTGACAAGGATGCTTCCTTTGTGATCCCTGCATTGCATGGGGTTAGACTAAATGACCCTTGGGGTCCCCTCCAGCTCTACCCTTCTACGCTTCCATTCCTGTGGTTTCCAGGAACTGGTGTTCAGAAGCACGACGGCCTCTGATCATGGAGGCAGAGCAGAGTCGCCTTACTTGACCCCCATTGCTGCTCATGACACATGGAGGGCGAGGAGGAGGAGGAGGAAGAGATGGCCTCCTGCCTTGTCATCTGTGGGATGTAATCCACTGGGAGCAGTCAAGTACATCATTCCTTGTAATGCTAGAGAAGACATGTAAGGGAATGTTTGGTCCAGCCAGTTGAAACTTCCTGTTCCTCCTGGCTGGAGCATCCTTCCTTGCATGTGATAAAAGGTGGGCGTGACCTCACCTGTCCAGGTAACAAATGGACGAGTCACGCAGCACACCTCCCTGTTTCCTCTTTTTGTCCTGTGAACTGCTGGGCTGCTACCTGCAGTCACTAGGTAAATCTCCCTTATGGGGTAAACCTGTTTGTATGTAACTTTAAGCCTTAAGCTTGTCTTCAGGGATCACACTGTTCTCTGCCTGATCATGAGTAAACTTTCTTTTTGTTGCTTATGAATAAGACTGCGGTGTCTTTATTCTTTCAGGAGGGATTCAAGGGGTCTTACCAGGAAAATATTAGGAGACATTTCAATCTGGACAAGCCAGACTGAATTGCGTATTGTCTTAAGAAACTCACACGAGTTTGCAACTAGCTTTTTGCTGTGTAAAGGGGAATGCACTCTGCTAAGTGAAGGAACTTGCTAGCGCAAGTTAGGAAGGATATTAATAAACAATATATCCTCTCCTGCCACCCTGAACATTCCCACATTATCATGCTCTGGGGACCCATTCCGAGCATGAGAGCCCACCCCTGCCTGCCTTGTCCTGGCTCAGGCCACCTGCCAGCTGCCTCCCACAGGCCCCCCGCCCCACCCCGCCGGCCTCCAGCGCCCAGTTACCCTGGAACTTGCGCCCTTTCATCTTCTCCAGGATGCGGCTGGTGTTGCGCTTGGTGCCACCCTCTTGCAGCGTCTCGTTCAGGGCCATGGCGTAGAGGAGGAGCCCGTCGTGGAAGCAGCCGGCCACGAGGTTCTTCTGCCATGTGGGACAGAGAGAAAGGAAACAGGGTGTGGGTGGGATTGAAGGCAGGATCTGCAGGCCCACAAGCAGAGGCAGATACCAAGCCCAGCCTGGAGGCAGCTGGACACTCTCATCACGGCCACCACCAGACTTTGTGGGACGTGCTACATACGTAGCAGTCAAGTACAACATTCCTTGTTTTCCTAGAGTGGACATGCAAGGGGATGTTTGGTCCAGCCAGTCAGAACTTCCTGTTTCCTCCTGGGCTGGGACATACTTCCTTTTGCATATGACTAGAGGTAGGTGTGACCTTACCTGTGCAGGTAACAAAAGCAAAACCTCCCTCTTTTCTGTCTTCCTTTTGTCGTGTGAACTGCAGTGGCTGCCAGTCTGCAGTCACTGGGATTAACCCCCTATATGGGGTAGATCCACATGTATATACTTTGTAACTAAGTCTGCCTTCAGGGATCCAACTGTGAACTGATAATGTGAGTAATAAACACACCAAGATTGTGGTGTGTTTATTATTTTAAGAGGGATCTAAGGGAACTCACCAGGAACCTAATAGTGAGAGGCTTACACAAGCCTGCAACCAGCTATCCACTGTGCATTTAAAAGGGGAATGTGAAACTCTGCTAAGTAAAGGAACTTGCTAGCACAAGTTAGGAAGGATATTAATAAACAATATATCCTCTCTTGCCTTCCTGAACATTCCCACAGCCTTGGCAGAGGCCCAGCCCCCAAAGCCCCACCAGCCCCTGGGACTCAGTGATCTGGAGGAGCCTTGTCCAGCCTCCATCCCTCTCAGGTCCTGGGGGTCAAGTGGGACCAGCACCCAAGGGACACCGCAGCTGTCTCCTTACACCCTCACCGATGGCCAAGTTCAGAAGATGTCGCAGGAATGTCCCACGGAAGGAATCCCCCTTCAGGCACAGGGACTTCCTCTCAGGCATCCCAGGTCCACTCTCCTTCCACCCCAAACGAAATGTCCATTTTTACAGAGAAGAAGGGCTGCACTTTGGAATCCTTATCTGTGATTCCTGCATCGCAGGCAGTTGTACGTGATGGTGACATTTCAGATCCCTTCCAGCTCTGCCATTCTATGGTTTCAGCAAATGGCCCCTGAGGAAGAACATTCCTCCTCCCCCAGATTCCCACCACACCATCTTTGCAGTGTTCAAAATTAGCCAGGCACCAGGCACATTTTGCACCCGGCTCTCTCCCACTTGCGACCAAAATTAAGTTCTCAAAATTCTTAACCTAGCTCAAGGTTGTCATCTGAACTAGCCAGATGTTTAACTGATAATCAATCAGTTAGTCCATCATTTGAAAAATAAGACTTTAGAGCCATCTTGCCCCAAAATGACAACCAGATATTCCATTTTGGCAACCATACCCCTGCTTTAAGGAGCCATTTGACACCTAGCTTATATATCTGAGTTTCTAACACCGCCTCTTTGTATAGCTGACAGCATCCCACTTTTCTTCCTCTGACTCCTCTTTGCCTCCCTATTTATTTCTCACCTTGCCTTCCTCCTCCCAGAACCCCATGGCTGCAGCAATGGGCAGGGGGTGCCCCCATGCTCTCTTCACAACCACCCTGCCAGGTGGGTCAATTCAAGAGAGGGTCACGGGTCAAGCAGCGAGCTCCCTGGCAGAGCGGGGGACCTGAACAGGGTCCCTCTGAGGACCCCTCCTTGGATTCTGACTTGATTCTCAGGAATTCCCTGGGGAGGCAGGTGGGGGAGGGAGGAGAGGAAGCCTGGAAATAGGAACAGCAATGCGGGGGGGGGGGCAGCTTCCTGTCAGCAAAGATGGGTGCGGATGGGCCTGGCTTGGGCTGAGCTCCGAGGTCTCCCCTCCAGGCACACACCTTGGGGAGGAGAGCTTCTGTTCCTCCCCAAACATCTTCTGGGGATGGGGAGGGAAAGACTCAGCTCCTCACCCCAAGAACGGTGGGCTTTGTGTCCCTGCATCTGGCACAGAAGTCCCTCTCCATCTTCCAAGGCAGGCGGGAGAAAGAGGCTCTCCAGACTGGTCCTCTCTGCAGCTGATCTTTATCAGGCTTGCAACATCCTGTCCCAGATCAGGACTCTCGTCATCGCCTCCCCCACCACAAGAACAGGAGAGGAGGCTGCTGGATCTGACCAGCGGCCCATCTAGCTCAGCATCCTGTTTTCACAGGGACTGACCAGATGCCTCTTCTGGAAAAGCAGCAAGCAGGATTGAGGCCCGAGAGCAGCCCTCTCCTCTCCTGGGGTTCGGAAGCATTGCAGCCTCTGATTCTGGAGGCAGGCAGAGGCATCAGGACCAGCAGCCCAACACTTGGCACCCATTGCCACTCATGGGAAAACAGAGGAGGAGGAGCACACGCCCGCACACCCGCAAGCCCATTCACAACCAGCTGTTCCCCTTTTCTCTTTCCAGTCACATGCTGGGAAGGCTCCCAGAGCTACCAGCCAATCACCTATCCCACACAAGCTGTGAGATGCATATAAATGTAACAACAACAACAACAACAACAACAACAACAACAACAACAACAACATTCATCCTGGTACATGAGTGGACAGGGAGAGGGAAGGGCTGCCCACCCCAGGACCCCTTTGCAAGGCATAGAAAGCGTGGCCAAAGGGGGCAGACCTTGGTTCAATTCACCCCCAGTCCCAGGGACTCAGGGACCCCCAGCCAGCCGGTGACTCTCCTCCTGCGCACAGGAAGAAACAACACAAAGATGCTGGGAGGAGCATCTCGGAGGGAGAGCTGAGTTCTGGGCCTCCCAGGAGGGCAGGCAGACAGAAAGCCCCCACCTCCCCACACTGTGCTGAGTTACATAAACACCTCTCATCTTGTCCTGCTTCCTTCTTTCTAAACCCAAAAGCCCAAAACACTTTTAGCTTCTCCTCGTTGGAAAGTGACTCACATCTCTGTCCCCCAATTATTTTGCTTGATTTGGAATTTCCATTGGAGATAAATCCCTTAAGCCATACTGACTCTGGGGAAAACCCTCATGTTCTGTTTCAGAAGCACTGATAACATAGCAATATTAATAACGTGGTTTTTTTTAAATTAAGGATATCAATTCCTGCATTGCAGGGGCCTGGACTAGATGACCCCTGGCGTCCCTTCCAAATATACAATTCTATTAAACTATGAATGCAGGCATCCCCAGAAACTCACGGGTCACGCTGGCTGGCAAGAACACAGGAAGACATTTGCCCCCTTTTGCGACAAGGAGGGCTCCTTGAGAGCAGGCTCTGCTGCTGACCACAAGGGCGGACTCTGCTCTTCCTGTAGATTTGTCATAGGAAGCCTGATCACTGCAGCCGCCCACCTCAACCCCTGAGCCTTCCTTTCTCTGACGTTTCCAAGATGCCTGTCGAGTTGGGGAAGGGGCTCTGAGCCCTGAGTACTTGAGCTTTCCAGACTTCACTGGATGAGCACTTTGCAGCACACAGGACCTCAGTCGGTGGGTCAGAAGCTATGGGGGGCTTGCGAGGGCATCCCAGGTGGAGCAAGGCTGTTGCCAGGCCTACACAGAGCTAGTCTGAGGCCTGGGACAGGAGTCGGGTTAAAATAAAATGACAGAGCAGCTGGCCCAGTTACATATGATGACTTGGGGGTGCAGCCGACGTAGCTGTAGGGAGGACTGTGTTCCCCCCTGCCACCCTCTACATGGGCCTGGCTGCTACTGCCATGTGGGACTCCAGCTAAGGCCACAGATGGCATCTGGCTGGGACACATTCTCCTATTTGTGGCATTTCCAGTCAAAATCACAAATACATGATTGCCAGACAGGCACATGAGGGTCTGGCACTCATAGAGTTCCTGAATCAATATAGAAGGGGCTGTTTGAGGTTACTTCCTTAATGCTTTTGCAGAAATTTCTAACAGAGGAGATAATCTTATCTACTTCCTCCCTGCCTGAGTGCTCTCTCTCTCTCTTCTTTCAAGCCAGCAATGTGAGTAGATGTACATGCCTGGGTTCCAATCAAAACCCAGACTCCATTTTGGAAACTAAGTTTGTATTTTGTAACATAGCAGTATTTTTGCCTGCATACAACTTTGATGTATTTGCTGCCTGCATTGAAATGTAAGTAAACCTTATAAGTTTATCTTACTAAAATGTGTGGTTCATTCTTAGCAACAAGGACAAAGAAAATGGAAGGTCAGTAGACCACAAATAAACAAGGATAGTTGCCTAATTCATAGCTTCCGGTAAGCTGCAACAGCACGTAAGTGTTTATACTCTGCTAAAAGGGCTTCACAGCCTGTTTTGCTCTCCTATTTCTTCTACACATGTGGGTCAGGAGGTTTAAGTTTTAATTTACAGAGAGAAAGAGAGAGATTGCTCAGCACCACTGATTTTCAGAGTCTTTTCAGCCTTTCAGCTCAGAACCAGTGCAAAAATCACTTAGCAATAATACTAATGGAACAATGGAATTATCACTTTAGCATTGATACTGTATAAATCAGGCTTGAATGTGCAAAAGGGGACCCCTTGGTGCAGGCTGGGTCTCAGGCCTGGACCAGTTGAAGATCCCCAGGAGAACACGCCATTTTAAATGACATCATTTGGCTTTTCATTCACTTTTCTGTCTGTTTGCATTTTATTGTGCTGTCAAATCGCTTTGAGACATTTCTTTTTTTGCATAAGGCGACTAACCCATTCTAAAAATACAGTCACAGTGCTTGGGGGCATTACGCTACACGGTCCCATCTGCTCCCTTTGCCCCCTCGACTGGCTCCCCTCTGTCTCTGAAGGCCCATTATCAGCATCTTGCCTGGGGAACATTGAGCTCACCCTCCCTGGAGGGACCAGATGCTCCTCAGCTCCTGGGGGGTCCCTCCCAGAAATCCCTTTCACGGCTGCCCTGTGACCCTTTCCATGCTAAGTGGCGCCTGCCTGGTCCTTCTGCCACAGACGCTGGAGCCAGCCTCTGCTGCCTCTGCTGCCCAGCGCAAGCCGTAAGCAAGATCCCTCCCCCAAACCCACAGCGCCCTCTTCTCCTCATCTCTGGCTCCTGTTTGGAGCACCTCCCCTCAGCCTGGCAAAGGCCGTCACCTCAAAGCCCAGGCCACGGGGGGTGCCTGCCTGCCTGCCCCCCGCTCTGAAGCCAGTCCCTCGGTGCCCCCCTCCAGCAGCCCCCAAGCTCAGCCCCCTGGCCAGGGGAAAGCCTCTGGCCCACAGTGTGGGCTGCTTGTCTCTCCTCCAGAGGGGGAGCTGGGGGGACGCGACGGGGACTTACCAGCGAGTCATTGAGCTCCACGTTGGACTCCCTCCGGGCACGAAGGATCAGCTGGCTCTGGAAACTCTGGTATTCTGGGTTCTGGGGCTCATGGTAGGTGATCACCAGCACCGTCTGCAAGAGAGGCAGGGGGGTGTGAATGGCGGAGTTGGAAGGCACCCCAGGGGTCATCTAGTCCAGCCCCCTGTGATGCAGGAATTGCAGCTAAAGCATCCATGATGGATGGCCACCCAACCTCTGGCACCCGGTCACCCTATACAGAGGCGCCCATGAGGAGTCAGCACACGAGGCCGAAACCGTGGGGGGGGGGGGACGTGGCCCTGCCAGCTCCAGCTCCAGCTCCAGGCCAGGCCTTCCTCCCCTCTCTCAGCTCCTTAGGAAAACTGTGCCCCCGGCTGCCTTCTCACCCTCATGAAGGTGCCCAACTGAACCTGACCAGCCAAAAGTACCTGCAGTCTGGGGTTACTCAAAGGAGGGCCAAGGTGGACCAGTCTTCTTAACTCACCCCAAAAGCTCTGCCCAAAATTGCAGATACTGAAGAAATGAACCTAGGCTGCCAATTCTCGTTATAGACCAGTATGAAGTAAGCAGCACATAAGTGGCACACAAAACACAACCAAACCATTCTACGTTCTAAATCTTATATTAATAGTCCAAAAATTGAGAGAACAAGGTACAAAATCTACTACAGAAGCCACAAACAGAAAACTCATTCAAATTGTGTCCAAAAGGAAGATTCAGTCTTTAAAGTTCCTTTAGCCAGGCTCCTGTAGATATCAACAAAGGTAAGTTTGATCAAACGAAGTGTCGGGGAAGTTACATCTTCATTGACAGCGGCATCGGATCGTTGATATCTAACCCTTCAGCGTAACATCCCTGACACTTTGTTTGATCAAACTTACCTTTGTTGATATCTACAGGAGCCTGGCTAAAGGAACTTTAAGACTGAATCTTCCTTTTGGACACAATTTGAATGAGTTTTCTGTTTGTGGCTTCTGTAGTAGATTTTGTACCTTGTTCTCTCAATTTTTGGACTATTAATATAAGATTTAGAACGTAGAATGGTTTGGCTGTGTTTTGTGTGCCACTTATGTGCTGCTTACTTCATACTGGTCCAAAATTGCAGATAGGCAGCAGAAGACAGCTGGCCTTGCTTAGAGCACCAGGAAGAGAGCCCTCTGTGCCTGCTCAGAGGTACTCTTGTCTTTAAGATTAAGTCATATCATCTGATGTGTCCATTGGACTCCCTCCTGAGCAGGGTCTGAAGCCCCAGGACCAGTCTTCATCAGGGCCTATATCATCTTCTAGGGAGTTGGACTAGATGATCCTCAGGGTGTCCCTTCCAACTCTATGATTCTTTGGTCCCCCCCCCGCCCCCGCTGCTGGACTTACTCGGAAGGCCTCCTGGAGGCCTCCTGGGTCCTGGCCCTCCTTGCTCTGCCAGGGCTTGCCCGCCTCCCGGTTGCCCTCAGCTCGCAGGCTCTCTCCAAAGACGTCCACGTAGAAGAAGACGTAGTCTCCCAGGGTCATGCTCTCGTAATGCGCCAGGCGCAGGATCTGGTGCAGCATCTCCAGCGGCCCACAGATGTAGATGACTGAGGGAGGAAGCGCACAGAGGGAGGGGGCTCAGGCAGAGGAAGGGGCCTCTCCAGCCACCGGCCGGCAGCCGGGCGATCACCGGTCTCCCTTGGAACAGCATCAGCGACACGAGCCTCAGATACATTTAGAGACCTGTGCACCCTCTGTCAGCAGAGTGAATAAATCTTCTCGCAGCAGAAGAGGCGGACAGAGCCATGTGTAAGCAGTATATTACAGCATTTATTCAGCATAGTTCGGGAACAAAGGAAAAAACATGTCTGCTTCCCTTCGTCTCCAGCAAAACAGCTAAAAGCAAAAGCAACATACAAACGGAAGTTCCCAGCAGATCTGTGCTGGAAGTAAACAGGCATGTGACACACAGCAGTCATGCCTGTTCCCTTTTAAGGTGGAATGGAACTAGATCCTAACAGAGACAAGCCCTCTCTTGCCAAAGAGGGACACAGGCGTCTCAAAGACACGCAAAAGGAACAAAGACACACGTCAGCAGGTGAAAGGGATCCTGCCAGCCTTGAAAAGGAGGAAAGGATTAAAGCAGGGGTAGGCAAGCTAAGGCCCATAGACCAGAAGCGGCCCACGGGGGTCATTTAATTGGCCCACGAGCCACCCCTGAACCGAGCTTCCCGCTCAGCGAGTCCCCACGCGCTGCGCTAAACCGGCACAGTGTGGCACAGGGACTCACTTCCATGGTGCCGGAAATCGCGTCTATGTGGACGCAGAAGCCGGAAATCGCGGACACACATGCAATCCGGCCCATGGAGGGATCTCAGCTGGAGTGAACCGGCCCAGGCGAGGTAAACCTTGCTGACCCCTGGATTAAAGGCACCTGCATTTCTGTACACTGGTGCTTTGGTACTCAAACGCCTTGGTTCCCAAACGCTGAAAACCTATAAGTGTTGCTGTTTTCGAACATTTTTTGGAATCTGAACACCCAATGTGGCTGTCGGCTATTGTTTCCACGGCACCTGCACCAATCAGAATCTGTGCCTTGGTTTCCGAACATTTCAGAAGTCATACAGACTTCCAGAATGGATTAAGTTTGGCGCTTTTGTTTTTGCTATTTAATTTGCGTTTTTGTTTTTGAGGCTTTTTCGGTTAATTTGTTTTTGCGACTGTGTGGAACCCAGTTCAGCTACTGATTGATGGATTGTGTGACTGCAGGAATGGATCAAAGCCCCCCATCCAAACAATGACTAACATCAGTACAGGTAAGAATTTTTTAAATTTTTATCATGTACAATATTGTCTTATTTATTTTATAGTACAGTACATTGATTGTGCTTTCATTTTATGGATCAATGGTCTTGTTAGATAGTAAAATTCATGTTAAATTGCTGTTTTAGGGTTTTTTTTTAAAGTCTGGAATGGATTAATCTGTTTTGCATGACTTTCTATGGGAAAGCACACCTTGGTTTTGGAATGCTTTGGTTTTGGAACGGACTTCCAGAACAGATTAAGTTTGAGAACCAAGCACCAACGTACTCAGCTATTAACTACCCATTTTCCCTCTTGTTATAACCTAGAAATGATTTTGCTGCTGCAGCCGATCGGGTCTGTCCAGGCCACCCTCCTCCTCCTCCTCCGAGTCACTGGCAGGGCACAGACTCTCCCAGCATCTGGTCCTTAAAGGTCGGCTGTCTTTGTACAGCGAGGCGCCAGGAGTCCTTCCATTTCATTGTTCCTCAAGAGCAAGGGCGTCTGAAGTGCTTCCTGACCGGTTCTTTGCTGCTCCTGGAGTGCTGTCGGCCTGAGGGTTTGCTTCCATCAGGCTATCCTGCTCTTATTTATTACTCCCACAGAATCCCCCGTTTCGGGGTGCCCAGAGAAGACAGCCTAACCCCAGCTCCCTTCGCGCCACCTGCCCAGAAGCGTAGACCACAAGGCGGGGGGCTGCTGCAGCCTCTGACAGGGAGACCCTCTCCATGCCTGCTGCCTTGCCCAGCGTCAGCTCCTCAGACGGCTTGGCTCATAAGGACAGAAGAGGGGGCTGCAGGATCAGGCCAATGGCCCATCTATCCCAGCATCCAGGACCCGGGGGCACAAGAGCAGCTCTCTCCTCCTGCAGTTTCCAAGAAGAGCCTGTTGGATCAGGCCCAAGGGGGCCCACCTGCTCAAGCATCCTCTTCCCCACAGGGGCTGGCCAACCAGGTGCCCATTATGGGGAACCTGAAAATGGGGTCTGAGCACAAGAGAACTCTCTCTCTCCCACTCATTGGGAATCCCAGTATGCAGAGTTTTCTCCCTCCAAAAGGGGAAGCAAAGCATGGCTAGAAGCCACCGATAGCCTGCCCCCCCCATTGTCTAAAGGTAAAGGAACCCCTGACCATTAGGTCCAGTCGTGGCCGACTCTGGGGTTGCGGCGCTCATCTCGCTTTATTGGCCGAGGGAGCCGGCGTACAGCTTCCGGGTCATGTGGCCAGCAGGACTAAGCCGCTTCTGGCGAACCAGAGCAGCGCACGGAAACGCCGTTTACCTTCCCGCCAGAGCGGTACCTATTTATCTACTTGCACTTTGAGGTGCTTTCGAACTGCTAGGTTGGCAGGAGCAGGGACCGAGCAACGGGAGCTCACCCCGTTACGGGGATTCGAACCGCTGACCTTCTGATTGGCAAGTCCTAGGCTCTGTGGTTTAACCCACAGCGTCACCCGCGTCCCAGATTGTCTAATCCCTCTTTAAAGCCATCATTAAGTTTTGCAGCAATTGAACCGTGCACCCTGTGAAGAAGTGCCAATTCCTTTTGTCTCTCCCAAATCTTCCAGCATTCAGTTTCATTGGGTGAGATAGAGAAAGAGAATCTTCATCACCATTCATAATTGTGCACGCCTTGGTCATGTTACCATTTATTGGCCCTTCTCTGTAAATGAAAAAAACCCACATCTTCTAACAGTCCCTCACAGAAGACTTGCTCCAAGCCCTTGATCATATTATTTCCTTCCTCACATTCTGTCCCATATCATGGCACTTCAGGCAGGGGGCCTGGGGGTCCCAGGGGGTCTCCCACCCAGGCACTGAGCTATCTGTCAGGTTTGGCCTGGCAGCTTTTTGAAGAGCTGGGGGGGGGGGAGCCTTTTTAAGGGCACATCACACTGGAAGGAAAGGAGCCCCGTGAGCCTCGGGGCTTGGAGAGAGGGCTGCCACAAATCGCTGGCTGCCAGGCCTTTGTTTGTTTCAACCATTTGTATTCCACCTAATCGCAGTCATCTCTAAGCAGCGTACAAGAAACCCAATGCAATAAGACTAAAAATGACTTAAACGTTTCACATCAGAATTCAATTAAAAAGCCAGCTGGAATAAATTTTTTAAAAGGCGTTCAGTAGGCTCTGGAGGTTCAACATCATACCCTCCAACATTTCTCCAATGAAAATAGGGACGTCCTATTCCATAATAATAATGATATTTTTAGTATTTATACCCTGCTCCAGCCACTCTGGGCAGCTTCCAACATACCATATATAAAAACGTAACAAAACATTTAAAACACTAAGAATCTTCCCTATGCAGGAC
Source organism: Podarcis pityusensis (assembly GCF_964106645.2). NCBI lineage: Eukaryota > Metazoa > Chordata > Lepidosauria > Squamata > Lacertidae > Podarcis > Podarcis pityusensis. The sequence continues at coordinate 312,270 of NC_138036.1, read as the reverse complement.
TGCCTTCAGAAGTCTTCAAAAGGTTGTATCTCTTTGGCTCAGGGGTCACATAACTCCATCCCCTCCAACATTTCTCTGAAGAAAATAGGGATGTCCTAGGGAAAAGCGGGACATTCCGGGGTCAAATCAGAAACCGGGACAGCTTCTGTAAATCCGGTCCTGTCCTGGAAAAATAGGGAGACTTGGAGGGTCTGCCCCAGGGAGGTGGCCTGTCTGACCTCAGCTGGGAGGGAGTTAGCTTCACACAGATGAGCCAAGGCAGGCATCTGAGTCCTGGGGGACCAGGGACAGTGACTCCACTGAGGACCTCAGGGACTGAGCAGGATGTGTGTGATCCAATTTGTTCGGCTGATGCTTGAACCTGACCTGGTGGCGTATGGGCAGCCAATGCAAGCTTTGGATCAGGATGAGCTGGTGATCATCTGACCCCATCAAGAGTCAAGCCTTTTGCTCCAGCTGCAGCCTTCAAACCAAGACCAAGGCCAGCCCCACCCAGAGCACATGGAGGCTACCAATGCATGTATCACCATGGCCAAATTTCCCTTGCCCAAGAACGGCCATAGTTGGCAGACCAGCCACACTCCAAGCCACTGAGACTACCTGAGCCTCCAGCAACCAAGACCGGTCCAGGAGGAGCAACCCCAAACCTGGAAATCTCTGGGAACCCACACCCCAAAGTGCCTCCGTCTTCCCAGGGGTCTAGCTCAGTCCCCCGGCCCCACTGCTGTGCCCAGACCACGGTCCAGGTCGTGCCCATCCTCTCCCGACTCCGATGTTATGGCGAAGGAGCAGCCCTGGCGCAGCCGAGGCAGCGAGAAGAAACAGCACAAAAACATGTTTGGGTTTGCGGTTGTGGCGAAAGAATTTGCAGGTTCCCGGATTCCAGCACCTTCTGCCTGGCTCCGTAATTGGAAACAGAGGGCCCCACCAGGCAGCTCCAGTTACAGGAAGGAGGGGGCGGCTCCTTGCGTGGCACATGATGGGGGGAGCCCTAGCCCACGGCAGGCAGCCTGCCATAGGAAAGTGGGCTGCAGCCTCTCCAGAGAGGAGGGGAGGGGAGGAAGGCCCTCTCCAAACCTCTCCAGGAAGCACGGCCCCCTCCTTCCCCACCAAGGCCTGAAGCGCTCGCCCCAACCTGGCCCAGCTGGCAGGCAAGGGATGTTGAGCAACAGCTGGAGAGGCAGCAGATGCCGGGATATCAGGCAGCCCACAGTCGCCCAGAGGAGCCCTGAATGCACCCTGGTCTCACCTTCGCTTCTGCACGAACCCCAGCTCTGGCCTTTGAGGAGCAGGCAGGCGGCAGACCAACCTCCAGGGCACACACGGCGCATTGGCACGACTTCCACGCTGCCTGGAACGCAGGCCATGCCTCGCTGACGCAGCACACCAACGTTGCCACACCAGCACAGAGTCCCGGGCCCCAGGGCCCCGTTCGGACGCCAGACCCTCCCTCGCCTTTGTCTCAAGTGGATCTGGTTAGGGTGGGAGAGCAACTGGCACCCTTGAAGGGGGGCAGGGAATCATTATCACTTCCAAAGGCAAAAACAGATGGGAGGGAAATGAGATCAGGAAATTAGGTTGCACCAGAACCGGCAGCCTGGGATGAGCCCTGGCAGAGTCCAGGCATGCCTTCCAGATTTCCGGGCAGGGAGAGGAATTCGAGTTCAGCTAAAGGACTGGCTGGCATCAAAGTCCGCCTGACTCCCATCACAGAAAAACTGACAGCTTGATGAAGGGCTGTCCACCATACAGAAGAACAAGCTTCGCTTTGGAAATGGCAGCCTGGCTGCAGCAAAGGCAAGTCCTTCTTTGCCAACCCTTTGGAGTTCTTCAAGAGTGTCAGCAAGCAAGTGGACAGAGGTGATCTGATAAGACCCTGCAGGCCTGGACTTTCCCAAAAGCTTTTGACAAAGCCCCTCCCACAAGGGTCCCGAGTGACCTTCGCAGTCATGGGATAAGAGGGAGGGTGAAAAATAGAAAGAGAGGGTAGGAACAAGTGGCCTGTTTTCACGAGAAGCAGTGCTATTTTTCTAGAAAAAGAGGTGCCAGAACTCACCATGAACACCTCCCTTGTTCTCTTATAACGGCAACAGTGCCCACCTGAGAGGGTCCAGAACTGAGTTCCAGTGAGTTCCAGCTGAAAAAAGCCCTGATGAGAATACAGCGGTACCTCGGGTTAAGAACTTAATTCATTCTGGAGGTCCGTTCTTAACCTGAAATTGTTCTTAACCTGAGATACCACTTTAGCTAATGGGGCCTCCTGCTGCCACCATGCAATTTCTGTTCCCATCCTGAAGCAAAGTTCTTAACCCAAGGTACTATTTCTGGGTTAGCGGAGTCTGTAACCTGAAGCGTCTGTAACCTGAAGTGTCTGTATCCCAAGGTACCACTGTATATTAAGCAGTGTGGTCTGGGCATAAGGAATACTAGAGGGATGGAAATGACTTGCTTAGAGGTGGCTTTACAAGACAATTTAAACAAATGTATGATGGAGAAGGCAGAAGAAGAGGAGGAGGAGTAGGCCTGGCAACAACTGAGGTCTTCTGTGGCTGCAACTTCTAGGAACCAAAAATAAACCCAAGAGTCTTGTGTGACCTTCAAGGCTAGCCAATTTATTATGGCATAATAAGCTTTTGTGGTCTCGAGTCCACTTCATCAGATGCAGAAACCCTCACTTACCCATTGGGAGGGAGGGTTGTAAGCAGGAAGATGAGAGAGAAATGAAGTGTGCAAAGTCCAGGCAAGGACAATTCAGTTAGAACTAGGCGGCCTGCAAAATAATGGAGGGCCTTCAGCACCCTGACAGGTGAGGGACTTGGTGTTGCTGAGTTAACTGGCAGCTGCATTGCAACAGGAGGCCATTGCCTTTGTTCAGACCCAGATATATAATATTGTACTTACTGGTGATTTACGTCAGGCATTTCTTAGACAGCAAGACACATCTGACAAAGAGAAAAAGACAGAGAACCAAGAGGAGCCGCCTAGGCAAGAGAGGGCAGAGAACCACTTGCCTTCCCCTCCAGCAACCAGCTGAAAGCCCTTCAATGCCTCACCAAGGATCTCCAGCCTTTGACCGCGAATCTTCTCCCCCACGGCAAGCCCTGCTGACAGATAAACCCCTAAGCTAAAACAGCTTCTCAGCAGCAGCAGCAGCAGCAGCGACAGGCACATCTGAAGAGAAGCAGACAGAGGGGCAGCCCCTGCATCAGGCACAGATGCCAGCTCTGCCCGCCATGCCAGATCCGGCAATAGTATCACAGACTCCAGAACACCAGGGGCTCCTTCACTTGCTCACCTTCCAGCCTGACGTAAAATGCAATTCTGCCCCAAACAGAGAGGCCCGTCTGTGTGCAAAAGGAACACTGGTCAGGGAATGACTTGCCTGACCACTATAGTCCATGCACTAGCAACCTAAAGGCTGGATTGCTGAAATGCACTATATGCGGGGCTGCCCTGGGGCCTGGGGCAGAATAACATTGCTGTTGTTGTTAAATTTGTATACTGCCCTTCATCTTAAGATCTCAAGGCAGTTCACAAGATAAAAATACAGAATAAAGGCAACTACAAAACAATAACCCCCTCTCCACATTTAAAAGGGCCTAAGGCTATTAATCAACCCAAGGTCTGGTTGAAGAGGGATGCTTTCGCCTGGTGCCTATACCTGTATAATGAAGGCGCCTGGTGAGCTTCTCTGGGGAGAGCATCCCACAAATGGGGAGCCACTGCAGAAAAGGCCCCTTCTTGTGTTGCCACCCTCTGGATGTCTCGTGGAAAAGGCACACAAAAAAGGGCTTCAGAGGATGACCTCAGGGTCTGGATCAGTTTATATGGTGAGAGGCGGTCCTTGAGGTGTTGTGGTTCTGAGCCATTGAGGGCTTTATAGGTCAAAACCAGCGTTTTGAATTGCGCCTGCAGCAGACCAGGATCAGCATTATATGGTCAAACAGTTTTGTCCCAGTGAGCAACCTGGCTGCTGAATTCTGCACTTCAGCTGAAGTTTCCAAACCATCTCCAGAGGCAGCTAAATCTATAACACATCGCAGCAATCTAACCTAGAGGTTACCAGAGCATAGACGACAGGAGTGAGGCTGTCCCTGGCCAGATAGGGATGCAGCTGGGCTACTAGCCAAAGCGGATGGAAGACAGCTGGACTGCTGATGGGGGCACAGGGTGACTGGGAGCAGCCACTGAGACCACATAACACCGGTCCTGAAAGACCTACATTGGCTCCCAGTATGTTTCCAAGCACATTTCAAAGTGTTGGTGCTGACCTTGAATGCCCCAAACGGTCTCGGTCCAGTATACCTGAAGGAGCGTCTCCACCCCCATCGTTCTGCCCAGACACTGAGGTCCAGCGCCGAGGGCCTTCTGGCGGTTCCCTCCCTGCAATAAGGGAGCTTACAGGGAACCAGGCAGAGGGCCTTCTCAGTGGTGGTGCCCTCCCTGTGGAACGCCCTCCCATCAGATGTCAAGGAAATCAGCAACTATCTGACTTTTAGAAGACATCTGAAGGCAGCCCTGTTTAGGGAAGTTTTTAATGTTTGATGTTTTATCGTTGTTTTTAATATTCTGTTGGGAGCCGCCCAGAGTGGCTGGGGAAACCCAGCCAGATGGGCGGGGTATTAATAATAAATTATTATTATTCTATTATAAACAGCAGCATTGGCTGCCCATACACTATCAGGGCAGGGGCAAAGTCCTTGTTTTACTTTACAAAGTCCTGAACCACTTAGCTCCAGGGCACCCCAGGCACTCCCTGACGCCTTCTTTCCCAGCTCTGGCACTGAGATCATCTGCAAGAGCATCGTTGGCTGTTCCCTGAGTTGGCAAAGCTCCTTTGACAAGAACAAGGAAGTCCGCCTTGGGTGTCATCAGCCCAGTCCTGTGGAATGTTCTGCCACAGAGATTTGGAAGGCACCTCTCAGTCTAAGTTTGCTGAAAACTTTTCTTTGCCACCGGCCTCATACAGGCAATTCAGAAAAAAACCTTCTGTACTTGTTAGCTGGCGAACTATGATTTTAAGTTGTTATGTGTTTTTTCTTGTATATATGTCACTGTTGTAAACCACTCTGAAATTTGTGAAACTACAGTACTGTATACAAGTGTTTTTGATAAGTAAATAAAGCTATAAATGGACACAAATCTCACACCAGAAATCGCAATAGCCAAAAAGCAGCGGGGGAGCATTGTGAGGGCTCCCAAGCCACTCTGTGACCACGTTTGAAGGGGGATTGTGACACGATGCTGCTGAATAACATGAAATTCATTATGCGTGTAGAAAACTGGAATATAAAAACAATAATAGAAGTATACTCATTATTTTCCATCATTAATTTCTCTCCTTGCCTGTTAGCACTGTGTGAAGGACTTCCTTTTATCCATCCTGAATCTTCCAACATTCAGCTTCACTGAATGCCCACAAGTTACACTGGTACCTTCGTTCCCAAATGCTGAAAACCCGGAAGTAAGTGTTTCAGCTTTCAAACGTTTTTTGGAAGCTGGACATTCGATGCGGCTGTCGGCTATTGTTTCTGGGGTGCCTACACCAATCAGAAGCTGTGCCTTGGTTTTTGAGCATTTCAGAAGTCATACAGACTTCCAGAATGGATTAAGTTTGACGCTTTTGTTTTTGCTATTTATTTTGCGTTTTTGTTTTTGAGGCTGTTTTGGTTAATTTGTTTTTGTGACTGTGTGGAACCCAGTTCAGCTACTGATTGATGGATTGTGAGACTGCAGAAATGGATAAAAGCCCACCATCCAATCAGTGACTATCATCAATGCAGGTAAGAATTTTTTTTTTAAAAATTATCATCTACAATACTGTTTTATTTATTTTATAGTACAGTACATTGATTACTGCTTTCATTTTATGGATCAGTGGTCTCGTTAGTTAGTAAAATTCATGTTAAATTGCTGTTTTAGGGGTTGTTTTTAAAAGCCTGGAATGGATTAATCCATTTTGTATTACTTTCTATAGGAAAACGCACCTTGGTTTTGGAACGCTTTGGTTTTGGAACGGACCTCCGGAATAGATTAAGTTTGAGAAGCAAGGGACCAATGTATAGTATTGTGAGAGGCAGCCATGCTCCCTTGATACCTGCTATCATTTTATAAACTTCTACCCTCGGGTATAGGGTGGCATATAAATTCAATAATTAAATAATAATAATAAATATACCATGCCACCTCTCTTACTTCTCTTTTCTCCAAGCTATAAATTCCCAAACACTGCAACCTTTCTGCAAAGGAGGGTTGCTGCATTCTCTGGATTGTTCTGGTCGACCCAAATGACCCACCTGTATCCGGGCCCAAGAGGGGAGAAGCCTCAGCAGGAGCTGCAGAGACAGCCAACGGCTTGAAGAAGGACAAAAACAATATTCTGAGCCTGCACAGAATGCTCAGAGATGGTTGGGGCTGGGGAGATGGAATGAAGTGCCCTGGGAAATGGCATGAGGGACTGGCTAGCACACTTCATTGCAGGTCCCACTTGAGATTTTATATACATATATATATATATATATATATCCCCGCTAATAATGGATCGCCCATGAAACATGTAATTTAGCCCTCAGCTTTAAGCCATAAAAATCACAGTGTGGGCGGAAGGAATATTTGCCACCAGGGATTGAGGGGATGACGGATGACAGCTCTCCGCTCTCCCGCCTGCTCTGACCAACCTGCCAGCCTCAGCTCAGGCTGCAACAGGCTCCTCTGGGGCCTTCCCTCCTTCCCTTCTCCCTGCCCCTGCCTGCAGCTCTGCCTTCCCCCTTAGGGCCTACAACCTGGGGTCTCCGGATGAGTCAGCAGCAGATGTGTCCATCCTGCTGCTGCTCCCCAGGAAGGAGAGGGGAGGTTGATGCAGTGCAAACACACTGGGAGAGGAAATATGGTGTGCCTGTCAGGGTGCTTGCACTGTGCTGACCACGGACCACCTCCCCATCCCCTCTCCTTCTGGGGCTGGAAAGGGAGCAGGCAGCCTGCCAGTTTGCAAGTAAAACTGAATTACTGTGTCACGAAATGATGCATGTCTAAAATGTGTGTCAACAACATGGAAAGTTCTATTTTAGGCTCTAGGTTGGGGTCACATAAGACATGACATTAAATGTGTATTTGCATGTAATGTGCTCTTTAATGTAAATAGCAGCCTCTTTGAATGGGGGAGGGCAGTAATTATCAGGATCAAAGCAGGCAAGAGGAGTGGGGTTAACCCTTTCCTCCCCAGCTGCAATCCTGATGAAAACAGCTCCTCCAAAGTGCCCAGGACCTCACTGATCTAAGACCCTGTTTGTCTCCTGCATAATCTTAGAATTTCAAACCCTGGTGCTGAAGACCAAAGATCAGGGGAATATTTGCTGTGCAACAGCTGTGGAGCCCCCAAGAAGACTGAGGGAGAGCACTCACCTTCAAAAATTTTAATTTAAACCACAATCCTATGCATGTCTATTCAAACACAAGTCCTCTGCAGCTCAGTGAGGCTGACTCCCAGGTGAGTGCTGCAGATTTTACAAAAGCCTGCCATAAGGAAGATGCTTGAGGGCCAAAGCATGAAGTGGGAGGGAGGGAGAAGGGGGCTGGGGAAGGGGTTGTTCAGAGAAGGCCCAGGGCTGGGGGGGGGGGCAAGTGAAGGGTCAGGCAGACCAGAAGATCCCAGCAGTGGGTGCTGCCAGGCAGAGCCTCAGACCAGAGCAAGAGGCAGCAAGCTGGTTCTCCGCAGGCCAGACCCCCGTCCCCTAAGAGCAGAGGACAGGACCCTCCTCTGCCTCCCCCCACAACGCAGCCTCCGGCCATCTCACAGGAGCCTGGCCTGCGGCTGCAGGAAGGGATGGGGAAGAACCTCCCGCCCTATTCTCAAGCCACGGTCGGCTCCCTCTCTCAGAAGGAGTTCAGCGGCAGTTCGGGGTTGTTTTTTGGTGCCGGGAGATAGAACCGGGGCCGCCGTCTCCTCTGGGCTCCCAGCAACTGTCAGCCAGGAGACATCAAACATCTCCGCCGGCCTTCCAGGGGTGTGACATTCCTGAAATTCTCACATTTAAATCTAACCCAGCTCCCGTCGTAAAAGACGCAGCAATAAACTTTTTCCCCCTTTCGGAAGGGGGAGAGGCGGCGGCTTCCCGACAGGCAGGCAGGCAGGCGGGCTGGCTCTGCCCCGCTCTTCCCTACAAAGGCCGGCCTGAGATGGGTCCCAGCGCGGCTCCAAGGCGGCGGCGGCGGCGGCACTGGACGGCACCTCCAGCCCACGGAGAGCTGTCTCAGGCCGGGCCGGCTCGCCCACCCGCCAGGTCCCCGCTGGGCAGCCGGCCGGAGCGGAGGGGCAGCGAGTGGGCCGGGGGTCCGCCCTCTTGCCCTGGGCTGGCGGGGGGCGACAGCCTCCTCGCGGAAAAAGGCGGCGGAGGCAGCAGCAGCAGCAGCTGTTCTTTTCGCTCAGGGCTCCCCCGGCCCCCGCTCGGCCCGCGCCAGAAACGCCCCCGGAAAGCTCCGCGGAGGCAGCTGGCCAGGTGCGGCGGCGGCGGCGGAGGCTGGCGAGGCGAGCGCGCGGCGCATCCGGCAGCACGACGGCGCTCCTGCGCCCGCTTCCCTCGGCCCCCGGTCCGGCTGCCCCAGGGGGCGTCCGGCAGAGGCGCTCGGGCCAGGCCCCTTCCCCCGGCCTGGCCGTGGGGGCTGATCCCGCCCCACGCCTTCCTGCCTCCCTCCCTGGCTGTCCCAGGCGGGCTCCGTGCCCGTCCCGATGACACAGCAGCCGCCGAAGAGGCTCCATTAGCAGCCGCAGCTGCAGCTCGGATCGATAAGTGCCTCCTGGCGCATCCATTAAGGAGGAGTGTCAGGCTGCCCTTGGCCAGCGCCCCCCCCTCCCCGCCTACGCCCGGAAAGTGGAGGGCTCGATCCGGCTTCGGGGTCTGTGAGCGCCACCCCCACCCCAAACTGCCAAGCGGTCCTCGTAGATGCTGAGATAGTTCCAAGCGGGTTCCCTTGGATGGATGGCCTTGGGATGGGGCGGGGGGGCATGTATTTCTCCGTGGCCACACAAGGGCAGTTCCTCCGCATTGGCTCCCCCCCCCCCCAGTCCAGGAGTGCCCCCCCCATCCCCTCTCGGAGTCGCAGAGCCCAACTCGGGACAGAGATCTCGATCTCCGGCCCAGAGGAGGCCCGACGGCAGCGGAGGAGGTGCCGTCTCGCCGGGAAATGCCCGCAGACTGAGCGGGGCTGGGGGGGACTGCATGCAGACGGAGGTGGGAAGGTGGGGTGGACTGCAGGCACCAGGGACGCGCGCCCCCCCTTCCCGTCCAGGAGCAGCAGCAGGCGGCCCCCAAGCGCTGCGACCCGCTCACCTCGCCCGTTGGCCCGGATGAACTGCACGGCGGTGTCCGGGCCGCCGCCATCGTCTGCGGCGCCGCCTGCGTTGCTGCTGCTGCCGTTGTCTCGGGGCGCGTAGATGTGGTAGCCGACGGTGAGGCCGGCGTGGCGGAGCTCCTGGTAGACGCCCTCAATGGTGAAGTAGAAGGGCCGGTCGTCGGTCTTTCGGTCGACGTAGAGGAGCGCGGCGCGGGAGCTCCAGTTGAAGCGCTCGTGCAGGAGGGCGGCGAAGGCGCCCAGCTTGGGCGCGGACGGGCCGGTGCGCACCAGCGTGGTGTAATGCTCCTTCTTGTGGCTGAAGTCCGAGGCGACGGCGCCGGCCGTGAGGAGCGGCAGGCCCCAGTGCGAGGCGAAGCGCCCCACCGAGGCGGCCGGGTACACGCAGCCGGGCCCCAGCAGCACGTCCGGGTCGTGGTAGAGCTTCAGGTCCACGGCCTGGAGCGGCGCCACCGACTCCGAGCAGGCGCCGTTCAGCTCCGACGTGGCGTTGACGGTGCGCATCGACAGCCCGGCGGCCCGCAGCGCCGGCTCCAGCGCCTCGAGGGCCAGGCGCACGGCGGGGCCCACCCGCGGCAGGGCCCACGGGTAGCTGGGGTTGTGCTCGGGCAGCACCAAGGCCACCGTCACCACCGTCGCGGCCGCGCTCCCGTTGGCGCCCTCGCCCAGGCCCGACGAGGCGGCCGACAGCGACAGGGCCACGGCGGCGACCACCAGCAGCGACGTCGCTGGCGAGGCCATGGCGGGGCGCGCGGGGAGGGAGTCTGCTCCGCTCGGCTGCTGCGTGGCTGCCCGGGGGCCGCTCGCCACCACCTCCTTCGCTTCGCTGCTGCTGCTGCCGCCGCGGCGCCGCCGGATCCCTTCTGTGGGCCGCCGGGCTGCCCTGCGCTCCCCAGGAGAGGCCGCCCCCTCCGCGGCCAGCCCCAGCCGCCCACCCTGCGCCTCCCTCCGGACGCCGTGCCAGAGCCGCCTGCAGACGTGGGGGGGCAGCGCCCCCTGGTGCCTCCGTCCGCGTCCTCCGACGCCGCCAGCCCAGGCGCCCCACCAGGCCGGCGGACGCGCTCCAGAGGCGGCGGCCCGGGGCGCGGCTCCATCCCGCCCGCCGGGCAGGACCCGGCCCGCTGCTACTGAACGCGGCCGCTGGGTGGAGGGCGGTCCGCCCGCCGGCTCCGCGGCAGCTGCCCGGACGCCTCCATCTCGCCCTCGAGCGTCCTGCTCGCTTCGCAGCCCGGCGCTCCTGGGGCGAGGGAAGCTGGGGCTGGCCAGGGAGCGGCGGCAGCCCTGACTATCCCGAGCGCGCACGCTGCCCTCGGCGCCTCGGAGCGGGGCTGGCTCTTCCTCCTCGGGGCCTCTCCGGAGGGTTCTTAGCGGCGCCGGAGAGGCCGGCTCGCTGGCCGCGGCTCTCTTTCTATCCTAGCCGCGGATCCAGCAGCCTCTTGGTTCGCTCTGCTCCTTCCAGATGGAAGGAACCGGGCGGGAGCGCCGTCCAAGCCGCTTGGAAGCTGTGCGCGGAGTCCTGCCTGCGGTGGCGGCTGAAGAAGCCGGAGACGCGCCTCTCCTCCGGGCAGCTGCCGGTGGAAAGGGGCCAAAGGCGAGGCTCCCCATTGGCTCTCGCTTGCCCTCTCCGGAAAGAAATCTCGAGGGCGACTCAGATGCCTCGCTAGGGCGCGTCAGTCAAGGAGAGCAGCGGAGACCCGGCAAAGTGGGCAGAATGGGCAGCCCCGAAGCCTTTGGGTTCTTTTTACTCGCAGATATGGGGAGGAACATAGAATTATAGAGTTGGAAGGGACCCCCGGGGTCATCTAGTCCAACCCCGCAGTGCAGGAATCTCGGCTAAAGCATCCAAGACACATGATCATCCAACATGTGCTTAAAACAGAAAGGGGAGTCCCCTGTCTCCTCAGGGAGACCGTTCCACTGTTGAGCAGCTCTTGCCACCAGAAAGTTCTTCCTGATATTGAGTCGGAATCGCCTTTCTTGTACGTCACTTGAAACCAGTGGTTCGAGTCCTACTCCCCTTCATTAGTGGAAGGGGATCAAGATAGCCCCGCCCCCCCAGCGCAGCATTAGGGGCGGCCCCAGTGACCCTGAGGAGCAGCGCGAGAAGCAGGACCCGATGTGAGGAGTCGTGTGCATGTAGGACTCGTGTTTGGTGTCTTGACTGTGCCTCAGATGCGCTCGGATCTTCCCATACTGATGATGGAGGAGACGCTGCTCTGAGCCATTGGGGAGCGCTGAGCCTGGCCTGCGGTGGCGCCCCGTGCTTGACAACCCCCCTGTGTCCTCGCCCCCCCCCCGCTCCTCCTAGCCACTCTGGTGCTGGGGTGGGAGCGGGGGCTATATATTCTGAACTGACAGAAGGAAATAACTTCTTCAAATGACCCCGTTTGGGTCCTGGCGAACCCCGGGTTCTCTGCAAGCTTTGCAACAAATCCGCCCGCCTTCAGCAGATACGAATGCAGAGTTCTAAAGGGGGGGGGGGGCTGAACAATTATGTCTCAGGCCAGCATCCTCCCGTCAACATGCACGCCCTCCCCCCCTATTTCTGTTCAGGGACCTTAGCCCAAATCGCCGCCTTGCAAACTGGTCGACCTCTGGATGATTTGATGATTTGAAAAGGATTCCCAGCTCCCAATTGTTTAATCAAGTTTAGATTACTGCAACGTGTTATACGTGGGGCTGCCTCTGAAGGTGGTTCGGAAATTTCAACGAATACAGAATTCTGCGGCCAGGTTGCTCATCTGAGCAAGACGCTTTGAGCATCTTCCACCAATGCAGGAATCTCAGCATGTCTTCAGGCACCGGGTATTCGGCTGATTAACATTCTGTGGTTTTTAAAATGTGTTTGTGGGAGGGTTTGCTTCTGTTTCTGTTTCTGTTTTGTATTCTCATTTTGTGTGTTTCTGTTGTAAACTGTCCTGGGATCTTCGGGTGAAGGTATAGTGTACAGTATACAAATTTAATTATTAACAACAACAATAATAATCTTAACAACAACATTCATTCGACACCAAAATGACTCATCCCTCCTGAATTAGGCTGCTGAAATTCACTTATTTTTGTCTGGAAATATTTGGAGACTGCTCCGTACAGACCGCGGGCGCCCCCTCCGGGATGAGGGACGAGGCCAAATGCTCGCGGCGCTTCGGAGAGGCGGGCGAAGTCGCTGCAGCCTTGGCGGCGGAAGGAGGCGACGCTCCGCCTCTCCTCCTCTTCGGGTTCCTTTGCGTTGTCGATGCCCTGGATGAAGGGGAGTATGTGGGGAGCCCTCGCCCGCCATCACCGGAGTGCGAAGGAGGCAAGCGGGAGGCCGCCCCCCCCATCCCTCCGCCCAGGGATGCTGTTGCCGAAGCTCGGGAAACGAGCGGCGGGAGGGAGACGGATGCTCCTGGCTGGACCCCTTCCGGCAGTGGCCGCGAAGTGACCCGGCACCGACGTGTTTTGGGGTCCCGAAGGTGGTGTGGGCAGGGCTGGGCTGGTGGCTGAGTCTGCGAGGAGGGCGGGGTGTCTCTGAGCAAGCGGTTCCCCGGCAGAGGACCCCCCCCCCCAAAATCTGGCCACGTCTTCCTTCTCCCATAGTTCTCCACGGGCCACAGAGGGAAGAGAACTTTGGTCCAGCCCAAAGACTTGGCGGGGAGGACATCACAATGGCCCGCAGAGCTGGGGGCACCCGTCTGCCTCGGGAGACAAGGAAGGTGTGTGCCTTTGGGGGTGGAGTCGAAGGGTTGGGCTCTTGCAGTGCCTGCTGTGGCTGCAGAGACCAATAAGGGAGAGACATGTTTTGTTGCAGCTGGGGCAGAGGAAGGTGCCCGGATGTGCTGCTGCAGATGGACCAGGGCGTTTCTCCTCTCTTTGCTCCTCCCAGCGGTCATTCCTCCTCTGGTCACTGCTGTAGATGCACAATCTGACTGTCTCCAGGTACTGAGGTCATCTGCAAGGGATTCCCACAGGGCAGAGTTGATGTTGCCAGCCTTCACGTCACATTTGCATACTTCTTGTAATGCAGTTGTTCTGCCAAGGGGCCTGGTTCCCCATAGGGAAGGATCCTGGGCGATCCTGCCGCCTTCCATTCTGTGTACATGACCAAGCCAGCGTAGACAGATTGTCTTCCATAAACACGGTTTGAACAATGAGTCCGTAAGTGACTGTGGAGGCCAATTCTGGACCCACACGTCTTTCCACAGTGGGGACATAGGTTTCCAGGTAGGAGTTGATCACGGTGTGGATTTGCCAAGCATGCCTTCCTCTTGGCACGTTTCTCCCTTGCGTCCTGAGTTCGAGTGTCTTCAAAGCCCATGACACCTTTGGTAAAGGCTGTTCTCCAGTTGGAGCGCTCACAGGCAAGTGTTTCCCAATTGTTGGTGTTTATACTACATTTTTTAAAGATTTGCCTTGAAAAAGTCTTTAAACCTCTTTTGTTGAAAGCATTACGCTTTCCATTTTTAAGTTCGGAATAGAGTAGTTGTTTTGGAAGACGATCGTCAGGCATCCGCACAACATGACCAGTCCAACGAAGTTGATGCTGAAGAATCATTGCTTCCACACTGGTGATCTGAAGAAGAAGTCATCACTGAGACGTGCTGGGAACCTGGGCTTGGGAGAGCACGTATTTGCCAGAAGCTCTGCCCTGCCGTTTGATGCCCCAAATCTCCCTGACACGGTGCATGTGGAAGGTGGTGAGGCATCGCTCCTGAGGGCTGCAAGTTGCCCAGACTCACTTGCACAAAGCAGCAGCCTGTATGGTCGACCTTCACCTTGCTCTTGGTCACCAGCATCACATTCTCCCATACCTTTGCAGAGAGGCGAGCCATTGCTGTGGCTGCCTTGCCAATACGCTTGTCCAGCTCAGCATCGATGGAGAGGTTGCTGGTCATGGTGGAGCCCAGGGAGACAAAGCAGCGGGGGGAGGGGGGGACATCCGGGGTCCCAGCAGCGCCTCCTGGTCCCGCCTGCTGGCCAGTGATGGGAATGCAGCTTCCTTGCCATCAGCACATACGGTACTTTTCTTTTCTTAGCTTTTCTTAAAGTTTTTTGTGTTACTCTTATACCCAAACGAGACATGAAGGCTGGCAACATCAATCCTGCTGCGTGGGAATCCCTTTCAGACAACTGAGAAGGGATGACCACTGGAAGGAGCACAGAGAGAAGAAGCGCTCTGGTGCATTTGCAACCGGACGCCTTCACCTGCCCCAGATGTCTCTCCTGTATTGGTCTCTAGAGCCACAGCAGGCACTGTAAACGTCACCCCTCCACTCCTCCACTGCCTCCCGAGACAGACAGGTGCCAATAACCAGATGGCAGGCTGTGGCCATTATCTTGCAAAAGAACTTGTCTGACTAGCTCAACAGCAGAAGTCTGCATTAGTTTTTTAACCTTTGCTGGATCCAGGACCGCCATAATTAGAAGGCGCTCGGGACACCCTGCAGGGAAGCATGATGGAGTCAAGATAGTGCACTGCTGGTCAACAGCCATAGAGGTGGTGGGCCCTTGGAGGTTTTTAAGCCGAGGTCAGGTACACACCTGTCAGGAGTGCTTTAATTGAGATTCCAGCATTACAGGGGGCTGGCCTAGATGACCCTTGAGGTCCCTTCCAACTCTACAATTCTATGAAATATCTATGAAAATAATCCTGGAAATGGGTTCTGTTCAAATTTCACCCTAGGCGGATTGTTCCAGCTTTGCAGCTCATTGGAACAACCCTCATGCACGAAGCTTTGTTTTTGTGAGGAGAGGGCGATCATTTACCCCCCCCCCCGCCCCTTTGGAAAGAGCCAATGCTCCCGGCTGAGGCATCCTGCTTGCTGCCTTTGTCTGCTGCGAAGGGCCACACATGCCCAACAGAGTCAGATAACTGACCTGCTCCAGAGACGTCCCATCAGCCAGGAATTCCCTCTGTGGCCAAAGTCAACTGCATCTTGATAACTTATGAATAGATGTTCTTGTCTGAAGGAAATTCCAACATCCTTATGTAAACGTCTGTCCTGGGGCCAAGAAAACCATCTTGGTCTGCTTGCAGGTGACTTCAGACATTGGACAGCCTGATGGGGGGAGGGAGAGAAGAGCTCCACCCAGCACTGGAGGAAAGAGGACAGAGGGAGGCCGATTCACATGAGGCAACAGGCGCATTGCAGGGCCGGGGTCTTGCAGGGGGCCCCTGGGACCTTCCAAGTGAATCACCAACATCCTGAGCAGCCGTATGGGTGCAAGCATGATGTGCAGACTCTTGAACACAAATATTATTATTTTATATCTATTTATATCCCGCCTTTCCGATTTGATTTATTATATTTCTTTGCCTCTTTTCATTCAAATGTATCCCAAAGCACTAAATAACAATAATGATAGAACGTAATAAAGCATCACAAATACAGCATAAATCATATAGAATAATAAGTAATCAGTGAAACAATCACAATTTATAAAACACTGTTAACAAAGGAACAGCTAAAACATAAATTAAACATCACAATTATAGCAAAAGACACATTATATTATTAACAATACAGTGTTTATAATCTATCTTCTCTGGCGATCCCTCATAGCTGAGTAAGATTGTCTTCCATAAACACAGTTGGAACTATGAGTCTGTAACTGACTGTGGAGGCCAATTCTGGATCCACACGTCCTTCCACAGTGGGGACATTGGTTTCTGGGTGGGAGCTGGTCCCGGTGAGGGTTTGCCAAGTATGCCGCCTTCTTAGCATGTTTCTCCCTTGCGTCCTGAGTTCGAGTGTCTTCAACGCCCACAACACCTTTGGTCAAGGCTGTTCTCCAACTGGAGCACTCGCAGGCCAGTGTTTCCCAGTTGTCAGTGTTTATACTACATTTTTAAAGATTTGCCTTGAGACAGTCTTTAAACCTCTTTTGTTGACCACCAGCATTACTCTTTCCATTTTTAAGTTTGGAATAGAGTAATTGCTTTGGAAAACGACAGTCAGGCATCCAAACAACATGACCAGTCCAACGAAGTTGAGGTTGAAGAATAATTGTTTTGACACTGGTGATCTTTGCTTCTTCCAAGACACTGGCACTAGTTTGCCTGTCTTCCCAAGTGAATGTGTAAAATTTTTCAGAGACACCGTTGATGGAATCTTTTGAGGAGTTGGAGATGGCGTTTAGAAGTGGTCCACGTTTCAGAAGCATGCAGTAAGGCTGGTAGTACAATAGCTTTGTAAACAAGCATTTTGGTTTCTCTGCCAATGTCCTGGTCCTCAAACACTCTGCCCTTCAATCGGGAGAAAGCCACACTCGCAGAGCTCAGGCAATGCTGGATTAAAACAATATAAAAACCTTAACAATACAGCAACCAAAAAATAAACTGAGCACTGTTGAGTTCATTTTTATAAATACCATATTTATTTTTGTGTCTTATTTTACTCTGTGCACTTGTAATTATGTATTTTTTATCTTCCAATAAAGTTTTTTTATGTTCACACACACACTCTTCTGACCCCCATGACTCATAATCTTTCGCTCATTAAAATACCCAAAGCCCTAATGCCCATGGCAGCAACTCCCTCCTGAGGGCTCCTTGGGCTGGAGGTGGGGCAGCAGAGGGAGACCAACCAGCTACTGACAGCAAACAGTGTCTCTCTGCACCTGCAGTTCTTCCTCCTCTGGAAAGAGCTCCCTTGGGAAGGCTCCTAGGGCTGGAGGGTGGAGAAAGCAAGTGCTCTCTGGCCAACAGAGTCTCTCTGCCCTCAGCCACACAGGGACCCTGGATGGCTTGCAGATAAAATAGAAACCGCTAAAAACATAGGGGGGAAGCTGCAATGAAAAAGCAATCAAGTGCCAATAAAACCATATACAGAGAGGTCTATTAAAAATACAGATAATTACAATAAAAAACATCACCTCACCATAAAAGCATAAATATTAAAAACAACTCAAAAGCCCAAAGGACAAGAAGGAGGAAGCCAATCCAACCTCTCTAGGAAGGGAGCCCCAAAGCTGTCTCTCCCCAGAGCTCCCTGGAGGACTCCTGTTCCAGGTGGGCTGAAAAGACCCTCTTGGGTGGGGGTGTGAAGGGGAGAAAGAGGGAGCCTGCACTGGGGGGGGGGGGGTTAATAGAAGACTCCCTCCGCCTCATGAGGCTGTGCCAGGCAGGGTCCCAGAAGGAAAAGCAGCAAGGAAATTAGGAGAGGAGGTTTGTGTCCTACGTGACTAATTGCTGCCTCATGACTTCATTAAGCCTTGGGGGTCTGCTGGGCACCTTCCGTCTGTGGCTGGAGGGGCAGCAGAGGCTCCTGCTCCTGGCAGAGGGAGAACGTCCTCACGGCAGATGCTCACAAGGGGGACTTGCTGCCTTCGGGCTCCCAACTCCAAACGGGGGCCATGAACTGGGTTGCCTGGGCCACCCTTGGCAGAGCCCCCTGCCCTGGGCTGGACCCCCATGCCCCCTCCATTCCCCCACCCCCATGCCCCCAAGGCGGGCAAATCCCTGGCCTCTGAGCAGGAGTTTTTCCAGAGCAGCAGCACCATCTCTTTTGGGTGCATTACACTCCGATATAGGAATTCTAAGGTCTTATATATAAAACATAAATGTTCATAAATGTACAAGGCAAACATGTACGTACATAAGTATATAAACCGCGTGTCTGAAATAGTACAGGAGAGCAATCCTGAAGCCATTTTGACTCTCCCAAATGGAGCTCAAATATTTCTCTTCAAGGAGGAAGGAAATGGGAAAAGCTTTCCAATGGTCTTTGGACTGTAGGGGCTGCTTACACCTCCCTGTAAATACAGTGGTGTGGCAAGTTTCTGTTCAGCTGAGCACACTCTCAATATGAGTAAGAGATTCAGGAACTAAGGATCTACCATCTCCAAGGAATGGCCAGGCTACCCAGAAAAGGCAACCAAGTAAGGCCTTATCAGGAGAGAAGCAACACTCTCAAATTTCTGCTGGGGACCATCTCCTTCTGTGATGGATGGATGGATGATTTTGGGGGTGGGTCTTGAGCTACAGGGGAGGCAATTTCGAAAGTCTATATAAGAGCTTGCACACCAATGTTCTGGGGTTCCTCTGCTCCCTCCCTGCGTGGGGGGAGTGGGGCTGCACCCAGCCAGGCGCATGGGGGTAGCATTGCAGGGGTTGGACTAGATGATGCTCAGGATTCCTTCCCACTCTGTTATTCTAGAATTCTGCTCTAGAAGTCCTCCACTTCTCCTCTCCCGACCCAAGTCCCTCGCTCAGCCCTCACTGGGCCTCCTGCTGCTTGGTGAGCCCAAGGGAGACTTTGGAGCAAAGCCAACCACAGGCTTCATGATTCCTACAGTCTCGGCCTGCACCTTCTGTTCCTCCTAGATCAGCTAGCTAGGGGTGATGGGAGTTGTAGTTCAACAACATCTGGGGACCCACAGGTTGAGAAAGGCTGAGCTAGAGACAAAGGACGGAAGCAGCAGATTTAGTTGAGATTCCTTGCGTTGAGATTCAAGGAGGGGGTTGGACTAGATGGTCTCTGGGGGTTGGACTACATGGTCTCTGGGGTCCCTTCCAAATCTATGATTCTGTGAGGAGGAGGAGGGAGCAGCTGCCAGGGGATGCAAAGGATCCATTTTGCAGATCCAGCGCTCTCTGCATTTCAAACCATCCTCCCTCTCAGGGGCAAGACCTGAAAAATACAAGAGCACCACGAGCAGTCAGTGGAAATCCGCTTCAGCAGAATGCGCAGGAGTGCGTGGGCTCCAGGTTAGCTGAGACGCATCAACACCCACCCACCAGGCCAGATGTTTCCTGGACTTTCTGGAACATTCTTCTCCAGGGGTTTTGGGCCAGCCTGCAGGAGCCCCTTCCGCTTCTCAATATCTGTGCCAGGAAAAATATCAGGGACTGGGAGATGGGGAGTGGGGGAAGAGGGGCTGTAGCTCACTGCTCCCCCAGCCCCAAGAGAGCAGGTTTGAACTGGGACCCCTCCAAAACCAAGCTGAGCTTATTCATGCCCCCCAACCCCAAAGAAGCTGTTTGGCAGGGGGCTGCTCAGAGCCCTCGCAGGGGATGCTCTGCAGGTAGGACAAGTTGCTGCCCTCTTCAGGAACACTCCCCACCTGCCTCCCTCCACACAGGCAGGCAGATGCACAAGTAAGACCCCTGGTCCACTGAGCCCAGTATTGTCTACACTGACCGGCAGCAATGACTCTCCAGGATTTCAGAGCAGCCTCATCATCCCCCCCCCCCCCCGGAGGTGCCTTCAGGGATGGAACCTGGGCCTTCTGCAGGTGCTCTATTCTGGAGGGGGGGCTCCTTCCCAGAGAGAAGGGGGTGGGCACACTCCGCCTTGCTAGGACTGGAGGGGGGGCGGGAAGGCCCACAGGTATCTCGGGGGCACACCTGGAAATGGCATCTGCTCAGGATGTCTCTCTAAAGTTAGGCCAGAGGCTGCGACTTGGAGGGTCAAGCACCCATGTTTGAAATTCAGCCTTCTGGGGGTTGCTGGAAAAGACTGTGCTGTGGAAAAGTGAGGCTGTGCTGGTGTCCTCTCCCCTGCCAGGCTCCATCTCTCCAGGTGCGGGCGCTCTTGCTGCTGCACCTGAAGCACCCCTCCCGCTCCGTCCTGTGGGAATGTTAAGGAAGGTAGAAGACAAGATATTGCTTTGATATGATCCCTCCTCGCTCACTCCAGTGGGTAAACAGCAGAGCACATTCCCTTTGCAATCTCTCAAATGACCTGTTGATGGCATTTTACCATTGCACTGTGGGGAGTGTATTAACTTATGGTCTGTGGGTGTGGTTTGGGAGCTGCACGGTCAGGGGAAAAACAATGCTGTCCAGGGTTGTAAAGACTGTGGAGAGAATAATTGGGTGCACTCTTCCCACCTTGGATCAAATCTATGCTGCCAGGTGCTATAAGAAAGCAGCAGAGATAGCACATGATAGTACGCACCCCGGAAATGATCTCTTTCAGCTTCTGCCTTCTGGTACAGGGTTATAAAGACTAGGACTAGCCACCTGAGAAACAGTTTCTATCCAAATGCGATTTTGGTTTTAAATGCTGTGTAAGGCAGTCTTTATGGGAGTATATTGTATTTAATTATGGGGCATCAGAGTTTTTAGGGGGTTAACCAGGCTGGGATAGCAGGCTTGTGGGTTTTGAATGTCTGATGTAGATTTTTTTCAATTTCATTGTTCTGCATGGGACAATGACAATCTTAAAGATTATCGTAATATCGAAAACCTACTGGAAGCAAGTTGATGATTCATTAGAATACTTTAATTAAGCAATCCAGTCTGGCTTGTTCCTTGTAGGTTTCCCCTTTTATTTCCCCCTTAAAATAATAACAGAACAACACAGCCTTCTTTAAAAGAATAGTGTTTTATTCACATTCAGTTCACAGCAGGAATCTGAAGCCAGGCTTTATCTTGTGTGAGCTACATCTCAGACTTTCTGCTTGTGGGCTCCATCCTATGCACTGGCTAAGAGCCAGGAGAGTCCCAGAGTCGGAGAGAGAGAGGGTTGCGTGGGCAGCCCTTTGATCTGGTCAGCCAGGGTCATCCCCATCAACCTGGTCACACACACGAGGAAGCTCCAAGCTCCAGTCCTCCCAGTCTGGAGTCACCTTCCCCTGGGTGTCCATTCCAGGCAACAGGGAAAGGTTGGACTTGACTACTCTAGTAATAATACCCCCCCCCCACTTCCCAGGGGCATCCCCTCTGCCAGGTGAGTGGCACTTTCCTGGAGCCCCCTCCCCGGCCGGGAAGGAGAGGCGCTCTCCCGGGACTCTTTCTGAGTCACCACACAGGAAGCACCACCATGCGCTCATTTCCTCGCAGAGCCTGCAAAGCACCTGCCGGAGAGGATTTATGGGGTGCCAGCTGCTCGCCCCTCCTGACACGCTGCCGCTAGCGGAGGCGGCTATTTTCCTGCCTGGGCAGCCGGTGCCAGAGCCCCTGGCCCTGAACTCCCGGGGTCTTTCCTGTCACGTCCCACAGTTCTCTGGAAGAGGGCAAAGACCCCGGCCAGGGGGGCAAGGAGGGCATGGCCATGGCAGAGGACCGGCTTCCAAGCAGAGGGTCACAGGGAGCGGAAAGGGAAGGGGCTTGGGTGCCAGGCTGCTCTGCAAAGCACAGTGCGCTCACAAAGAGGGAGGTATCTTGGGCAGAGGAGAAATAGTTATACCAGGGAATTCTATCGCCTTTTAGAATTAGGGGATTGATATTGTTTTGTTTTGTTTGTTTTTTGTTACTATGGATGAAGGGTGGTATAGATGATGATGATGATGATGATGATTACCAGCACCCTTATGCAGGAAGCAGTGAACCAACCTAGATGATGGGACACATTCATAGAGGAGAGGGCTATTGGATAAGAATAACAGTAACAGTAATAATTTATATGCCACCCATCTGACTGGGTTGCCACAGCCACTCTGGATGGCTTCCAACAAATATAAAAGCATAATTAAAATTAAAAACCTCCCCGTACAGGGCGGCCTTCAGATGTCTCCCCAAAATTGTGTAGTTCATTTCCTTGACATCCGATGGGACGACGTTCCACAGGGCGGGTGCCACCACCAAGAAGGCCCTTGGCACTGGACCTCAGTGTCTGGGCAGAACAATGGGCATGGATATGCTCCTTCAGGGATACTGGGCCAAAGCCTTTTAGGGCTGTAAAGGTCAGCACCAACACTTGTCAAATTGTAACACTTCATTATGCTGGACATCTTAAGGCTCCTTTGGAACTCACTGGGAACATTTTCAACGTTGATGGAACAATTGTCAAGTTGTATCTTGTTAAATTTATTTGCTGGTTCTTCAAATATTAAATAAAAACTTTTGTTTTTTAAAAATTTCATACCAATCCACTTTTGACCAGAACCCGTCCCCCTAGGCTTTGAAAAGGGGCGCAACATGGGAGGCCTTTAGGCGGCTGGTAGCTCTGAGGCCAGCCGTGTTGGAATCCCAGGGGCTGCTGGAACCCGCAGGGTGAGAGGGCACTGCTGGCCCTCCGGTCTGGCCTGAGGACTTCTCAGAAGAGGCATCTGAGTGGCCACTGCGAGACTGGGGTGCAGGACGGGATGGGGACCCTTTGGCCTGATCCAGCAACCAAGCTCTTCTTGTGTTCTCGTTGTCTCAGGAGACTCCCCCATTGCCTCTCAAGAGTTTGCTAAACTGGACTCCTCACCCCACACTGCCTCTTAGGGAGCCCAAAGGCAGAAGCCTCAGGGGACAGTCAGAAGAGTCTTTGTGGCCTCAGTCTCTGTGGTCGCCCTTGGAGCCACTTGGCGTTGCCTGCTCCCTTCCGGCCACCCTGGGCAGAGCTGGGGCCCTCTTTGCAGAGGCCACTTGGAGCCTCCTCTCTGCTCCCACATCCGAAAGCCACACAACTTCCACCCCTTTCCATCTTTCTCCTCATTTGCTCAGGGATGCTGCCTCTCACCTGGGGGGCTCCTGCTCAGATGCTAGGGCCACCTCTCCCCAACTCGCTGCCCCAGCTGCAGCTGCCCCACAGCATGCTCTTGCCCCAGGCAGAGCTGCCCCCCCTGCCCTTCCCTCACACAAAGCAGCCAATGGGCAGCCCATTGCAATGGTGCCCCTCCAGCCCAGCAAAGGGCTCCTTCTCCAGCTGCTCCCACCCTCTGGGTCCCAATGGCTGCAGGAGGTCCAGGCCAGGCCAGGCGGAGGGGGGCAGCAAGAGATTGGTGCTCCCGGGAAGGAGGGAGCCTGACCCAGCCAACTCCCCAGGAAGCTGCTGCTCACAGCTGTTGGGGCGAGGAGAAGGGCACCCAGGGAGGCCTCCCTCCCCCACTGGCCTGGGGGCAGAGTCTTGAGACTTTGCTCTTGGCCCAGGTGGGCCCTTGGAAGCCGCCCAGCCAAGCCCCAAAGCGAGCGGTTCTTGGAACCTGCTGGTGTTTGCAGAGAAAACACCCCGAGATGTTGGGCTCTGGAGCCAAGCCCCTTCCATGCCTAAAACAGCACTGGCAGTACTGCCTTGGCATGGGGATCTCTTGGCAGTGCCCGTTGCCAGCCGGAATCCTGCATCCTGTTTGCTTCCTGTGCGGCAGCTGCCAGCCTGGCCCTAGGGGTCGAACAGAGGTTTGCCCTCCTGCTGGGAGCTGCGATGCTCCCTTGCCCAGGATGCTGAACCTTCTTCCCTTGGTGGGTGCCAGGATGCCCACCCAGGGCCCTTGCCTTTTTCAAAGGCTGCCTGCAGAGATCAGAGAGTGGCACATGGGACAGATGGGGCTGCAAGAGAGCTGGGGGGAGACTCCCCCCACTGCCTCCCTTTCTCCTGGCAGTTCAGATATGCCAGAGAGGGGTGGCCCTCAAGTCCTTCTGCAATAGTGCTATGGGGTAGGGAAGCCCACCTCGTCCTCTGGCATTAAAATCCCAATGGAGGGGGGCTGCCCCACACTCTTGCTGCCATTGTTGTGGCAGAGGCTTGGCCGCTGGGATGTGCAGTGGAGCCAGGAGTCCAGGAGGGGCCTGGGTGATGCTATGGGGCAGAGAGATAGGGAGGAGGGGGGCAGGAAAGGTGCCAAGCGAGGAGAGGGCAGCCAGGGAGGGAAAGGGCGGGAAGAGAGGAGCCAAGAGGAACCCCAACAAAGTGACACAGAGCTGCCACGCTGCCCCCCAAAAGGGCACAGCCAAGAAATTCAGGCCATAAAATCATAGTGTTGGAAAGGACCCCCAAAGGCCATCTAATCCAACCCCCTGCAATGCAGGAATCACAGCTCAAGCATCCATGACAAGTGGCCATCCAACCTCTGCTTCTCAACCTCCAGTGAAGGAGACGCCACCATCTCCTGAGGTCGTCTGTTCCACTGTCAAATGGCTGTTACTTCTCAAAAGGAACTGAAATGAGCTGCCAATTATTGTCATCAGGACAGAAGGGAAGCAGACAAGAGATTCTTCCTGAACCAAGTATCTGCCAGTGCCGAATGTGGTGGCTAGGAAGGGGGGCAGCATTGAGAGGCCTTTGCTGGCCCTCAGTTTGGTTCTGGGGTGGATTCCATGCACTGCCCCCCCAAAAACCTATTATTCTATTTACTAAATTTGTATACCACCTTCATCAGATCACAGGGCAGTTCACAACATAAAAATACAAAATGAAAACACAAGATACATAATAAAACAAAAGCAATACGGGCCAATGCCCTCCCTCGCTCCCATGCACATTTCAAAGGATGCAGAACGTTAACCAGCCCAACGCCTAGCCCAAGAGAAAGGCACCTCGAGATTCATGCCCCTCTGTGCCCATGGGCGCTGGCTTCCTCAGAGGTGATGTGCAGCTGTGCGCAGCTGCATCCCATGCGCAGGAGGCTCAGAGGAGGAAGCGATGCTGCTGCAAATGGCAGGAGGGGGGAGTGTGGCTCTTGCGCATGAATCCTGCTAGTGGTCTTCCCACGATGGGCATCTGGTTGGCCACTGGGAGAAGAGGATGCTGGGCGAGGTGGGCAATGGCCCTGATCCGGCTGCAGGCTCTCCTTATGTCCCCGCCAGGAGGAGGGTGGCCTGGCTGGCTTCTTCCCCCGGTGGTGGAGGGGTCACAGGAGAGTTACCTCGCTGCCCCGCAGGGCACCCCCTCTGGGGCTCCCAACTGGAGGCCTTCCCGGAGGGCATGAATCAGCTTTTCGCAGCTTGTTAAAAAATCCCCGTCCCACCTCTTGTTTTCGTGCCTCCGACCAGGAAATGAGCTTTGCCACTTTGCCAGGGAGAGTCAGCCGGAGGCCAGGCCCATAAAGCTCCCCTTTATAAGCACCTGTGGGGCAGACATTCCGCAGGGAGACCGAGGCAGGAGGAGAAGCAGCCTCCCCCAGAACCCAGAGACCCACGAGAAGCCCCACGATGGCTGCGAAAGCGAGGCTGGGGGCAGCAGCGGCATTCTGGGCCCCCCTGAGGGGCTGCCTACTCCTCACGCTCCTGCTCCAGCTGCCAGGAGCAAGGGCCCTTTGCTACTTCCATGCGCAAGGTGAGGCGGCCGTGGGGGAAACAGGCGGGGGTCCAAGGCGAGGGACAACAGAATTGTGGAGGTCACCCCAAAGGTCATCCAGTCCAACCCCTCTGCAGTGCAGGAATCTCAACTAAAGCATCCGTGGCAGAGGGTCACCAAAGCTCTGCTCAAAAACCTCCAAGGAAGGTTCCTCTGTCAAACAGCTCTTGCCACCAGAAAGTTTCCCCTGATGTTGAGTGGGAATCCCCTTTCTTGCAACTTGGGTTCGAGTCCCACCATCTAGCGCAAGAGAAAACAATCTTGCTCCATGTGACTGGCCTTGAGAGACTGGAAGATCAGGAACAGCCCTCAGGGGCCCTTGGGCTACGCAGCCTTGAGGCTACCCAAGGCTAGCACTAATCTTCAAATGTACAGAAATATTGCAAAGAAGTGGACTCACTAGCAGGCTTTGAGTAGTAAGCCCTTACAATCAACAAAATTAAGGTAGAGAATGTATGGTAATAATTGAAAGAATCTAGAGGCAATGAGAGAACAATCAAGGTATAATAATGATAAGAATATAGTAACATTTTATTTTTATTTTAAGAAAGCTATATTAAAAGAAAATTAAACAAGTATAAGAAGTAAATATGCAAGAAACCAGAAGAGGAAGTTGAGGGAAGTTGGGGGGGGGGTTGTATCTGGGGAAGTTGTCTTTTCTTTTTGTGAACAATGTTACAGTGATGAATATAAAACTGCAAAATTTAATTAAAAATAATTTTTTTAAAAAATAAATAAATCTTCACATGGCAAAGGAGCAGATTCAGACTTGACCTTAGGAAGACCCTTGTGACAGTAAGAGTGATTCAACCACAGAACGGGCTCCCCTGGAGGATGGCGGACTCTCCTTCCGTGGAGGTTTTTAAGCAGAGGTCAGGCGGCCGTCTGTTGGGGCTCCTTCAGCCGAGAGTCCTGCATCGCAGAGGGTTGGGCTGGATGATCCCTGGGTTTCCCTTGCCACCCTACAAGCCTGATTCTAGAGAGGCAGGAGGAGACTGGCGGTGGCCCAAGAGCACCCAGTGCTCCCCGCTTGGCCGGGATCTGGCTGAGAACGCAGCTGGCAGAGCCGAGGGCCAGATCCGGCGCCAGCCCTCCTCCCTGACCGCCCTCCCTCCTTCCTTCCAGCCCCCTGCCTCTACAAGGAAAAGCACTTTGGCCCCGGAGAGTCCTGGCAGGATGCCAACTGCTCCAAGTGCTTCTGCCTGGACCCCCTTGGCGTGGGCTGCTGCGACATGTGAGTTGGGCAAGGGGGGTGCATGTGGGCTGCAATGAGCAGGGAGGGGGCACGTGTCTGGGAGGGGAAACGCAAGGAGACCCCCCTCCCAAGTAGCAGCTCCCAGAGGGCACCACACCTGGAAGGGGCCCGGGCAGGTGAGGCGCCTGGAAGACGCCACCCAAGGGTGAAAATGGGGTCCTGGCCCCTGAGGCATCCTTGCTCCAGGCTCTCCTGGCATTGCTGCACCCGGGGCCAAGGCCGGGCAAAGGGGTCATTTCTGGGACACAGGAAAGAGTAGGGAAAAGCAAGCAAAAGTCAGGGATTGGGACCCGGTGTTGCTGCCTGAGCAGCTTTGAGCCTGCGATCTGAGGAGATGCCGAGTCTAGCAGAGCATGAGACTCTTCAACTCGGGGCAAGAGATTTGCCCCACGATGGGCAAAAAAAAATCTGCATTGAAGGGGGTTGGACTGGATGACCCTTGTGGTCCCTTCCAAATCTACACTTCTTTGAGGGGCCCACTGAGAAGAAACCCACCTGCCCAAGGAGGGGTGAAGTCTGACCCCCGTTTCTGAGTGGGGACGGGACCGCCTGGCACAGCAGCTCAGAGGGCCAGGGAGGGCCGAGTTCGAATCCTCTCCTGCTGGTCTCATTGGACGATCAGAGCCAGCCCCATGCCCCCCCATGGCCAGCCTAGCAGGTGCAAAGTGGGGGGGGGGTGGAGACCTTCACAGCCCCAGCTCAACTCCTTGCAGGGATGGCAGGATCAAGCTGAGAGGCAGTTGGGTGTCTGAGAGAGATGCCTCCTTCTCCTCCTCGCTCCCTGCCAAGCCCCCCCCCAGGGCCCCCCCTATAAATCAGCCACAGGGCCATGCGGGGCCCGGCGGGCCCCCCACCCACATCAACCACCCCAAGGAGGGGAGCTGCATGGCTGAAAGCAGGAGGAGGATTGGGGCCCCCTCAGCACCCAGTGGCTGCAGGGAGCCTGGATCAGGCCCACAGTGCCATGGGGGGGGGGGAGTAGGCCAAGGGGGGTGCTTTTGCTCTGAGAAGCTCAAGAGCCACTGGACTGGCTGGGCCTGATCCGGCAGCCTCTCCCCATGTTCTCATTGCCCCCTCTCCTCCGCGCAGGATGCAGCCTCCGGTCGACTTCCCCGCCTGGTGCGAAGCGCGCTACGACTCCCGGGCCTGCAAGATCTCGCTGGTGCAGAGAGGCAGGCCGAGGCTGCCCTGCGTGAACAACCTGGAGCCCGGCTGGGGGTCAGGCCAGGCCCCTGAGCAGCAGCCTGGCAGCCGAGGGGGGGCCAAGGCCCGGCTGGGGAGGCAGAGCCTGGAAGCGAAGCGCTGAAGGGGGGGGGGCGAAGCAGCAGCGCCAGAGGCACCCAGAAAGAAAGAAAGAAAGAGGGTCTTGCTAGCCACCATCACCAGAGGACCCCCCCCCCCGCACCTGTAGAGCAAGAACTCCCCCCAGCTTTGCTTACTGCCCACCCCTGCCCTCTTCCTAGGGTGGGCACCTTGCCCCTTCCCTCCTCCAGATGCCAAGCAGGGAGGGTGCCAGCACCCCGACCCTCTCCTGATCAGACGCCTTTGCCATGAATTCCCCCAGAAATTGGGGTCTGGCTGGCTCCCCACCCCTGCAGATATTGGGCCTGCTTTTATCCCCAAATATATCCAAAACGGGGTGGGCAGGGGGTGTGGATGTCCTGGGCTGCTGCCCCCCATTTCCAGCTTCTTCTCCCTCCCCCCACCCCAGTCTGCTGGCTCCTCTGTTAAGCAGCCAAAGCCCCCCACCCCCCAAAAAACCCACTAAAGGGAACCACTAAAGAGAACTAGGGGTCCAGACCACTCTGTGCGGGGGGGGGGGTGTGCCATGAGGGAAGAGGGCTGGGCCTGACCCAGAGATGGGCGCGATCCGCAGCCAAAGCTCTTCCTTAGGGCGTAGAGAGAGCATGTCTGACTCTTCAAATAAACACCCCATGAAACAGCAGAAAGGCTCTGATTCCGTGGATTTCTTGGGGGGGGGGGAGAGACATGGGCAGGAGGGGAAGGGTCTCCTGTGGCCCCCACCCTCCTGGGCAAAGGATGGCACCTGCAGAGTATGGGGGGGGCAGCCATTGCAGCAGATTTTTATTAACCAACAGACACAAAACACAGCATTGGGGGAGATGAAGCTGGGAAGCCCCTCCAGCTTTTCACCACAGTGACCCCCATGGTTTGCAACAGCCCCCCCCCCCCACAACACTCTGGAAAAAAGGACAAGGGCAGGTTGGAGGCAGCGCCCCCTTCTCCATGGGAGAAATTCACACACCAGACGGGGAGTGGGGCAGGGAGAGGGAGGGAGCCCAGCTGAAGAGCCCCCCCTGCTTGCACCCCAGACCTTCCAGCCAAAGCCCCCCCCCAATCAGGATCATGCCTCTCTGAGGCCACACAGAGGAACGGGACACTCAGACACGCAGAGGCGCCCTCAGATGGTGAGGGAGTTGGCGCCAGGGACCTGGGAGACGGAGGAGGCCAGGAGCGGGTTGGTGGGCAAGACCTTGATGGGCAGGTCCCAGCTGAAGGTGTCCACGTCCATCTGCTCCACCCCCAACCACCGGGAGGCTTCTTCCGAGGGGGGGCCCTCCGGGGGAACCTGCCGCTGCGACGCCTCGCGGGACGTCACAAACTCAAAGTGCAGCCGCCACTTCAGGGACACTGCAAAGAGGGGGGTGGCATCAGCAGAGGCGCTCTGGGCTGCTCCCACTGAACAGCCCCCTCCACTCACCCCCCACCCCACAGCGGCAGGGAGAGCGGAACCGGCACTTGGCTCCCAGGTGTTGGGGGCCAGCAAGGACCCCCTTCTGTTCAAACCAAGGGAAGCGAGAACATCTGGGGGGCTCCCTCTGTCAGTGGGTGACAGCCAGCCAAGGGGCAGGGAGGAGGGGGTGCCCATGGGTCAGGGGTGCCAGGAGAGTGCCAGCTTGTGGCTGGTACGGGGGGGGGGTCAAAGAGGTGCTTCCAGCAGCAGCACCTTTTTGTGACTCTTTTGTAGGTGGCCTTGGCTTAAGGACACAGGAACCAGCTTCAGAGCTGGCATATTGGCCTGCCCAGCTTTGCCCACTGGGCACTGACTGGCATCAGCTTTCTGCAGTTCAGGGGTGCCAGGAGAGTGCCATCTTGTGGCTGGTACAGGGAGGGGGTCAAAGAGGTGCTTCCAGCAGCAGCCCCCTCTGGCTTAGGGGCACAGGAACCAGCCTCAGAGCTGGCGTACTGGACTGCCCAGCTTTGCCCCCTGGGCACTGACTGGCAGCAGCTCTCTATGCCTGCAAAGCAGTCGCCCCCCTGAAAGCTGCCCGGCCCCTCCCTCCCGGGCCCTGGAAGGACTCACCGATGTTGGTGCTGAACCCCGGGGCAGAGCTGAGCGGGATGGGCAGGCTGAAGCTGGTGCGCGAGGTGTGCAGACAGGACTCCTGGTGGCGGGCGTGGGTGCTGTAGGAGATGGGCTGCCCGCGCCGGTGCTGGAAGGCCTCCTGGATCCGCTCCTCCGTCTGCAGGCTCACCAGGTACTAGCGGCCAGAGAGCAGAGGGCAAGCCCAGAGGCCGGGTGAGCACCCGACTGGCACCCCACACCCTCGACCCCCCCACCCCCCCATTTTGCCATCCTGGAGGGCACCCCCACCCCCCCAGCCTCACCTGCAGGCATGGGATGTCCCCTTCGGAGAAGTTGAAGGTGCCCACAATGTCCTCGCCAATCTTGTAGACGGCCTTGAAGATGCAGAAGGTGCCCACTTTGCCGCGGGAATTGCTGATGTTGTACAAGTCTGGGAGCAAGGGGGGGGGACTCAGTCGGGGGGGCGGGAGAGAAAAAGGTGCGCCCCACCTGGAATTGAACACGGCTGCGCTCCCCCCGCCCAGTGAAAACCAGCCTCTTGTGCGGTGGCTGAATGAGGCACTGTGCCCCGTGGCATGAGGGGCACCTTAAGCCACACGGAAGAAGGCGCCGGCTCCTTTTCTGCTGCTCCAAAGGGAGGTCCAGACAAAAGGATGCAAGGTGCAAAGGGGATCCCAGCGAAATATCAGGAAGAACTTTCCAAGTCTCCCTTGTAATAAGGGCAACCTGGTGACTAGACTTTCTGTTTTTGTGCCCATAACCTAAGTTCCAGGAGTCACATGCAGGGTGGATAAAAATCAATGATTTAAAAAATAATAATTTAAATTGGATTTTTTAAAAATTTAAATTTTTAAATCCAAATTTAAATTGGATTTTTAAAATAAAATGCTTTCAGAGGAAAAGTCTTTCTAAATATAGCTTTCTATTTAAGTTATATTATAGTCCAAAAGCTATTCATCAGGAAATAAGGATTTGTTTTAAGTTTTTCATGTGTGCTAAAACTCACTCTAAGTTTTTTTTTTAATTGTTTAACCACATCAGTTAACAAACTTGGATACATGTTATTGTTTTAGTTAAATAAATTGTTATTAAGGAAATTATTATTTTTCTCCTTCCAATTAAGTACAGCAGAAAAGTTGTCCCAAGTATAAACAGTTAACTTATTAAACCTCACAATAATTTCATAATTATCTGTCTAGGTATTTCTAACAGTATAACCTAATCAGTAACTTTTTATATAACTGTAAAAACTACTCTGAAAATTTATTATTCTGAAAAGGAAACCTTCATCTGTAAATATTATGATTATATCAGCAAGAAGGAGTCTTTCTGTAAAAAAAAGGATTGAAATCAAGTCTTCCTGACTAGTGATTGAAATCATGATTGAAATCAAATTGATTTAAATTGATATGATTTCATTCAAATCCACCCTGGTCACATGGCAAATAGCTTTTCTTTCTTTCTTTTTTACCGTTTCTCAACTTTATTTTCAGGGCAGGAGAGATTTTATTCCATTGTATTGAGCTTGGAAGATGCTCTGCTCATTTTCTCTTTGGGCTTTGAAGTAAGCAGATAGATCTTCAAAGATGCTGAGCATGTATCCAACTCCGTCGACAGGATCCTTGAACAGGGTCATTTCCCCCATTCGGGGAGACCCTTAAATTACCACGTCTATTTGAGTTTATTCATGCTGCTCTTCCTAGATTTCTTTTTTTGACAAATGGCTTTCTCTCCCAGGGCAGTGGGGCAGGAGAGCCGGTGAACTGGGGGGGGGGGGGTGAGGCGACTTACGGAGGCTCCTTCTGGAGGTGGCCGCCATCAGCAGCTCGGTGGCCAAGTCGGCCAGCCGGGAATCCTTCTTGGCCCCCTCCTCCTCCTCCAGGAAAGGGTTGGAGGGGGCCACGGCCTCATCCTGGGGGCACTGGTAGTCCTTGAGTCCTGCGGAGGGAGAGGCAGCATGGGCTGTTTTGCGGGGAGGGGGCGTCAAGAGGTCCTCTCCCCCCCCAATCCGGTCTGCGCAGGGGCAGCCCCCCCCGCCTTACCATGGAGCACCAGCACCCGGAAGGGGACGCGCAGGAGCTTGATGGGCGAGTTGACCCTCTGGCAGCCGATGGTCAGCTTGTAGACGTACTTGACCGCCTGCCCCCGGAAGGAGGGGGGGCCGTCCACCGGCAACGTCTCGCAGTACGAGTCTGGGGAAAGGGGGGCGTGAGCCTCAGCATCAAGGGCTTGGGCTCCCATGGCTGGGTGGGAGGGGGCAGCCAGCAGGAGGAGAAGAAGAGCAAATGAAAAAGCCTTGCACTGTAGCGGGGTGGGATGGATGACCCATGGGGTCCCTTTCAACTCTTATTCCGACTCCAAAAGGGCCCAGTTCCAAGCGCAGGGCCACGGGGCTGCCTCCCCAGAAGGCCTCTTGTTGCTTCCATGTGCCCCGGGATCCTTCTTGAGCAAGCCCCCCAACACCCTCGGTATGAAAAGCAGGGGGCAGATCTGAGCACGCTGGGGGGGGGGGGTCTTCCACATGCCCCTTCCCCACCTTTTTAGAGACTCCCAAGCAGGCAGAGGCCGGGTTTTGGGTTTTTTTGGGGGGGGCAGCAGGCAGGTTGGGGCAGTGAAGCCCATGAGGCAATGCAGGGTCAGGTGGGGCTGGGGCTGCCCTGGCCTCCCCCTGGGGGTCTCAGCCCCACTGCCTGGCTTCCTCTTCCAGATCACCTCTGGGCGGCAATGGAAGTGGGAAAGTGGGGCTGGCGTGTGGGGAGCCCAGAGCCCTTCCCCACAGGAGAGGTCATCCCTCGCCTCCGCCCAGCCCCGCCTTGGGGCTCCCCAGCACCCCTCCCCTAGGGTGGGGGGCAAGGCAGACGGGCGAGAAGGGGCTACTCACAGGTTTTGGACTCTCCTGGATCCAGTCGCAAGTCACAGAAGAGGATCTTTGGGGGGGTGGACAGGATGCAGTGGCCCCGCTCCCCTGCAAGGCAAAAGGGGCCGTGGGCACAGACTCACGCCCAGGACTACCCGTCATCCTCCTGCCACCCTGGCAGGCTCTCCTGCCTTCTCACCGGCCCCCAAGTGACCCCCCCGCCCTGCCCCTCCTCCAGGCCAAGGAAGGAAGCTCTCTGGAAGGAGCTCAGCCTCACCTCTGTTGGGGACAAAAACCGTCTCGTTCTCGGCCTGGACGTCGTGCCGGCTGTCTTCCGAAGGGGGAAGAGCTACCCGACTCTCGCTGGCGTGGAACTGGCAGTGGATCTGAGCGCTGGCCCAGGCCAGCATTTCACTGGGGGGGGGGGAGAGAGAGAGGGGCAGGTCGTGAGGGAGACGGGGCAGAGACCCAGGGGAAGAAGGCCCATGAACATGAGGAGAGCCTGCAGCTGGATCAGGCCCACCCAGTCCAGCATGCTGCTCTCACACTGGCCAGCCAGGTGCCTAGGATGGGAAACCCCCAAAGAAGATTGGAGCAGAACAGCAACTCCCTCCCCTCCTGGGTGCTTGAGCTGAGATTCCTGCATTGCAGGGGGTTGGACTAGATGGCCCTCGGGGGCCCTTCCAGGAGTCTACGATTTGGTTTCCAGCATCTGGGATTCAGAAGCGTTCCTGCCTCTAACCAGGGAGGCAGCGCACAGCTGTTCGACTAGGAGACATCGATGGCCCTCTCCTCCGTGGGGAGAGAAGGCAAGCGCAGCCTGAAAGACATCCCAGCTCAGGGGTGTCTGTGTGTTTTCCTCATTCATTCAGATTTTCCAGATCTGAAAGTGCCACCTGCTCTCAGTGGTGAAGCTGCATGCTCTGGCACCGGGGGCGGAGAGCAGGTGGGGCATGGCACGTCGCCCACAGAGGCGTGGCGTGCGTCCTGGGGGTGTGGCGCCCGACATGGGGGGGTACATGGTGTGTGTCGGGGGGGCAGCCGCGATAGTACCCCCCTCCCCGATGGTGCCAGGGGCGGTGTGCTCCGCCGCCAGTGCCTGCTCTCTGCAGAGGAGTCCCTCCACCCAGACAGCTCAGGGCTTTCTGCTACCTCTTTCCAGGAAAAAGGCTGGCAAGCTGGAACCCAGCGCCTTCCAGACCCCTTGGGGGTAGAGGACCCCCTGGACCATGTTCCTGTGGTGTCTGGAGGAACCCCAGCCCCTCTTCCTCCCTTCTCAGCACCGCACACCAGGTAGGAAAACAACACAAACCTTGTGATGAGGAACCTAACTATCTAGATCACCCCCAGGTGATCTGTTCCCACATTACTCACAAACCTGGGCAGGTTTCAAAAGCCACGGAGGGTCTGAGGCCACAAGATGCCCCTCGGGAATAAATGGGGCTCAAGCCTGGTGTGGAGGTGACCGACTGGCCCAAGGGGAGAAAGAGGGAAAACGCCCTGGTGGGGCTCTGGGAATATTTTCGGGGAGCCTCGAGGGGATGATCCCAGAAGCATGCTTGGAAAACAACGCTCCAAAAATTCCTGATGGTGGAGGACAAGGTCACCTGGCACGCCAGCCCCTCTGTCTAACACTTTCCAGGACTTCTACTATTTATTAACAAAACAAAACAAAGTGCAAATTTGACCAATAACCTAAATAATCAAGACTCCAAACCATAAAACGTCACAGCCCAGAAGGGCATAAGTACAAAAACAGAGGACAGCTCCAAAGGGATAATAAAGTACTGTATTAACTCATACAAGGGTCCCCTTTACAATTCGTTATAAACATGAGAGTCTTCTCTGGCTGTAAAGGTGCCCCATTATTCAGATTAAAGGTTCAATATGGTCTTAAATGCGCCAGAAATTAGCTTATACAGGTGACAGTGGGTGACTTGTGTGCCTCAATTTTTGTATAGAAAATAAAGTCATATTAAAAACCAGTCATTCGAGCTGCACCCTTTTCAAGAAGGGCAACTTGCCAAACCCTGGAATGCCAGAAATCCAAATTATCAAGATTAAAGGTCTTCCAGGATTCGAAAACACAGCCCTGGGCTGCAGTAAAGAGGTGAAAAGTTCTTTCCTTTTCACATCCCATTCTGTTTCCTTCCACATAGAGGCTCAAAGATGGGAGCACTTTCACAGAAACGTTCCGCAGCGCAGGAGACAGGAAGCTTGTGGCACCCCAGAGCGAGCTGAGAGCCACAGAACTGCTCTGCCAGGCGACTATGGGCTGCAGCGCTCACCAGGCAGCCCCAGAGCCCCCCTGGCACTGCACCAAGCTGGTCCCAGCCACTGAGAGGTCCAGGAGAACTGGGGGGGGGGGTCCCCTTCCCGCTGTCCATCTCCCAGCACAAGTCACCCACCAGGGAGACCACAGTTGGATTCCACCTCACAGGCTGCCTTGAAACCATCAGCACCTGGTTCCTCACCTGGGGGTGCGCCTGGAGGGCCCCCCTCACAAAGGAGGCTCCAGCAGAAGCAGAAACGGGGAGTGTCTGGTCTGGGGTGCCAGCCATGGCCTCTCACCGAAAATGGGCCTGGCTACAGGCACCCCAGCCGCACGCCGGCTAAGTGCAAGGAGAGCATGGCAGATGTTGGAGACCATGGACCAGAAACTCCAAAAGTCTGCTTCTCCTCGCCTTCCACACTCTGCCAGTGACTCCCCCCACGGTCGCTGGGGTCCTTGTCTTGCTGCTATGAGCTGCTTTTTAATTACTTTGCCATTAGCCACTCTGAAGGTCTTTCTGACCAAAAGATCAAAATAAAAACACCGTAAATAAAACAACCATTTCTGCATCAAATGGAAGTGGGGGAAAGGCGGGGGTCCTGAGAGGCCGCAGAAGGAGGGTTTTGCAATGCCACAGCAAGCCAGAACTGCATCCGGGAAGGCAGACCCACTTGGCTGCCACAGCTGCTCCCTTTGGGGTGGCCAGGATGTGCCCCGGGAGATTGGCAGAAGCAAAGAGGGTATGGGCCAGCCCTTCCCACACTTGACTGCCCCCCACCCTCAGGCTCCAGGAGATGGCTGCCCGGTTCATGCCGCTCCAGATGATTGGGAGGAGAAAAACCAGCGGGAGCGCATGAGAGCAACCCAGTCAGATGGGGGGCTAACTGTTGTTATTATTCTACTGTGCACCAAACCCAACCTGCTGCCCTCCCTTGCTGGATGTCTCCTTTCTCCACCACACAGATTTAATAGACGCAGAGTTGGGCGGGATCCTGGGGTCATCTAGTCCAACCCCCTGTGATGCAGGAGTGGCAACCGCAAAGCCCATCAACAGCCCGCACAGGCCAGCCGGCTGAAAAACAAATACCCCGCCTGAGGACCTGGGCACCTCAAGAAAAGTGTCCAAACTGGTCAAGCCAGCTTCACCGCATAACCAGGCTGGGGCCGGCCGTGGAGAAGCATCTCTCTCGGATCTGGTAGGTGACAAGGAAGGCAGCCATCCCACGTCAGGGCCTGAGGCCAAAAGCGGGAGGGAAGGGCAGGGGCAGCTGGCACGCACAGGCTGGGCTCAACCAAACACCCACGGAACTCCTTTCTGAGGAGACCAGCATCTTCCAGGACAGGCCGGCTGGGCGAAGGCCGCCCAAAGGAAGCCTGCAGAGGACCCCCTCCTCCTGAGGGAGCCCCGGCCACAGTGCTGAGGGGATGCGGGTCCCCATCTGCCTGCTGCTGCCACTGCCACCCCCGGCAGCATGGGCACAGAGCAGGCAGAACGGCAACCTTAAAGGCCTGTGGCAATGCAGCAAAATGGAGCCCAGGCTGGCACAGCCAGTGGAGGGGGGGAAGGGGCCGCTCTTGGCTGCTCTGAACTGGGTGGGGAAGCCTTAATGGATCTCTGTGTACTTTCAGCACTTATCTGTACAGTACTGTACTTTCTCAAGTCCTTAACTGCTCCCAGGTTCACCTGTGACCGCTCAATTGCCACATAAAACATTGCATCAGTTGTTGGGGCAGCCTCAAGAACAGCCTCCCTCTCTCGATTCCGGTAGGTAGCCGTCTTGGTCTGACGCAGTCAAAATAAATTAAAAAATTAAAAATTGTCCAGTAGCACCTTCGAGACCAACTAAGTTTGTCCTGGGTATAATCTTTCGTGTGCATCTGAAGAACTGTGCATGCACACGAAAGCTTAGACCCAAAACAAACGTAGTTGGTCTCGAAGGTGCTACTGGACAATTTTCTAATGTTTCTTTAGCCTCCCTCTCGCACAAGAGGCAGCGCCAACCCTGCGGAGGGGGCCTGGCGCCAGGCTCAGGAAGAGAGCCCCGAGGCCACGGAGCACAAAGGCCACAGCTCCCCAGCCCTGCCTCAGAGTCCAGCAGCCTTTGGCCACGCGGCTGTGAGGGGCAAGGAGCCTCCCTGGACTTCAGCGCATACGGTCAGCGAGCCAAGGCCTGGCAAGACCCCCAACTCCCTGCCTGGCCTGACTTGACTCACTGGTCTCCCCCACTGATCCCATCCTTTAAACAAATAGATCCCTGCACTGGATCTGTCCAGTCCAGCATCCGGTTCTCCAGGCGGCCTGAGCTCACGGTGCCTCTTCTGGGAAGCCCCCAGGAGGACATGAGCCCCTGCTTTCAAGGGGGTGTTGACGCTCCCCACAAACGCTCCTAACTAGCATCAGAAGACAGGCCTACCCCTTCGGGAAAATGTGGTGGCTGAGCAGTGGTGAGGCCTGGCAGGTAGACCTGCCCACTAAGAAACTTGCCCTGCAGAGGGTTGGACTAGAAGACCCCTGGGGACCCCTCTACCTCTGTGATCCACCCTTTCTCAGTGAGTCAGCCCAGCATCCAGGTTGCTCTTTCAACCCACAGGGAGCCTCCCACCCCCCAGCAAGCCCTTTATGAATGGCACTGCTGATGCAATCAACTCTGCACCCCCCTCCCCCAAAAATGCCAACACGGCAACACTGGACATGCCCTGCCCTAAACTGGGATACCCGCACTGGATTTCCTTGCAAGGCTGGCGTAATCCACACTCGCTCAGCCACAGCCCTACAATGATGGGACTTGATCTGCCCTGGCAGAGAATTTTTTAAAATGTTTACAATCTCAGAAAAATATTCTTTTGGGGTGAAATAAACTCAAGAATTTAAAAGAGTATGAACTGAATTTACACTCAGTCCCGGACCTCTTTGAATTGCTTTGCTATTTCTCCACCAGCAAAAACCAGCAGAAAATTACAAGTTCCTTCTCTATATAATGGGCGTTTCATACTCATCTCCTCTTTGCCTAATTGGCTGGATCCACCTTCCTGAATGTCAATCATTGAGACGGCTTCATCCATTGGCTAGAAGCACCATCAACCAGGAAGAAGCAAAGAGCCCTTTGGCCTCCGCGTTTCGCTCTCATCTGCGATTCCAGAGGGACTGAGAAGCTGCGTGCAAAACTCCCCTTGTTCGAGGCGCATTTTGCAGCAGGGAATTTCATGAGCGTGAGCAGTTTCTGATCTCTGGGTGCAAAACTGGGCCTAAGATTTCAGATCAAAACTGCAGAATGGAAGGAGAGGGGGACCTTTTTCTGCCTCCCCGCTTCCAGCTACTCTCCAAAGACTGGAGAAGAGACCCTCTTAAGAATACTAGGGGGGTGGGCAGGGCCAGATTTAGGTTTGATGAGGCCCAGCTATCCTTTGTCAACAACAAATTGTTGCTGTTTTTTGTGTTGAATATATGCTTTATGGTAATTTATGGACCTAATAGGTATCTAAAACCATTTGCACATGCAGAATGTAGGCACCCTATATATAGAAAGGAGCAAACCAGGGATATTTGAGGGAGCAGGCGGGGCTCATTTCTTACTTCATAGGAGCCTACACAACACAAAAGACGGTGGCTGTATGTAGGTTTTTTCTATTTGTTTTTTATCTTCTATTTTGTAAATGTACATCCAGGTTTTTTTCCTTTTAATTTTTTTTTGGGGGGGGGGCCAAGAGAGTGGGGCCCTAAGCTAGAGCTTGTTGAGCTTATATGTCAATCCGGCACCGGGGGAAGGACTAGACGGGGCTTCCTCAACCTCAGCCCTCCAGATGTTTTGAGACTACAATTCCCATCATCCCCGACCCCTGGTCCTGCTCGCGAGGGATCCTGGGAGTTGTAGGCCAAAAAACACCTGGAGGGCCGAGGTTGAGGAAGAAGCCTGCACTAGAGCATGTGAAAAAGAGCATAAGAGCTTAGCTGCACTTCGTTCATTTTCTGCTTCTCAAAAAGCGCCCCTGGACACCCCGAGGTTGCGCCCGCGACCTCCGTTTCGGGCGCCCTCCGGCTCCTGCCTCGCCCGTCTCGCTTGCTTTGCGCGTTTCTCGTGCCAAAGGCGGGCGCGACGGAGAAATGCCCACGCTCGCCGGTCCGACGGAGGAGTTTCCCGGCCCCGGCCCTCCCTCCCGCCCGCCCGGCCCCCGGCTCTACCTGGAGGCGGAGGTGGCGTCGGGCGGCAGCGGGTTGCGCAGCGTGACGAGGCACTCGAGGGGCTCCCCGGCCAGGAAGACCGCCCCGCGGAGCAGCGCCGCCGACACCTCGATCATGGCCGGCGGGCGGGGGGGCGAGGGACCCAGGCGTCCGGGAGGGGAGAGCGCCACGGGGACCCGCTCGGCTGTCCTCGGAAGCGCCCGCCCGAGGCCCCGCCCCCCCGCCTGCCTTCGGCGCAGCTCGGCTCTTTCCGCCTCGGCAGTCCCCGCCCGCCAAGCCTCCTCGGCCGAGCTCGGCTCCTTCCGCCCCCGCCGCGCCGTTGCCGGCTCCCTCCGGCTGCTCCGCCCCGTCGGGCGGGCAGGGGGCGGGGCGGGGGGCGGGGGGCGGAGGGCCGTTGCTGGCCGAGCCGAGGCCGAGCGGGGAGCCGCAGACTCGCCGCCTGCCCCGATGGCCACCCCCGAGGAGGAGAGCAGCGGCGTTGGCCGGCCGGGCGCCCGTCGTCGGGGGAGCTCCCCGCCCGGGGCGCCGGAGCTGATGCGCGCCTTCGAGGGCTCGGCGGCGGCGGGCCGGGGGCTTCCCCGCTGGGGCTGGCGCCTGTGCCTGGCGCACCGCTTCGCCGAGCGCAGGAAGCCCTACCAGGCCTCCGACGTCTCGGCCGCCGACGCCGTCAAGCACCTGGGACTCGCGCTCAGGTCAGCGGCCGCCGACGGGGGAGGCCGGGGGGCGCGGCAGACGAGCCGCCGCCGCCGGGCAGGAGGGGGGGAGCCGCCTTGGGCCGCCCCGTCGGGAGCAGCGCCCCGTGCAAAGGCGCGCCCGGGCAAAGGCGAGCGGGAGGCCGCTTCCCGCTGCAGCGCCGCCGGGCTCGAGCACTGGCGCCGTGCCCGGGGCGCGCTCCCGGAGCTGCGAAAGGGAGACCTTCGGGCGGAGGCGGAGAAGCCGCGCCCGGGAGCGGGGCCTCCTTCCCCGGGGCACTCTGGACGTGCGCAGAGGCCCCCCGACCCGGCGGGAGGAAGGCGGCGCGGGGCTCCTCCGGGATGGGGGGGGGTCTCCCTTCGCAGCTGACGCTGGAGAGGAGCTGGAGCCGCGAGGGGATCTCCTCCTCCTCCTCCTCTTCCTCCTCCTCCTCCTCCTCTTCTGCTGCCCCGGGTCCAAAGGCGTAACGTGCTGCATCAGACACGGGAGCCTGATTTTGCAGCGGCCAACCTGGTGCCCACGAGCAGGACCTAGGCGCTGCAGCAACACTCCCCTCCTGCGGCGCCAGCCACTGGCACTCAGAAAGACGAAAGCCTCTGTGGCTACCAAATAGGGGCTCCAGCGCCCTCATCTTGGCCAAAAAGGCGCCCCAACAGGATGCCCCCAACAGTGCCCTTGACAGCCACCCCCCCAAAGCCTTTGGAAGCCCAGCTGCCCTCTGTGACTTAGCCCAGTCCCCTTTGAAAGCCACCCAACCGGAGGGAGGACCCTCGTGGCCTCTGCAGGGACTGGATTCCATTGGGTGGGGTTTGTTTAGTTTTACTCCCGGTAGACCCACTGAAGTTAATGGGCCTAACTTAGCGGAATGTCACCCATCCTTTAACTGTGTGCTGGTTCTGGGCCTTTGTCATCTTATTTTATTCTGTTTTTGTTGATTTGTCACAGATGTTCTTGCTCTTATCTGTAAGCTGCTTTGAGTCCCTGTCAGCAATGAAGGCAGCATCTAACTAAATAAATTGATGATGATGATAATAAATGTGCAGGCTCACACATGCGCATGTAAAGAATAGCAGAGAATAAAAACAGATTGCGCGGCTGGGGTGGCCCCTAGCCAGGTTCTATGATGCATCCGTGGAGCTTGGCCGTGACCGTCCAGGTGTGCCTCTCCCTCCAGGTATTTCAGGTGGTGGTACCGGAAGACTCGCGTGGAGAAGAAGCACCCCTTCATCAACCTCTTCAACTCCCAGCCCCTGCGCCAGATCTATGGTGAGCAGGGCGGAGCTTGGCTTCTCCTGTGCCCAGGGAGCCGTGCCCAGGGTGACGGGCAGAGCCAGCCAGGGATTCCCTGCAGTGGGAGGCAGGGAGCAGAAGGGGGCCTGGCTGGGCCGCTGCCATGGCTTGCTGGCGAAGGGGAAGGGTCTGCCTGCCTCCCGCAGGGCTGGAGCTCACCAGCCTGCCACCCTCGCTTTCCCCACAGGCTGCCCGTTGGGGGGTTTTGGCGGCGGCACCATCACACGAGGCTGGCGGGGGGACTTCTGCCGGTGGCAGCTGAACCCTGGGCTCTACCACTACAAGACGGTGATCGCTGACCAGGTGCGTAGCTGTGCGAGGACTTGGCCTCCTGGTCTGTGCCCCTGGGGTGGGCGTGGCAGAGTTGGCGCGGCTGGCCGAGGCTCTGGGGGTCTTGGGACTCTCTGCCCTCTCGGATCAGCTGCCTTGTTGGCCGGAAACCTGCCTCCCTTCCCTGCCTTTGCTCCCCTGTGCTC
This sequence comes from Podarcis pityusensis, assembly GCF_964106645.2. Taxonomy (NCBI): domain Eukaryota; kingdom Metazoa; phylum Chordata; class Lepidosauria; order Squamata; family Lacertidae; genus Podarcis; species Podarcis pityusensis. The sequence goes on along the minus strand of NC_138036.1, from coordinate 270,645 downwards.
AGGCTGCCCCTCACCTGGCTTTCCACCCCCCCCCATACCAGTTCACCGTCTGCCTGCGCCGGAAGGGCCAGACCGTCTACCAGCAGGTGCTGTCGATAGAGAAGCCCAGCCGCCTGCAAGAATGGAACTGGGGTTTCTGCGGCCACTACGCTTTCTACCACGCGCTCTACCCCCGCGCCTGGGCTGTCTACCAGCTGCCCGGGCAGGACGTGGTGCTCACCTGTCGGCAGGTCTCCCCCATCATCCCTCACGATTACCAGGTGAGCCTCTTCCGCGCCTGTGAAGGTACCTCTGTGGGGCAGAGGGTGGGTTGCATTGTTCCATGGCAGGGAAAGAGAGGTGGGGGCACCTGGGAGCCTTTCAGCTCACTTTGTTGGCCCTTCATTGCATGCTCATCCTTTTATTGCATGCTTTTCTCTGGAGAGAAACTCTTTGCAGAGCAGTTTTTGGGACCAGCTGGGAAAAGCCGGCAGGCCAGCTGTGTCCAGGGCCAGATTTAGGTTTGATGAGGCCCTCGGCTCCTGAAGGTAATGGGGCCCTTTGTATGTCCAGCTTTGTCAACAACAAATAGTTGCAGTTTTTTGTGTTGAATATATGCTATATGGCAATTTATGGACCTAAGTGGTATTTCAAGCCATTTGCATATGTTGCCCTGCAACCAGTCCATGCAGAACGTTGGCACCCTATATATAGAAAGGAGCAAAGCAGGGATATTTGAGGGAGCAGGTGGGGCCCATGACTTACATCATAGGCACCTCCACAACACAAAACATGGTTGCTGTATGTAGGTTTCATTTTATTTGTTTTTTATCTTATATTTTGGAAATGTACATCGTTTCTTTTCCCTTTAAATTTTTTTGGGGCCCCCAAGAGAGTGGGGCCCTAAGCTAGAGCTTGTTGAGCTTATATGTAAATTTGGCACTGGCTGTGTCCCATCCTGGCAGCAGTTGGAAGGCTGGCCAGTCCCAGCTTGTATCTTGAACCAGCACCTCCTGATTAAGTGGCACTGGGTGAATTCTTTAGCACCCTGAGGCTCCCCCCTCCATCGGGGTGTTTGACCCTGGCCCCCTCTCAGAGCGGGGGCCCATCCTCAGACACCTGAGGGCCAAGAGCAGCTGGCCGGGCTTGGTGAGGGTCCACAAGCCGGCAAGGCGCAGGTGACAGGTGGCTTCAGGTGACACCGCTTCCCCTCGGAGGTGATGGTGGTCTTGGTGGCTGCTCTGAAAGGGAAGAGGCAAGAGGAATTATGCTTCCATTCATATTTTTTATATGAATATTTATCGAATTTTATAACAAATAATGATACAAATCTCATTCATCGTGTTATATACAATTATTCTCCCTCCCCTCCTCTGGACTTCCCCCTCTGCTGAGTTATTTAGTTTTATTTATTGTATCCTGCTTTTCCTACACAAAAATAAAATCCCTTATCATTTATCTAAAATATCTGTTACTCAAATGAAATTGTGAACGTTTATTCAAATCCTGCCAGTGAACCCAGTCCATTCTGTTGTTTCTGTTTCTGTTGTTTGAAGTCCTTTTTGTCCTTCTCACATAGTTTGTCTGTTAGCTTAGCCAATTCTGCATAGTTCATCAGCTTTTCTTGCCATTGTTCCTTTGATGGTATTTCTTCCGTCTTCCAGTATTGTGCAATCAAGATTCTTGCCGCTGTTGTAAATAATGTCCATTTCTCTTTAGGTAACTCTTGATTTGAGATACGTAACAAAAAGGCTTCCATTCAGAGGGTTGAACAAGGCAACAAACACCTTTTTGTGGTTTTGGCACAAGCTGCTGTTCCAAACCAATAAGGGCATAACAGGATTTAGTATCTTTATTAAACCTACATGTGGTAGTTTTAATGAGCATGTGGTAAGCGGATTTGTCACTAATGTAGAGAGAGTAGTAGTAGTAGTAGTAATAATAAGAATAAGAATAAGAATAATGTAGAGAGAGTATCGGCAGACTCTCCTCCAGCTCAGTTCACAGGTAACATTGCAGCTCTGGCTCTCTGGACTAGCATCATGACATGCCTTAAGTAGAGGAAGTGGCGATAGAAGAATCTTCAGGGACCTGAAATACTAGTTTTCAGGGCCTGCTCACTTCCATGTTGTCCTTTCCAAAAGCGCTGTTGACCAGGGTTGCAGAAAGTTTGGGGGTTTCGCTCCCAAACCAGAACTGCTGGAATAACCTCTTTAGCAAACAGTGTCTCTACCACTGAAACGTTAATTGTCTTACTGAGACAATGAGGCAGAAACTCCCAGTCCAACATCCTGTGACTCTTTCCTGATAGGCAGGCTGGAAACTTGTTCCTTTGGGTGCCATTTGGGACAGAACCCGGGGCCAGGTCAGGAGAGGGCAGTCCTGTGGAAAACAAGAGGAGCCCGTTGCTCCCACTGGACTGTTTTGAGGCGGTTTCACAATGCAAATTGTTTTACGTAAGAGCAGTTCCAAGCCCAATGCAGAGAGCAGCTGGCCCTAAAGTCCCGCAACCTGCATCCTTGCTGGTAATAAGAATAAGAATAAGAATAAGAATAAGAATAACAACAACAACTTATTATTTATACCACGCCCATCTGGCTGGGTTTCCCCAGCCACTCTGGGCGGCTTTCAACCGAATATTAAAAACAATACAGCATCAAACATTAAAGCTTCCCTAAACAGAACTGCCTTCAGTTGTCTTTTAAAAGTAAAACAGTTGTTTATTGCCTTGACATCTGCTGGGAGGGCGTTCCACAGGGCAGGCGCCACTACGGAGAAGGCCTTCTGCCTGGTTCCTTGTAACCTCACTTCTCGCAGGGAGGGAACTGTCAGAAGGCCCTCAGCGCTGGACCTCAGTGTCTGGACTGGATGATGGGGGTGGAGACGCTCCTTCAGGTATACAGGACCGAGGCAGTTTAGGGCTTTCAAGATCAGCACCAACACTTTGAATTGTGCTCGGAAATGTACTGGGAGCCGATGCAGATCTCAGGACTGGTGTTATGTGGTCTCAGCAGCCACTCCCAGTCACCAGTCTAGTTGCCGCATTCAGGATTAATTACAGTTTCCAAGTTACCTTCAAAGGGAGCCCCATGTAGAGCGCATTGCAGTAGTCCAAGTGGGAGGTAACCAGAGCATGGACCACTCTGGCAAGTCAGTCTGCGGGCCCTATTGAAACTTTGCCCCTATTGAAGTTCCTTTTGTTACTTTGGGCCCAGTTCTCTACCCCTGAGCTGTGCCATTCCGCTAATGCCAGCAGCGCCGTGAACAGCAGAGACACTCTGATTTGACCAGCTCTTGTACGCATACTGGGGTGTGCGTTAATCTTTTAGAAACCCAAAACTATGTGGGGGGACGAACGAACCAATTTTTCCTTCCTTGCCACAAGCTATGAATTCACATGCCAAAAGCCATGTGTGGCAAGCACAATGCTATCTCTGTAGGATGGCTTGAAACTTACCCATTTCTTTCACTTCAATTTCTTTCAAACTTCCTGGTCTGCTGTTATCTTGACACACAAACGTCTCTCTCTTGTTTAGCTGGTTCTCAAGTGTGGCAGGCCCAAGGTAACTACTTCTACTTCTTGTATGAATACCAAGCAAACTGTGGAGCTCCTTCCCTCCAATGCTGCCTAGCCATGCGCTCTTCATCAAACAGCTGAGAAGCCTTTCTCCATTCCAGAACCACGGATGCAAACTCAACCAAGCATGTTGCTAACAAGAGAGGGGTTGACAGTTCTGACTATGTCTCAATAGATCTTCAGGGTAATATTTGTATTTTTCAAAAAGTAAAAACCCAGGACTAGGTTCCAAATATATTATCACCAGTGAGTGGCAAATAAACTAAAATGGCTCTTAAGCTGAAATTAAGATTGATAAAGCAAGTAGAGACTTACTTACCTTTGTATTACACTTTTAATCAATATTACTACACATATCAATATTTAATCAATATTACCATACATATCAATATGCTCGGTTGTCCCTGTTTCCTGCCCCACACAGCCTCCTTTCTGCAGCCCCTGACCCCCTCGCTGCCTTTTGTCACCTCCAGGACACCAGCCTGCCCGTGGGAGCTTTCCTCTGGGACGTGGAGAACCAGAGCGGGGAGGACATGGAGGTCTCCCTCATGTTCACCTTCCAGAACGGCACCGAGTCCAAGGGGGACCGGAGTGGGGGCCACTGGAACGAGCCCTTCTGCCTGGAGAAGGACGGCCGCTGCGTCCGGGGCGTGCTGCTTCACCACTGCCTCCCAGTGAACCCCTACACACTGGCCATCTCCGCCCGGGAGAAGGTAAGGAGGAGGGCGTCGTGCAGGGAGGACGTCCAGAGGGAGGCCAGCCCCTCCTGCCATGGTGGAGGAGATCACTGTTGCGTTCCGAAGGCAAGGAAGGATTGGACCCTGATGAATAAAATACACACGGGGCTTGGCCAGCAAGGCTCTGGGAGGAAGTGCCAATAATAATCTGTCAAACCCTGGCCCAGGTCCCTTTTATTAACAAAAGAACTTATAACACAGCGCTTGTAAGAACCAATCAGATGTCCTCTGAGCATTTCAAAAAAACCTACCACGTGGTACAGAGTTAGATCAGAGAACTCCTTTTAACTACAAAAACTACTTTGAGCATGCATACACGTTTTTAGGCTAAATAAAACAGGGATCAAGGAGGAATGCATTTCGCAAGCCCAGGAGGTCATAAACAGCAGTAAACAGGAGAGGAGGGATGGCAAGGAAAGATAGGCATCTTTAGCATCTCCTTGTGAACTCTCTTCCTGGCCCTTAAGATCTACCTAGACTAACAAAAGCTACATCAAAGCTACCTTCTATCTTTATGGCCCAGGATGCCTGGTGAAGCAACCAGTCTGTGTTTCAGAATGCTGATACGTGCCTGTCAGGCAGAGAGAAAGAAAATGAACAGTAGAGAAGATGGGCAGAGATGCAGAGGCTTATGGGATTTGATCAGAAAGTATTGTCAATGACTCAAGCCCAGTCAACACAATGCTTTCATTGCTGACACAATGGCTTGCTTCATTTTTCATAATTCCTCATAGCAATCCCACCTGACCCCCACAGATCACTCCACTCTCAACTCACCTGTCTCACAGGTGGGACTCTGGGCTGCTGGGCTTCCTATCCCTGCTGGCCCCCTCCCTTGGCGCCCGGTCTTTGCCACAGGGCCGGGTTTCGATTCCTTCGCTCTCCCCTCTAGGCAGGCACCACCGTGACCCACCTCACCACGTTCAACCCTGCTGGCACTGGGCAGGAAGTGTGGCAGGACCTCCTGGCAGATGGCAAGCTGGCGTCCCCACCAGGTGAGCCCCAGGCCCCCCAGGAGGGGGTGGCACAGAGGGGGCGGGGAGGGACCAAAAGGCCAGGCGCCCTGACATGCAAAGAGTGTGCTCTCTCTTTCAGGGAAAAGCCCCCCAACGGAGAAGGGGGAGGCTTGTGCAGCAGCTGTGTGTGCCACCTGCACGGTGCCAGCTTCCGGGCACTCAACGCTGGAGTTTGCCTTGGCCTGGGATATGCCCTGCATTCGGTTTGGCTCCAAAGAGAAGGAGCACCGCAGGTGAGCGCCTGATGCTGTGGCCGGATGATACATTTCTTAAGGTTTGGCTTCATAGCTGAGGGATCACCTGAGGCAAGTGTGGGCCTGATTCCAGCCTCCTCTCAGCCAGGCATTCTGCTGCTGCGGGTGGGGCTGGCTGCACTGGCAGGCTGTGCCACAGTGTGCTCAGCTGACACACCCAGCCTCACCCAGACCGGGTGACGAGAACTTGTGGGCACCCAGGGAAGCTGGATGTTGGAAGAAAGTCCTTTGCACAGCGCAGAGTTAAACTGTGGAACACTCTGCCCCAGGAGGCAGGGACGGCCCCCGACCTGGAGGGCTTTCCAAGAGGGCTGGAGAGATTCAGGGGGGAGGATGAGGAGTGGGCAATCGAGGGCCGCTGGCCATGTTGGCGCTGCTCTGCTCCCCACAGCCAGAGGCAGTGATGCTTCTGAATCCCCCCCCCCCAGGGGAAAGTGTTGCTCTTGCGCTTGGACCCCGGCTTGCGGGAAGAGGATGGTGGCCCTGATCCAGCAGGCATTCTTCTATGTCCTTGTGTCCAGTGTAAGAAGCTGTGCCCCCCCCCTTTGTTCCCAACCTGCTCTGAGGCATTTTCCATGGGGGGGGGGGCAACGCAGGCAGGCAGGAGAGAAACCAGCCCCCCTGACCTGCCACCTTGTGTTGACTGCTGTTTGCAGGCCTCCTGGTCGGTTGGCACAGTCTTACCCCTAGGAAATGACTGGTTCATCCTGACTCCACTGTCCTGGCTGTGGCCTCCCTTAGCCCCCCGTGACCCATGCACCGCCCCCCCAACCACTGAGCGGGGCTCTGTGCAGACCCCCCCCCCCCCGGAGTTGCCCTTGTATCCCTCCCCAAACCAGGGAGATTCCCAGACCGAGGCTCACAAAGGGAGAGGCGGGAGCTGAGCTGTTGGCTCAGGAAATAACTAGACCCAGCCTGTGACCTTGACTCACTTTGTTCTTTTGTGTCCTGTAGCAAATAGTTGCTGCTATTTTTTTGAGTTTAGTCCAGGAATCATTGCCTGCTGTTTCTGGCGAGTGCTGAGTCTGGTGCCCTGATGTGCCTTCCTCCTCCTCCTCTTCCTCTTCCTTTGCAGGAGGTACACGCGCTTCTTTGGCAGCAAGGGAGATGCCTGCCCGGCTCTCTCTCACTACACCCTCTCGTGCTACCAGGCGTGGGAGGAGAAGATTGAGGCCTGGCAGCGCCCCATCCTGGAGAACAGGTACAGCCCTCCCTCTGCTGGCAGACACAGGCCGGGAGCAGATCCTGGCTGCCAGGAAGGGCCGGGGGGGGGCTCCCCCCGCCTGATGGGGTTCTCCTGGCCAGGCTGCTCAGGCACCCACACCAGGCCAGAGGGCCCAGGCCAGGGCAGGCGAGTGACTGTCTGCAAGCCCGCATGGGGGTCCGTGATGTGAGCTGCCCCCATGGGACAGTCCTGCCCCTCCCTGAGTGTGGTGTGGCCCTCTGCCCCCCCCCAGCTCCCTTTCCTTCCCTAATAGGGCAAGACCCTCCGATATATCTGCTAGGCACCAAATGGCCCCTTAAACCCAACAGAACACCTGTTTGCCCGGCAGGTGCCTGAACTACCGTATTTTTCGCTCTATAGGACACACATTTTCCTCTCCAAAAATTAAGGGGAAATGTGTGTGCATTCTATGGAGTGAATGCAGGCTCCTTGGCTTCAGCGATAGCAATGCAAAGCCTCCGAAGCGTTCCGGAGGTTTCGTGTTGCTTTCGCTGAAGCCCCCGGAGCGCAGCAGGAACTCCCGCTGCGCTCCGGGGGCTTCAGGCGGCTACCTGCAAGCCCCTGGAGCGCAGCGGGAGTTCCCTCTGTGCTCCGAAGGCTTGCGGATAGCCGCCTGAAGCCTGGAGAGCGAGAGGGGTCGGTGCGCACCGATCCCTCTTGCTCTCCAGGCTTTGCTTCGCTGGAGAGGCGCTGCACAGTTTTCCCTCTCTGCGCAGCGCCCCTTCAGCGAAGCGGGAGCAGAAATGGAAGGGGCTCCGTTTCTCCTACCGCTTCGCTAAAGGGGCGCTGCGCAGAGAGGGAGAGAATTGTTTTTTCCTGTTCTCTCCCTCTAAAACAAGGTGCGTCCTATGGTCCGGTGTGTCCTATAGAGCGAAAAATCTGGTAAATGACCCTCCAAGTTGCTTCTAATTCTCCAATTCTATGGTCTCAGCTACATTGCTTGGCCATCACTTGCTCATAAAATTATTCGTTTGTCCCAGTTTGCAAGAGGGAGAAAGATGCACAGTGAAAATGGCGTGAACTATGGACTAAGGCAGAGGTTTTTGAACTGCAGTTGCCAACCTGGTGCCCAGAAACCTCTGGGTTGGACCCATGCCAGTAGCCAAGATGTCTGGCCCCTGGCGAATTTCTAGCCCTGCTCCCAGGTGGGGGCTTGGGGATCCCTGCGCCTCCTTCCTTGTGACAGAATCCCAGAATTGCAGAGTAGGAGGGGGGTCCCAGGGATCATCTCTTCCCACCTGCTGCACCTGGCAGGGGGTCGTCCAGCCTCTGATAAAGGAGGGTCCTCCCCCTCCTGGCTCTTCCTTGGGGGGCCCATGTACAAGTGCCTTTCTTTCCGCCCCCCATTGCAGCGACCTGCCCCCCTGGTACAAGTCTGCCATCTTCAATGAGCTGTATTTCCTGGCAGACGGAGGGACCCTGTGGGTGGAGCTTCAGCCGGAAGACCCCGCGGCCGCCCTGGGGGCCCCCCTGGGACTCTCCCAGCACCTTGCGGTCCTGAAGGAGTACGGGAGGTTTGCATACCTGGAAGGTGAGGGGCAGGACTCTGCCCTCTGCCACGGCTTCTGCCCCAAGCGGCAGGGGGGGGGTCTGTGGCATGTGGCGGGAGGGGAGAGGGAAGGGCACCAGGGGCTTTGCCACCCCCAGCCTTGGGTCAGACTGAGGCACCACAAATTTAAAGCAATGTGCACCTTGGGAACTTTAGTTGCCCTTCCCAGCAGCCATAAACTAAAGTTCCCAGGATTATGGAAGGGGGGAGTTCTTTGGACGTATGGTGTGTGCATTCTTGGGGCCGGGAGTTCCGCCGGTGCCCACCTGCCTGCTTCCCTCCGCTGCTTCCAGGCCAGGAGTACCTCATGTACAACACCTACGACGTCCATTTCTATGCCTCCTTTGCCCTTGCCATGCTGTGGCCCAAACTGGAGCTGAGCCTGCAGTACGACATGGGTGGGTGAGCCTCCCCCCTCCCTCTGCCCGTCTGCCCACCCCCTCCCAGTCGTCTCTCCCCCCCCCCAAACGCCCCACGGGAGGGCCTCTGCTGGAGTCGGGTCCCGGGGGTGAACGGAGGGGGGGGTAACAGCAGGGCATCGCTTCTCCCTGGGCCTTGGCTTTTTCTGGGGAGGCCAAGGCCCCTTGAGCCAAAGGGGGGAGGGCAAGAGAGAGAGAGAGACCCCTCAACCCTGGACCCCCCCTCTCTCTCTCCCGCAGCGGCCGCCATCCTGAGCGAGGACACCCGGCCGCGCATGTACCTGATGAGCGGGCAGACGGCGCAAGTGAAGCTGCGCAACGTGGTGCCCCACGACATCGGGGAGCCTGGTGAGGCCGCACCTCCAGAGCCGCCCTGGCGCTCACTGGGCAAAGGGCAGCCCCCCACCCTGGCAAAAGAGGCACAGGCTGATCTCACCGCAGGCACAGCGATGGCCCCCGGCCCCCACTTGCCAGATCCGAGAACCCCCCCTTCCAGCTGGGGGCTCATCTCATTTATTTCCCGTATTGCATTTCTATCCCACCTTTTTCTCCCAGGAGCTCAAAGGGGTGCCAGCGATTCTCCCTGCACACATTTAGTCTCCACCACACCCCTGCGAAGGGACACGGGTGGCGCTGTGGGTTGAACCACAGAGCCTAGGACTTGCCGATCAGAAGGTCGGCGGTTCGAATCCCCGCAACGGGGTGAGCTCCCATTGCTCGGTCCCTGCTCCTGCCAACCTAGCAGTTCGAAAGCACATCAAAGTGCAAGTAGATAAATAGGTACCGCTCCAGCGGGAAGGTAAATGGCGTTTCCGTGTGCTGCTCTGGTTCGCCAGAAGCGGCTTAGTCATGCTGGCCACATGACCCGGAAGCTGTACACCGGCTCCTTCGGCCAGTAAAGCGAGATGAGCGCCGCAACCCCAGAGTCGGTCACGACTGGACCTAATGGTCAGGGGTCCCTTTACCTTACACCCCTGCGAGGGAGGCTAGGCTGAGAGGCAGCAATTGGCCCCCAAGACACCCAGTGAGCTTAGTGGCCCCATGGTTTTTTTTAAAAAAAATAGTTTTTATTAAAGAAGTTCTTGTGTTACAAAACAAACAAACAAGGAAAGGTACATAGAGCGTCTCCACCATCGGTTCCAAGAGCCTTGTTTGCACCTCATTTACATTTGGTCTGAGACTCTCCTGTCATAGCCCAGTGGGGATTGGAATCCGGGTCTCCCTCCCAGGTCTCAGTAGCCCAACGCCTGACCCGCTGCCCCTCCCTGGCTCTCCAGCCGAGGCCCCACGTCAGGCAGGATGGGGCCTGAGAGTCTCCCTAAGCCGCTGCTGCTGCTTGGCATTCACCGCCAGCTCAGTTGCCCCCCAGTGCCCCCTCTGATCTCGGGTGAAAGGGGTCCTTTCTGTGCATTTTTGCCCTCTCTCCGTGGGGCTGCCTCTGCCTTCAGAGGGGCCTGAGACACGCTTGGAGGGGGTCCTCCTCAGGGTGGATTTGATTTAAATCGATTTCAATCACAATTTCGATCACTAGTCAGTAAGACTTGGTTTCAATCATTTTTTACAGAAAGACTCCTCCTTGCTGGTACAATCTTAATATTTACAACCAGATGAAGGTTTCCTTTTTGGAATAATAAATTTTCAGAGTAGTTTTTACAGTTATATAAAAAATTACTGATATGGTTATACTATTAGAAATACATAGAAAGAGAATTATGAAATTACAGTGAGGTTTAATAAGTTAATTGTTTAGATTTGGACAGCTTTTCTGCTGCACTTTATTGGAGAAAAACAATAATTTCCTTCATAACAATTTAAACAATTTGTTTAACTAAAACAATAACATTATAGCATATGTATCCATGTTTGTTAACTGATGTGGTTAAACAATTCTTTTTTAAAAAGCAACTTGAACTGAGTTTTAGCACACATAAAAAAACTTAAAACAAATCCTTATTTCCTGATGAATAGCCTTTGGTCTATAATGTAACTTGAACAGAAAACCTTTGGAAAGATTTTCCTTCTGAAAGCATTTTATTTTAAAAATCAGATTTAAATTTTAAAAATCTGATTTTTTAAATTTTTTTAAAAAGACACGATTGATTTTTATCCACCCTGGTCCTCCTCCTTTGCTTCTCCCACCTGTCTCCCTTGTCAGCCCTCTTTCTGCTTGACTGTTCTCAGGCGCGTGCTCGGATCGTGCCCTGGGTGCAGACTCCCAAGGGTGCAGGGGTGGGGCAACGGGCAGGGGGACCCCCTGGGCCTCACTCTCCCCCCCTCTCCCCCCCCCCAGATGACGAGCCCTGGCAGCACCTCAACGCCTACCTGATCCACGACACGGCCGCCTGGAAGGACCTGAACCTGAAGTTTGTGCTGCAGGTGTATCGCGACTACTACCTCACGAAAGACTCTGCCTACCTGCGGGACATGTGGCCCGTCTGCCAGGTAACGCCAGGAGGCGGGCTGGGGGGCGGTGGCAAGGCTGGGGCAGGCCATGGCAGGGGGCAGGCCCCAAACGCCCCCCACCTCCTCCCTTCCACTCCCTGCAGGCCGTGATGGAGTCTGAGCTGAAGTTTGACAAGGACGGCGACGGCCTCATTGAGAACTCTGGCTTCGCCGACCAAACCTACGACGCCTGGGTGGTGACGGGCGCCAGGTGAGCAGGCAGGAGGGGATGGGCTGGATGACCCTCATGGGGCCCTTTCCAACCGGGATTCTTTGAGGAGGGCTGCCCTGGCCAAGTGCTGAGCTGGGCTCAACACCCCCAGGTGGTTGCAGCGGCAGAGTGGTCAGTTTTGGGGCAGGCCCAGGCGGGCATCTGGCGGGGAGGATCTGCGCTTTGAAAGGGGAGGGGCTCCCTCTGCCAAAATGGCTGCCTAGGCTGAGAGGGCAAAACAAGAACAACAAACCTCTGGTTACGTGAAACACACTCAATAAACCACAAGACGTAACCGGCTGTACTTTTGAATAAATAAGGTATATTATTCATTGTATCAAACTGTAGATTCCAACAGAAGTCTCATAAAGTTCAACAAAAAAAGCAGAAGACCCAGTGGATGAGTTCATCCTCTAGTCAGTTCATGCATAAGGTCCACACATATATAAGTTTCTGTTCCACCTGTCTGTTCACAGAGTCCAATACAGTGGTACCTTGGGTTAAGTACTTAATTTGTTCCGGAGTCATTACACAGGATCTGATGGCAACATGCAGAATCCATATGCAATTAGAGACCGCAGTTGAACAAGTACAGACATAAAATGAAACCCAAATAAATAAATACACCAGAGGTGTGTTGGGTGCCTGGAAGGCAGCAACTGGAACAGATTATGGCACAGATTTGATGTTTAAACAAGGCAGGAATGTAAAACACGGGCCTTGCCATACCAAGGGAAAGGATTGCAGTATTCAAATAACCCTGCGAGTCAGTGGCTCTTTTGGTTTGTGGGCCAAGGAGGTGGTCCTCAGCCATGTTCCTCCTTTCTTACAAATGAAATAAAGGCAAAGCAGACAGCTACAACCCCCCTTTTTTTTTCTTTGGCCCCAGAGGACTCTTGGCTTCTTCTTTAGCTTTTCCAGCCACATTTCATATCCCACATTTCATGTGTCAAGTAGCAAGACTGGCCCCATCTCTCTTTTTTAAAAATAAATTTTATTAAAGTTTTACATTTTTTTAACATCAAAATATCATAATATATAACAAAAATACCATTCCCCAATTCCCCCCCCCCATGACTTCCCTCCACTTCCTCTTCTGGTTTTTTGGCATATGAACTCCTCCTGCTTATTTTGTTATTTCTTAGTTTTTAAGATTTTTTAAAATATTTATCATTATTTTCTAATCATTTTGGCATATTCTATTTCCGTCATTTATTTTGTTATTTGCAAGTGTTTAATGAACCCCTGCAAGTGAGTCCATTTCTTTGCATTGATTCTGTAAATATGACATGAACGGTTCCCAGTCTTTCTTGAAATCTCTATTGCCTTGTCTCGAAGTCTTTCCGTTCACTTGGCCATTTCAGCGTCTTCCATCCATTTCCCTTGCCATTCTTCTTCTACACTTTTCCATCTTTGTGCTGGCAATATCCTAGCTGCAGTTGTAGCATACATGAGAAGTTTTTTCTTCTCTTTTGGCAAATCTTGACTAGACTGGCCCCATCTCAAAACGAGAGTCTTTTAGGAGCAGGCACGCCCAGTTGCGCCCAGAGTTGGGGGCTGGTCCCTACTTACAAATCAATAGTCAATAGTAACAAAAACTAATCCAAAAGTATGTATTCTGACAAGGATTACAAACTCTAACAGAGATTACAAACAAACTCATAAAAATATGTGTAACACAATAATTCATTACAGAATTAAAGATAAGAGTTTATCAGTAGAGAGAAGTTCATGTTAGTCCAGATTCGTCGTGGTAGCTTTTCTGTGCTCAAGATACATGTTGCTCTACCCACACGTAGTTGTTATCCTTGAGAAATGTAGAAAATAACAGGATATATTTATCCGAAAGTCTTCAAACTTACATGACCCTTTAAAAATTAGCTGATAAAGGTGAATACAGGGCCCTGTCCTGGTCTCTGATCCATAATTGACTTCTGACTTCCACTCAATGATTGAAACTAAGACCTCCACGACAACTCTGGGCTAACATGAACTTATCTCTACTCATGCCAGCCCAGGGCATGGCTGGCATGTGGCCCCACAGCAACTAATCTGCAAATAGCCAACAGCGCCCCCCTCTGGCTAGACACAGCAAGAGGCCTGAGCAGTGAGTCCCTCCTCAGCTGCAGCCCACCGGTCTGAGGACCCCAGAGCCCCAGAGCTGCTCTGCCCTCCAGCCCCCCTTCTGGTGGTGGCCCCAGCGTGGGCCCCGGTTTCCCAGCTAGGAGGGCTCCCCACGGTGCCCGTGTGCCAGGGCCGGCTCCTGCCAACCTCCTCCTCCTTTGCTTTGGCAGCTCCTACTGCGGAAGCCTGTGGCTGGCGGCTCTCAGCATGATGTGCCAGATGGCGCAGCTCCTGGGCGAGGAGGATGCCCGGCAGACGTACTCTGCCATCCTGGCGAAGGGCACAGCGGCCTTTGAGAAGCTGCTCTGGAACGGTGCGTGGGGGCAAAGGCGGCTGCCTGCCTGCCTTCTCTGGGGGTGAGGGGGGGCTCTGGGATGTCTGCAGGCGTCTCTCTCCCACCCGGGATCACCCTCCCTCCGTCCTCTCCTCCAGGGAAGTACTATAACTACGACAGCAGCAACAGCACCTCATCGGACAGCATCATGTCTGACCAGCTGGCTGGGCAGTGGTTCCTCCGCGCTTGCGGCCTGGGAGAGGGCAAGTCTGAGGTAAGGAGGGCAAGGAGGGTCCCAGAGGGGGAGGGGGCTCGTCCGCAGTCGCGAGGGTCCCACCAGGACGCAGGGAGCCATCCTTGGTCAGCTTCCATGGCAGTGGAGGGTCAGCCTGTGGAGGGACCCCCCTCCTTTTCCCAGGGGCTGGTGGGGGGTCAGGCACCCCTCTTGGAGGCTCACATCAGATCACTTTCAAAAGACACCCGAAAGCAGCCCTGTGCAGGGAAAGCGCCTGCTGAATCTCCAGTGTCAGAGAGTTCCATAGGACTTGGTTGAGGACCCTAAAGCGTGGGTAGGCAAAGTATGGCCCAGGGGCCGGATCCGGCCCAATCGCCTTCTCAGTCCGGTCTGTGGAAGATCTGGGAATCAGCATGTTTTTACATGAGTAGAATGTGTTCTTTTATTTAAAATGCATCTCTGGGTTATTTGTGGGGCATAGGAATTCATTCATATATTTTTTCAAGATACAGTCTGGCCTCCCACAAGGCCTGAGGGACAGTGGACTGGCCCAGTGCTGAAAACGTTTGCTGACCCTGCACTAAAGGCTGTTTTATACTGCCATCAGCTGAGTCTTGCAAGCTCAATTGACCAGTGATTCTACAGCAGATGATCTCAGTGGCTGCGCTGGGACAGAAGGGCTCAGGGACCCTGGACCTCCGTTGTTCAGGGCTTGTGGTTTTAATACCTTGTTGGGGCAACCCAGTCAGATGGACAGCATATGAATAATAACTATAATTATTAATATTATTTACCGTTTTTTCACGTCTATAAGACACCCCCATGTATAAGCCACCCCCTATTTTGGGGACTCAGTTTTAAGAAAGTGAGGGGAGATGCCCCCAAATTGTTGAGCTTCTACCCCCTTGCCGCTGCGGGTGGGAAACACTCCCTAGATCATTTTCCGCCTGTAGCAGCACGACCCCAGTTTTTTGACATGATTTTTGAGTCAAAAGCCTCATCTAACACACAGAAAAATACAGTATTAAGATTTGTATGGCGCCCTTCATCTGAAGATATCGGGGCGGTTCGCAGCATAAAAACAGACAGTCAAAAGACAAAATGCAGAATAGAAGCAAAGCGAGGGGCCAGGGTCCCCTG
Source organism: Podarcis pityusensis (assembly GCF_964106645.2). Taxonomy (NCBI): domain Eukaryota; kingdom Metazoa; phylum Chordata; class Lepidosauria; order Squamata; family Lacertidae; genus Podarcis; species Podarcis pityusensis. The sequence goes on along the minus strand of NC_138036.1, from coordinate 255,463 downwards.
GGTGTCAGGAGGCCAGAGTCCTGCCCACCCTCCCTCTGCCCCTCCCGCATTGCCGAGCGGGCTGGACTAGATGGCCCTTGGGGTCCCCCGCTGCTCTCCCTCCCTGCAGGTCTTCCCCCAGAGCCACGTGCTGAGCGCCCTGAAGACCATCTTTGAGCGGAACGTCATGGGCTTCTCCCAGGGGACGATGGGCGCCGTCAACGGCATGCGTCCCAGCGGGGTCCCGGACCGCTCCAGCGTCCAGTCGGACGAGGTTTGGGTTGGCGTGGTGTATGCCCTGGCCGCCACCATGATCCAGGAGGTGAGCAGGGGGTGGGCGCTGGGATGGGCAGGCGAGAGAGGCGGGCTGGGGGCTGGCTCTCACCCCCCTCTCCTCTTCCTCCTCTCCAGGGGCTGGTCCAGGAGGGCTTCCGGACGGCTGAGGGCTGCTACCGGACGGTGTGGGAGAGGCTGGGCATGGCCTTCCAGACCCCCGAGGCCTATTGCCAGAGGAGGGTCTATCGCTCGCTGGCCTACATGCGCCCCCTCAGCATCTGGAGCATGCAGCTGGCCCTGGAGCGCAGGGGGGCAGGGGAGGCCCAGGCGCCCCCCGCTTCCTCAGAGGCCTCTGACTCCCCCATTGCCGTGAGCCCATGAAGCGGCTCCCTCCCTCTCACTGCAGGCGTGGGGGTCCCACAACTGGCCAGCCAGGAAGGAGGGGCCTGTGGGTGGGGCTGCTGCCACCTCCCTGTTGGGCAAGGCCCCCCCTTGGTGTTCTTAAGCATGTGGGGGGGCCTGCATGGCTGAGCCGCTCCCCGGCGGGGGGGGGGTCTTGTTGCTGCACGGTGTGTATGAAGGATCTTTCTCTGCCCCCCCCCCTTTCTGACTGCCCTTTCCTCTTGGGGGTCAGTGGCAGGTGTCCCTGCCTGCCCCCGCCCCGCCCCCAGTTCACAAGAGGAGCGGTGCTCCATTTTCAAGGGGGAGTGGAGGAAGGGGCCCTTCACCACCTGCTTCCCCCCCCCCCCTTTTTCTCTCCTACGATTGATTTGCACACAATCAAGCTCTGTACAATCTGGGGGCTGCCCCAGAGTTATTTTTAGATGCAGAATAATTTTAATTTAAAATAAACAGTTGTTGGCATGGGGGGGCTCTCTGTGTATTTTTGTGGGCGGATGTCTCTTGCTCCAGGTGTGCTTTTAGGGGGTGGGGCTGACCTCCCTCTCCCCTGGCCATTCCTGGGGCTTGCCTGGCCTGTTGGGTCTGTGGCCCAGCATAGTTCCCTAAATGTGGGGAGGGGCTGCATCAACGTCCTGCCCCCCCCCCAGTGATCCTCTGTGTTTCCAGGGAGTGCCTGCCCCTCGGCCTTCTCCAGGGGGGTCGTGGGGTGGGGTGGGGTCTGGCTCCCTTCTGGGATGCCAATATGCAAATAGTAAGCTAGCCTTGAGAGTGATTTCTCATTGACAATGGTGGAAAAGTTTCTTTATTGGTTAAGAATACAGAAAGGCCAATAAAAAGCCCCGAGCAAGCACAGTGAATAAACTATTGGCAACCGCTGCATCAGACGTTTCCCCCACCAAATGCCCTCTCTAGCGCAGGGGTCGGCAAGGTTTTCCTCGCCTGGGCTGGTTCCCTCCAGCAGAGAAACCTCCGTGGGCCGGAGCGCGTGCACGGCCACAATGTCCAGAGTCTGCGCAGACGCGATTTCCGGTGCCACAGAAGGGAGTCCTCGCACTGTGTTGGTTTAGCGCAGCGCGCGGGGACTCACCAAGCAGGCGGCTCAATTTGGGGGCGGCTCGTGGGCTGGTTAAACAACCCATGGGCCGCTTGTGGCCCATGGGCCTTAGATTGCTGACCCCTGCTCTAGCGAGTGCAATGGTGAGCCCTTCTTGAGCCACCCTTGGCCAAACCGGGAGGGGGGGCTGCAGGCTGGTGGGGGGGTGACACCAAAAGCGAGACACTCAACATATACGCACACACACGCAACCCCTGAGGGGGGATTTTTGTCCTTCCCCATAGAAGAGGCCAGAGGGGCAGTGCTGGTGCAGTGCAGAGGGAGGGGGAGCCATCTTCTAGCTGGTCCTACGCATGAGTAGCAGAAGCAGGCCCGGATCCTGGTTCCTTTTTATTTGACACGTACAAAGACGTTCTTGCCAACCCTGCAAGGAAAGAGAGAGAGAGAGGCTGAGAATTGTCCAGCAAATGCCCTTCACTGATTTTGGTGCCTTGTGGGTGCCAGGACTGGCTTCAGTGTCCGTGGATGAGCCTCCCTGTGCCCACGGCCCCTTGAGCTGCCAGCCTTGCCCTCTTCCTCCACGTGCGCCCTCAGCAGTGGCACCAGAATGGGCCAGGAGCCGAGCGATGGCCTCCCGGGCAGCCCCCTTGCAAGCAAGCATGGACTGGGGCACAGAGCTGCCAGCCCCCATTTCTTCACCCAAGGCAGTGAGGGGCTGTCCTGCTGTTGGGTAAGCCCCCCTCCCCACAAGCCAGTCAGAGGGAGATGTTTGCAGCAGCCCTGCTTCACTTGTAGGCCTGTCCCCAAGGGATATTGAGCCGGGCAGTGGGGAGAAGGCCAGTCCCTATCTGCTCCAGTCCCAGGTCTGCTGAAGATTGTGGGGGCCTGCAAGGAAGGGCATCAACTTTGCCCGTTGACTTTGTGGGGGCCCAGACCCACAAATGTATTCTTGTCATGGCCCCCTGGAGCTGGCTCCAGTGGCTGATGGGGTGGGGATTCTCTGCAGCTGGAGTTTCAACCTGGGGGGCTCCTCTTTGGCCCCTGGCAGGGATGAGGAATTGAGGGGCTGTTAACTCACGGACCAAGTTCCCTGACAGATAACAAAAGGCAAATCTTTCCTGGTGTTTTTCTATAGTAAAAAGGAGTAACCTGTTGGATTCCTGCCTGCCACACAGCTGTTAGCGGCACAAAAGCTCTTCTCTGCCCTGACGGCAACTCTTAGGCTAACCCTAAACCACAGAAAGAGCTCCCGCTCTGTGAGGGACGAGCCAAGCGGTCTTCGGTTGGCAGGACCACCTTCTGGGCTGTGGTGCCATCAGGATGCAGAGGACACTCGCCCCCTTAAGACCTGGGGGGGGGGGTAATATAAACAGCTGGAATCCCCCCAGGATAGAGGAAGCTCTCTGGGTGAGGAGTTTCCATAGCCAAGACCTGGATGGGCTGTCCTCCCCGCTGACGGGGCTCCTGGAGCCACCTTTGTGAACTGGCCTCGGAGAACCTTTTGCTGGCTTCTGCGGGTGCGGTGGGGGCTGTTTTTGCTCTTGAGATGCCTTGGTCGCCGTCCTGCAGGCGGGGGAATTCCAAGAGGGTCTTGCTCCTAAGCCCCGTGTGAGGCGAGGCCCCCCTTGGCGGCTGGTCCTGGAAATGCCGTCACTGGGCTTGGCTAAGAATTTGCAAAGCTCTTCGCATCTTTCTCAAGAGGACTGGCCCGCCCCCCACAGGCCTCCTTGACCATTTTGCATGGCGCTCCCTCCCCAAGTGCTCTCGCGGCATCGCTGGGCTTCCCAATGCCTTCCCTACTAACGGGAGGCGGGCAGCTGAAAGCATTTTCGTTGCGGGAAGGCTAGCCAGACGCCTCGTTCGGTTGATGTTCTGTCCGGCTAGTCTAGCTGCTTGCTTGCTTGCTTGCTTGGGGAGGAGGTGTACATCACCTAAGGTTAGTAAGCAGTTTTATTCTCTCTCTCTCTCCCCCCCCCCCCCAGGTTAAAATAAAATTAAGACCAGTCGTGGATGCGCGTTAGAGGTGAGGCAAGCAGGGTTCCGCGCTCCAGTTTGGGCAAATTTAAGATTGAATTCTTCGGAAGCAAGCAGCGTATTCTGAGAGCATCATGGGCTGCAGTTACCTAGTTAGAGGCTGAAGGCATTCTTTGGCCGATAGCAAAGGGGATTTGAGACGGAGCCTAATTCAGCCCCGAGCTCTCGCGGACTGGGCTAAGTCAAGCGAGTGCCTGGACGCCTCTGGCAGGATTGCGTTTTTATGAGGATACCCTCTTTGCAGAGGGGAGTCGAGCTGGGACTTTTGCTCCCCGCTTCTCGGGGGCGGAGGGAGCTGAATGGCCCCTGAGATCTGCTTGGAAGCGTAGGGGAGAGCGGGAGCCTTCCTAGGAAGATCTTCTTTTCCTTCTGATCCTGAAAGGGAGGGAACTGATGCTCAGCCCCGACGGCGCCCCTCGAGGGTCTCGCCTGCCTGTTTTAATGGCTGGAGTGGGACCCCCTTCCCAGTCGGCCCTCGGGCCGCTTACCGGTTGGCCTTCCAGTCGTCGGCGTGCGTCGCCACCTCCTCCCGCAGCAGCCACGTCGTCTCCAGGGTCTCCTCGCCCTTCTCGTCCACGAAGCACTGCCCCACGAAGACAGCGGTGGAGTCTGCAAGGGGGCAGAGAGAGGGAGGTCGGTGGGCCGGCGCCGAGGCCGCTCTGCTTCCCCTGCGAGGGGCTTCCGGGGCGGCAGGGTGGGGGGATTGCCCAGCCGGAGGCCGAGAAGCCACCGCATGACCGGGAAGGGCGACTGGGGGCCCTTCCCTTCTCCGTCCACAGAGCTGCTCGGACCCCTCTCTATCCCCGCGGGGCTCTGCCCCCCCATCCCCGCGGGGCTCTGCCCCCCCCCCCCCCGCCTACCAGAGTAGGACCAGCTGACGGTCCAGCCGAAGGTGGGCTGGGCGCGCCGGTTGGTGTGGTGCTGCCTGCCGTGCAGAGGCGACTCCCGGATGGCGGCGTCGGTGGTAGCCGAGACTGCGGTCAGGTAGGAGCCCGAGAACTGGCCGTCCTCGTTGGTGGTCCCGATGACCATCTTGGAGCCCAGATCGTTCACCCACGTCCCCGCCAGGTTGCACTGCGGAGAGGAGCGGGTCAGAGAAGGGACAGGGGGAAGGGACCCCAGAGGGTCATCAAGTCCAACCCCAAAGGCGACTCCCCAGCAGATCAGAGAGGGACCCCTCGGCCTCACGCAAACGGGCGCGGAGACCCCAGTGGCCACCTTGCGCCCCGTGAATATCGCGCCTGCTCCAGCTCCCCGCTCGACAAAGCCAGTAGTTTTTACTGCCTCCCTCCCCGCAACATTTTCCAATCCCATCCCCTCCAAGGCGCCTGTTGCAGCTGCAGGTCAGAAATTAAGACCCTGCGAAAGAAGGAGCCTTAAACCAGAGGAAAGGAAGCCAGCGGCAGCCCGCCCTGCTCCACAAGCGCGCCGGCAGGCGCCCGGACGTCTCCGCTCCCTTCGCGCCCTGACGGGGGCTTCGTTTTCCGCCCCTCCGGTGAGGCGCTGCCGCAGGTCTCTTTCGCAGAGGGGAGAGCGAGGCGGAGACCACCAAAGCCCCTCTGCCCAGATGCGGAGATCTCTCCGACTGCAGCCGGCGCCACTTGCGCGGCCGCCTGCCCCCCCGTCCTCCTTGGCTCGCCTCTGCCTGGCCCTACCTTGGCCGGAGTCTGGCTTTTACTCTGGACGTCCAGCGCCAGCGAATAGGCTGGCGAGAGGGCAAGAAGGGCGCCCAGGAGCGCCAAGCCTGCCAGGCCGCCGAGAGAGACCGAGCGCTGCGCCATCCTCGATGCCGGGAAGGGAAGGTCCCCGTCGAGCCGGCGGCCGCCCTCTTATAGCGCCCGGGCGGCGGTCAATTGCGCAAACTGGGTGGGCGCGGCGCGGAGACCGGTGCCAAGAGAGCGGAGGGGCTGGCAGAGGCATCTCGCGCATCTCCCCACCCCGACCAGGAAAGATATTCGACCACCTGCCAAGCGGCCCTTATCTTTTTATTTGCTTATTTCTTTATTTTTTAAAAATACGTATTCGTATACTGCTGTTCCATGGAAATATATCAAAACAGTTTACAACAATATAAAACCATACAGTAAAATCATAAAAAGTTGAAAACACGTGAAAATCAAAAGAATTAGAAACAATATTCTGTTGACCATTGTGGGGATTGTATTTTTAGCTGCCTGCCTAGGCCTGGAGGAAAAGAAGAGGTTTCAGCAGGCATTTAAAATCTGGCACAGAAGGCGTCTGCTGAATCTCCAGTGGCAGAGAGTTCCATAGGACTTGGTCAATGACACCAAAGGCTCAGTTTTATACTGCCATCAGCTGAGTCTGGCGAACTTGTGGAATGACCAGTGATGCTACGGCAGATGATCTCAGCGGCTGAGAAGAGCTCAGGGACCCTGGACCTACATTGTTCAGGAATTGTGTGTTTTTAATATTTTGTTGGGAGCTGCCCAGAGTGGCTGAAGCAATCCAATCACATGGGTGGCATATAAATCATAAAATTATTATTAATAATTAACCTGCAGGCACTTGCAATTCATTGCTTTATTAACCTGCATCTTACAAGAGGTCTGTTTTGCACAAGGTCAGAATTGGGCATACAGTGTGAGGGCCCCAACCCTTAGAACAGGCTCCCATTCAGCAACTGTGGTCTTCTCCTGTTGTTGTTTTCTGTTGCCCTGGGATGCCCTCCCTACAAATTCCCAGATGAGGATGGTCAGCATTCCTTCCTCCCATTCACCCTCCCCACCAGCAGCTTCTCTGCTTCTGCCCCTAAGAAGCCTTAGAACTTTGCGCTCACGTTTGCTTTCTAACTTTCTTTAAAGGAAAGGGACCCCTGACCATTAGATCCAGTCATGGACAACTCTGGGGTTGCGGCGCTCATCTCGCTTTACTGGCCGAGGGAGCCGGCATACAGCTTCTGGGTCATGTGGCCAGCATGACTAAGCCGCTTCTGGCGAACCAGAGCAGCGCACGGAAACGCCATTTACCTTCCCGCCAGAGGGGTACCTATTTATCTACTTGCACTTTGACGTGCTCTTGAACTGCTAGGTTGGCAGGAGCAGGGACCGAGCAACGGGAGCTCACCCCGTCAAGGGGATTCGAACCGCCAACCTGATCGGCAAGCCCTAGGCTCTGTGGTTTAACCCACAGCGCCACCTGCATCCCTAACTTTCTTTATAGATTCCCAATTGGCTTACTGCCTTTTAAAGGAAAACAAAGAGTCTGGTGGCCTTCTGCCTTGTGCCCCGTCTACCCTGCTATCTGCAGCCCACCTTCCAATCCACTGTCTCTTTTGGCTTCTTGGCACCAGGTGAAGAATTCCCTCTTTCAACAAACCTCCTGGCACCTCCCAGCCAGGAACTGTATTGGGTTTGTAATTCTTTTCATATCTGCAATTGTTCCCTGTGTTTTTGGATTGTATTGTGAAATCACTTTGACATGCTTTATAGGAAACCATTCATAAAGGAGAACAGCCTTGGCTACCAGACAGAATGGCTGTTTGTCCTCCCCTGGGCCTCTGAATGCTGGTTCCCGGGTGTCCCATGTGGGGGGAGTCCTGCTGCTGTGTTTCGGTCCTGTTTCCTTATGGGCTTCCCTCTGAGGCATCTGGCCGGCCACTGCAAGAACAGGAGGCTGGACCAAATGGACCACTGGCCTGGCCTTCCTTCAGGGCTCTTACTGAGCTCTTTTCCCTCCCAAAACTGGGGAAATAACAAGTCAGAGGGCTGGGGCGGGGGTTGTTGTTGTTGTTTTTAAAAAACAAAAACAGCCCACATGGGAAGCAGCATCAGCTCCTTCCAATTATCACACAGAGACCCAGCTGGCTTAAATGTGGCACTCCAAAGTTACTTATGCCACCTTGGTCCCGTGACCATGGGTGCCCGGGGCTGTGGGTGCAATGCAGCATGCATGGCCCTGGCACCAAAATTTGTGGGTGCCTGGCCCCTTCATAGGGAATTTTGTGAGTGCTTGGATGGCTAACATCAGACATATAACATTGGTATAAAATCAAACAATAATTAAATTACCTCCTAAAAACAGGTCTAAATCAAATTTAAGTCTAATTAGATGGCTTTCCTCAGGATTAGGATTGGGAACAGTAAGAAGAAGAAGAAGAAGAAGAAGAAGAAGAAGAAGAAGAAGAAGAAGAAGAAGAAGAAGAAGAAGAAGAATTTATTATTTATACCCCGCCCATCTGGCTGGATTTCCCCAACCACTCTGGGCAGCTCCCAACAGACTATCAAACATCAAACATTAAAAGCTTCCCTAAACAGGGCTGCCTTCAGATGTCTTCTAAAAGTCGGATAGTTGTTTATTTCCTTGACATCTGATGGGAGACGCTCCTTCAGGTATACTGGGCCAAGGTCATTTAGAGCTTAAAAGATCAGCACCAACACTTTGAATTGTGCTCAGAAACGTACTGGGAGCCAATGCAGATCTCTCAGGACTGGTGTTATGTGGTCTCGGTGGCCACTCCCAGTCACCAGTCTAGCTGCCGTATTCTGGATTAATTGCAGTTTCCAGGTCACCTTCAAGGGAGCCCCACAGAGAGCGCATGGCAGGAGTCCAAGCGGGAGATAACCAGAGCATGCACCACTCTGGCGAGACAGTCTGCGGGCAGGGAGGGTCTCATCCTGCGTACCAGATGGACCTGGGAAGGGCCAGGATTTTGTTGAGAAGGATCACTGTGACCTCCTGCGGTAGGCTTGACCTGGCTCCAGCATTTGCACTTCCTGTATATTTTGCTGTGTAACATTTATTTTTCCACAATTTGCAATTTGTTATATAACAGTTATTTTTCAGTAACAATCCTTAATCCAAGTTCTGCCCGAGCTGTGTGCCTGCCCTCACCTTGAGCTTGTGCCCAGGTGCCTGCCAACTTTCGCTTTTGACAGGGAGGAGAGGAGGGACTGGGAGGAAACATGACAGGCCCAAAGGAGGTCTCATCCTGTCCTCACGGGGGCCAACCAGATGCCCACTATGGGTCCTGAGTCCAAGAGGAGCAATCTCACCTCCTGCGCTTTCTGGCAACTGGTATTCGGTTCAGAATCTGAACCTCAGTTTAATCCGGCGCACAGCCCTGTTAGTTCCCTGTCAAACTTGCTTTAAATCAGTGCAGTTTGGAATGGGTCAGTGCACCATCTTGATTCCAAAGGGCATCCAGTTATAGATCCAAACCTCCTTCTCAATGTCAAGGACCACAATACACAAGTGGGAAGCAAGGCTTTCAGAAGCATCCAAATCAGGGCAGTTTGGAATTTCAGAAGAATTTTTTTCATTATTTTTTATTCAAAAGTAAAACAAAACATATTATCCAGAAACATATCATCCTTATTTCCCCCCCATTTTTCCTCCCCCCACACAAAACCCACCCACCCCCACCCCCCAGCTTCCCTCAGTTCCAGTCTTTGATTTCTCTGAGAATGCTGTTTTCTGCATGTTACAAAGTTGTATAGATCCTCAAACTATTTAGCTGATTATTATCAATAAAAGGTTTGTGAATCATAGAATCATAGAACTGTAGAGTTGGAATTCCCATTCATCCTTAAAGTCACAGTTTTCCTTGTCCTGTAGCTTATATGTCAATTTTGCCAGTTCTGCATAGTCCATCAATTTTCTTGCTGTGATTCTTTAGTTGGGGTTTCTTCAGCCTTCCATCCTTGTGCTATTAAAACTCTCATGGCCGTTGTCACATACAAGAAGATGTTTTTCAGCTTTTTTGGCAGATCTTTCCCTACAATCCCTAACAAAAATGCTTCAGGTTTTTTAACAAATGTTAAATGGAACATTTTCTTCAATTCGTTGTATATCATTTCCCAATTTTTTAAAATTACATTACAATCCCACCACATATGATAAAATGTCCTTTCGTTTTCCTTACACTTCCAACGTTTTTTGAACAAGTTTTGTACATTTTCCCTAACTGCACTGGTGTCGTGTACCATCTATACACCATCTTCATGTAATTCTCCTTCAATAGGGAACAATCTGTAAATTTTAAATCAGTTTTCCATAATTTTTCCCAATCTTCCATCATGATGTTGTCACCTACATCTTGTGCCCATTTACTCATAACTGATTTTACCTCTTCATCTTTCGTCTCCCATTCTAATAGTATGCTGTATGTGGCCATTTTGCAGAATAATTTGACAGTTACCTAACACCAGTAGCAACCCAGTTTGGAAGTGCAGAGCTCCAGTCTAGGAAGCTCCGCTGGCTGCCTGGCAGGAGGGGGGGGGGGCCTTCAGCTGCTGCAGAGTGCGGAGAATGAGTTCCTTCAGGGCCCCCATTGTTTCCCATGGAAACCTGGAAGTTTGAGCCACTGCCCTGAGTTCAATCACCAGGTAGGTGAGGCTGGGAGAGGACCTCTGGTCTTCTTGTGAGCTAGCAGGATGCCTCACTCATTTGCCCCCCCCCTCTCTCACACACACATACACCAGTTGAAGACTACTTGAATGAAGGTGGTTATCAGGATTGGTGCAAACCTGGGCTTCAAACCCACTCCAAGCCCTGCTCCTTCCTGAACCCTCCTAACCACAGAGGACAAGGGGTGGTGCCAATCTTGACACTCCTGTTGACCAGGCTGATTTCACTGAGATCTGTGGCAAAACGGCGGCAGCAAGAAACCTGGCTTGCAGGATTTTGTTGGCGGGAGATGATGTCAGCGATCATGGAGGCAGGTTGGTTTGGCTACAGCACATCTGTGACACCCCAACACAGAGAGCCTTTTCCACTCTAGCCAAGGTGAGGGGCAGCTTTTCATATAGCCAGATGCAGAAATGGGGAAGAAGAAGTCAATCCTGTTCATTGCTGGGGGGGGGGGAGGACCCTCGGTGAGCAATTTGTGCTGCCTTCCGATCTCCCCTTTCCTGCATTTCAGAGGAGCTCCTGGCAGAGCTTGGTTCTATAATAATAATAATAATAATAATAACAACAACAACAATAATAATTTATTATTTATTCCCCACCCATCTGGCTGAGTTTCCCCAGCCACTCTGGGCGGCTCCCAATCGAGTGTTAAAAACAACACAGCATTCAATAATAAAAACTTCCCTAAACAGGGCTGCCTTCAGATGTCTTTTAAAAAGAAGATATCTGCTTATTTCCTTCACATCTGAAGGGAGGGCGTTAAGCTCACACAAATCAGGTTCTTGCAGGTCAGGTTGGAGCAAAGAGGATGGTTCACTTCCATTGACATTTTGTGGTTTTGCACTTTACAGACGGATGACTGGCTGCTGTTTATACTGGACACAGACGGCTTGCTTACTCACCTTGTTCTCCGCCCCAGACTCGCATTGCCCCACACCCTGCTGCTCAGAAACAAGAACCACTTGCTTCATTCTGTGCTTCCCCCTTCCACTCTTGTGCAAGAATCCCCTGTGTTGCTGCCAGCTGCCTTCCAAGCATACCGTATTTTTTGCACCATAACACTCACTTTTTTCCTCCTAAAAAGTAAGGGGAAATGTCTGTGCGTGTTATGGAGGGAATGCCTACGGGTGGCATGCCTACGGATTTTCCTCCTCTAAAAATTACGTGCGTGTTATGGTCAGGTGTGTGTTATAGAGCGAAAAATACGGTACATAGGAAGATGTCACCTGCAGGCCACTGATCTGGGGAGCCCAGGACTGCCGACACTTCCTGGCAGTGGCTCTGCAGGTCTTCAAGCTGAGATTCCTTGCAGCCTGACCGGAACCTGAGACCTTCTGCATAGCAGGCAGAGATGCTCTGTCACCAAGCCAAAGCCCTTCCTCGTTTTGGCTGTCAGTGCATCCCCCATCCTGCCCAGAACATGATGCCAAGAGAACCAGAGAGAGGAGGTGAGGTGCCTGGGTCAAATCCCACCCGCCAGACAGAGTGAGGTCTTTCAAACACAAGATAAACACATCTGCAGCAGCATCCAGCCTGGATGGACGTGGGCCAGAACCTGCTTCAGGTCTGTTGTAATTTGAATTGCTTCAGCGAGGAAAACATCCCCTGTGGTCTGGCACATTGTGACTTGCGGGCAGGGGGGGGGGCATGTTTGTCCACCAGCTCCTTCTCAGAATTACATGGGTTAACATGATCCCTGCCTGAGCAAATATTACCGCCTTTCTTCCCAAATAAAGGAACAAGGACACATTGGAAATCCCCCTTCCTGTGCCCTCTGGCAAGACTTCCGCAGCTGGCACTGGAGCAAAGGGCAGTGTGGGGGTTGCCCTGGCCTGGCCTGGCCTGACCTTCTATGGGCTGCTTCCGCAAGAGGAGGGGGGGACTGAGCCTTGCAGCTTCTGGGAAGGGACGCAATCACTGCTGCAGCCTTCCCCTTCCTGGCAGGAAGAGACAGTCGCAACCCTGGGGCACCTAGTCCCTCCTCTCTGGGACCTTCACCTCTTTAAAGGAGGACTAGACAAATTAATGGAGGGTATTTAAACTTTTTTTTTTTTTAAATTATTAATAAATGCAATTCTTACAAACACAAACCAGAACACTAAACAGAGTTATTATACATAGATACATACATCTCTCAATTTAGATTACAAAAAAGGAAAACAAACATACAAACTAAACATACAGACATAAATTTTGACTTCCCTCCACCTATATGTGGCTTCTTTTGTTCTTTTTGCTGTGTTATCAATATTATTTTTGACTATCTCATCTTATACCCATTTCTTCTTAATTTTTTACTCTATAAGTTTCATTCATTGCATATTGATATATTAATACCAGAACAATGGTTTTTGATGTATTCCTTAATGCAAGTCCACTCCTCTATCAGTTTTTGGTCTGACTGGCCTCTTACCACTGCTGTAAGTCTTGCTGATTCTATATATTCACAAAATCTTATTTGCCATTCTCTTATTGAGGGAGTTTTTTCTCCCTTCCAGTTTTTTTGCTATAATCATTCTGGCCGCAGCGGTTGCATATAAGAAAACTTTTTTCCTAGTGGAAGGACTATCAGTCAATATAATTCCCAAGAGGTATGCCTGTGTTGTTTTTTTACATGATATTTTAAACATTTTTTAAGGTTCCTCTTGAATGTCACTCCAAAATTGTTTAATATACACACACTCCCACCACATATGACAGACACATGGTTCCTATCTGTTTTGCATCTCCAGCACAAATTAGATTTTGATATTTAAACTTTCAATGGCTCTCAGGCACAATGGCAAGCTAGCATGCCTCTGAATACCTGGCTGCACAGGTGGTGTCTTGGCTGTGTTACGGAAATTACCGGGGGGGGCACATCTTTAAAGTTAAATATTACGAAGATTATGCCTGAATGTATCCTTTCAGCTTGACAGCTCAGGGAAGTTACCTAGCTTTAAAAATAATATAAAATCAATTCCTTTGCCAGTTTCCTCCATTCCAAAGCTATTTTTCCCTTGAAAAAGGACTCCAGGAAGTGCCCAGAGGTGACAATTGCTCATTGTTAGCCAAGGGAAGCCAAATCTCACCACCTGACTCGCCTCAGGCTCCAGACACAGGAACTTCTATTGTACTTTTGGGTGGTGGGTAAAGGTAAAGGGACCCCTGACCATTAGGTCCAGTCGTGGCCGACTCTGGGGTTGCGGCGCTTATCTCGCTTTATTGGCTGAGGGAGCCGGCGTACAGCTTCCGGGTCATGTGGCCAGCATGACTAAGCCACTTCTGGTGAACCAGAGCAGCGCACAGAAACACCGTTTACCTTCCCGCTGGATCGATACCTATTTATCTACTTGCACTTTGACGTGCTTTCGAACTGCTAGGTGGGCAGGAGCTGGGACCGAACAACAGGAGCTCACCCCGTCGCGGGGATTTGAACCACCGACCTTCTGATCAGCACCAACCTTCTGATCAGCAATACCTGAGTCTTGCCCTGCCATGTCTACTTATGCTAATCTTGTACCAAGGACTTGTCTGGACATGTTTGCCAAGGTTAACCCCTCCCCTTTTGTGACATGTCAGTGATGTAGCAATGATGCTGTACGAACTGTATTCTGGGATATGGTGGGAAAGTTTTAAAAGTCTTTGTCACCCCATCCTCGGGATTCAAATTTGCTCTTTGAACCTATTGCGCTATAAACTTTGGTCTACAGCTATTTGCTCCGGTTGGCTGGAATCCTTCCTTTATTCCGCAGGGACCCACGGGCTCTGCCTGATGAGATGGGCGACTGAGCAGCCTCGCACCTAGATTTTTCTGTAACAGCTGGAAGGGTTTGGTCTCTTGGATTATGGTCTCTGCTTCCTTGAGGAAGGTCTTCTGGTGAGAGATGGGCTGCACCTCACAGCGGTTGGCAAGGATGCCTTTGCTACGAGCCTTGTGAACCAGATCAGGAGAGCTTTAAACTAGTTCTTAGGGGCCGGGAGACAACATTACAAATGACAAAAGAGCACCTGGTACTGGGGATAATGGCTTCATTGATGCACAGGAAACTGAGGTGCTGCTCCAGAAACCTGCAAAGGGAAACTACAAGAAGGAAGCAGCTGGAGGGAGCAACTCATGGTTTCAGTTGTCTCTACACAAATGCACAGAGTATGGGAAACAAGCAAGATGAATTGGAGCTTTTATACAGGATGGCAAATATGACTTGGTAGGCATTACTGAAACTGGGTGGGATAAGACTCATTACTAGAATGTAGGAATTGAGGGGTATAACCTGTTCAAAAGGAATAGACTAAACAGGAAGGGAGGAGGAGGACCTTTATATGTAAAGAATGTGTACACTTGTGAAGAAAACCATGACTTGGAGCATGGAAAGCAGATTGAGAGTATATGGATAAAAATTGTAGGAGAGAAACACAACAGGGACCTTACTGTGGGGGTCTGCTATAGATCGCCAAGCCAGACTGAAAACTTGGGTGATGCCTTACTCGAGCAGATTACCAACCATTCAAAAAGGAGAGATATAGTGGTCATGGGAGATTTCAACTTCCCTGATATCTGTTGTAACTCAAACTCTGCCAAGAAGGTAAGGGCTGACAAAATCCTCCATTGTCTTCCTGACAATTTCCTTTCCCAGAAGCAGCAAGATGATTGTCTATCTTGGGCCTGATCCTCACCAGCTGGGAGGAACTGATCGACAGAGTGGAAGTACTCAGAATCTTGGGTTGGATGGCCACCTGTGCTGGATGCTTTAGCTGTGATTCCTGCATTGCAGGGGGTTGGACTAGGTGACCCTTGGGGTCCCTTCCAACTCTACAGCTCTGTGATTCAATGAATACCAGTTGCTGAGAGTCACCAACGGGGAGAGTTGCTACACTCAGCTCTTGCTTGCGGACTTCCCAGGAGATTTATCTGTTTGGCCACTATGAGAAAAGGATGCCAGACTGGCAGTTGGAGCGGGGAAGGGGCTCTGGCCTGATCCAGGCTCCTCTGATGTCCTTGCTGACGCTGCTTATGGAGAGCATCTCCCTCTTGCCTGGCCCTCTTTGCCTTTTCAAAGGTGGTCAAAGGTCTAGTGTCTGCTGCTTTTGTTGCTGGGTTGTTTAAGAAGGCGTGTAGTTGGTGGTGTGTTAGCCAGGGGATCTGGGTGTCCCCTAGTTTGTCTTGTATTTCCTGTATCAGTAAGGGGATGTCACTTTTGTGGAAATCTGTTATGCACTACAAGCCTTCGGCTTGCCGTGCTTTTATCTGGATGTTTTGAGCTGTGCTGTGGGCCAGGGGGGTGAGTGGGGATGGGGCAGTTTGTGCTTCCTCTCCTAGTTTGAGGGCAGCTTCTGCTGGGGTCTGGCCTGTGATCTCAATGTTACCAATGTTTGTTGTTTCAGCCAAGGGCATCAGGCCTGGTGTGCCCAGACTGGACATTATGCCATGGCGCCCCGACTGCAGTGGGCAACTGGCACCACCTGGGTTCCTTTCACCCCAAATATCGCATAGGGCCACCATTTTTAAAGCATTTTTAATAGTCAGAGGAAGGCTGCCCATGGGATTGTGGGGTGGATGTTTCTCAGGGAGTTTCCTCTCACATTTAGGTTGAGGTCACTTCCCAGGCTTGCTTTCCATTTGGAGAAGGAAATGAATTTATTTAGTGTTTTCTGGATGAAGTCTAACTGCTTAGCTTTGCCATCTAGTGTTCCTTTGGTGGAAATGAATCTGCCTTTTCTGAGCCTCTTTGCTGTTGTGTATGTCTGGTGCCTGTGTAAACAGTCATTGTTCTGGTCTTAATTTGAGACTTGGGATTTTTGGGGAGTCATTTAACTGCCCCCCCCCCATTCCTGATTTTAACAAAATTTAAAAGATAGGAAAAAGTGAAGCACCGGCAATTAGGTTTTTAATCAGAGGGTTCTCTGTTTAGTCTTGCAAGAGAGCTAGCAGCTTTGTTGCTACGCCGCCAGAGGGCTCTCAAGCAACCAGATTTTTACAGACCTGGCCGGTCCCTTTCACTGACAGATGGATTCAGCTGAGGGGCGGGGGGTGGTCTGCGTCCTTCCCTGGTCCCCCTGGCTCAGGGGGTGGTTCACGGTGGGTAGGAAGGGAAGAAAAGGGAAAGGAGAGTAGGAGAGAGGGGTAGAGGCTTTTAAACCCCAACCAGCTGGCCTGCGCTTCTCACTCTCTGGTGCCTGCTTCTAGTGGGGCGGGGGAGGGGAAGAGGAAGAAGGGGGGAGGAGAAGAGTAAAAGAGAGCTAAAATGAAGAAAATTGGGTGGTGCTAACATTTAAGACCCCAAGCCTTGGCTGCAGTCATCACTAGCCTTTTTCTTGCCTGGTGTGTGGCTCATAGCAAAAAGAAAATTTGAAAAGAAAGAAAAATGGCAACATTTAAAAATCTGATAAGGACAAAATCTTGGGGTATGGTCTAGCCCTGCGGGTTCAGAATTGGTCAGCCTCAAGCAAGAGACCACAGCCAGGCAAACTGAAGCAAAACAGCAGATAGGAAGCCTACCCATTTATTGTTGCAACCAGGTTCCAAGCTCCACAATAATAATAATAATAAATTTTATTCATATCCCACCCTCCCCAGCCGAAGCCGGGCTCAGGGCGGCTAACAACAATCAAATAATCAAACAATCAAATAATCCAACATTCTAAAAACATTTCATTATAAAAATTAATTAAAATCAAATTAATGGCAACCGTTGAGCAAAATTCTGTGCAGGTTGCCAGAGGAGGGAGTCAGGCTGGGCCCTGACCAAAGGCCTGGTGGAACAACTCTGTCTTGCAGGCCTTGCGGAAAGGTGTCAGGTCCCGCAGGGCCCTAGTCTCTTGTGGCAGAGCGTTTCACCAGATCGGAGCCACGGCCGAAAAAGCCCTGGCTCTAGTTGAGGCCAGCCTAACCTCTCTGAGGCCTGGGACCTTCAGGATGTTTTTATTTGCAGACCGTAGGTTCCTCTGTGGGGCATACCAGGAGAGGCGGTCCCGTAGGTATGAGGGTCCTAGGCCGTACAGGGCTTTAAAGGTTAAAACCAGCACCTTAAACCTGATCCTGTACTCCACCGGGAGCCAGTGCAGCTGGTATAGTACCGGATGAATGTGATCTCGCAGCGGCATTCTGCAGCCGCTGGAGTTTCTGGGTCAGTCTCAAGGGCAGCCCCACGTAGAGCGAGTTACAATAATCCAGTCTGGAGGTGACCGTCGCGTGGATCACAGTGGCTAGGTCAGGGCGAGAGAGGTAAGGAGCCAACTGCTTAGCTTGGCGGAGATGAAAAAATGCCGCCTTTGTTATAGCTGGAATCTGCGCCTCCATAGAGAGGGAGGTATCGAAGATTACACCCAAACTCTTAACGGACGGTGCTGGCACTAATTGCACCCCCGCAAGAGATGGCAGTTGCCCCCCCAATCCCATATCGTCCCGTCCCAGCCAGAGGACCTCTGTCTTTGAAGGATTTAACTTCAACCGGCTTCCATGTAACCATCCAGCCACAGCTTCCAAACATCTGATCAGTGTGTCTGGGGCCGAGTCAGGATGGCCGTCCATCAACAGATAGAGTTGGGTGTCATCGGCATACTGATGGCAACCCAGCCCAAAACTCCGGACAAGCTGGGCAAGGGGGCGCATAAAGATGTTAAAAAGCATCGGGGAGAGTATCGCACCCTGAGGCACTCCACACACCAAGGAGTGGCGGGATGACAATTCCCCCCCAAGCGCCACCCTCTGTCCCCGACCAGAGAGAAACGAGCGCAGCCATTGAAGGACTGTGCCCTGGATCCCCACGTCGGCAAGGCGGTGGTCCAGGAGTTCGTGATCGACCATGTCGAAGGCTGCTGACAGGTCTAGAAGAATCAGCAGCCCCGACCCGCCTCGATCCAGCTGCCTGCGGAGATCATCTGTTAGGGCGACCAGAGCCGTCTCGGTCCCATGACCAGCGCGGAAGCCGGACTGGAATGGATCCAGAGCCGATGTTTCATCCAGAAACCTACCAAGCTGTTCAGCAACCGCTCTCTCAATCACCTTACCCAGGAATGGAAGATTCGAAACCGGGCGGTAATTGGATAGATCTAAGGGATCTAATGATGTTTTCTTTAAGAGCGGGCGCACCACTGCCTCCTTCAATTCCCCTGGAAATATCCCGGTGCCAAGGGACAAATTGATGATATCCCCCGGGGGGCCCACACCTCGTCTGGACACGCTCTAATCAGCCAAGACGGGCATGGGTCAAGAGGACAGGTGGTGGGCTTTCCTTTTTTTTTTTTTAAAGTAATTTTTATTAAAGTTTTAAACAACAAAGAAATAAAAGAAAAACATACACAATACATATAACAAAAACACAAAAAACAAAAAAACAAAAGCAAGATTCAACAATAAAAATACAAGAAACATAACAATTAAAAACAATATCTCTGTTTCATTTCCGTTTTTTAGTTGCTTATTTTCTGGACTTCCTCATACCTCCCTCTTTTGTATTCCAATCCAAATTATTTGTCCAGCAGTTTCTTTTCCACTTTTTTAATCCTAATCTTTAATTTGATAAGATATTAAAATATATAACTTCAACTTCTTTAAACCTAATCCTTGGTCTTAATATCATATACCATTAAAATTTTCCCTCTTAATATCAAATTTCCATTTCTTTAAACATCTTTAATCTTAATCTTTAATCTTAGTCTATCCTTAACTTTAACCTGTACAGCTGGAAACCTCTTGTTTTCAGTCCAACATCACTCTAACATTCCTTAATTTTGCAGTGTTTCTGAAGATAGTCTTTGAATTTCTTCCAATCTTCCTCCATCAACTCTTCTCCCTGGTCACGGATTCTACCAGTCATTTCCGCCAATTCCATATAGTCCATAAGTTTCATCTGCCATTCCTCCAGCGTGGGAAGTTCTTGTGTCTTCCAATACTTTGCGATGAGTATTCTTGCTGCTGTTGTTGCATACATAAAGAAAGTTCTATCCTTTTTTAACACCAGGTGGTGGGCTTTCCAGCTCGGAGGAGTCTGTCCACATTGGCTGGGGATATCCGGTCAAAGTGGTCCAATACTGGACCCGAGGACAGTCGAGGGGCCTCCAGTTCCTTTATTGTATCCAAATTGGCAGGGAGGTCATGGCGGAGCAACAGGACCTTCTCCGCAAAAAAGCTCGCAAATGCCTCACAGCTGTGTCTCAGATTGTTATTTAAATTTGGCTGTCCTTCAAGGGACGTTAAAGACCTGATTATACAAAATAATTGCGCCGGGTGAGAGCTAGCGGATGCAATGGAGGTAAGACTTCTTAGCGGCCTTCACTGCCATCTCATAGGTTTTCATAAAAACTCTATAAGATGTTCTTGAGGCTCCGTCACGGGTACCCCGCCATACTCGCTCTAGCCGTCTGAGGTCCCGCTTCATTTTCCGAAGCTCCTCGGTAAACCAGGGAGCCCGGTTTCTGCAGGGTCGCAGAGGGTGCTTAGGTGCGATCTCATCGATGGCTGCCAGGAGCTGGGTATTCCATCCCTCAACAAGCTCAGTCAATGAGTCGCCAGGGGGAGCAAGGTCCCGCAAGGCTTGATGGAATCTATCAGGGTCCATCAGCCTCTGCGGGCGAGCCCAAATCGGCTCGCTACCTAAGCAGGGTGGGGGTGGAAAGTCAATCCTGGCTTTCAGAGCGTAGTGATCAGACCATGGCACCTTCATCGAAGGAAACATGATCACATCTATACCTACGCCAAAGATCAAATCCAGCATGTGGCCTGCTTGATGTGTGGGGCCTGAAACAAACTGGGAGAGCCCAGTTCATTCAAAAAATGAAGAAGTCCAGAAGAAAAGGCACATGGGTTGTTCTTAAAAGTTCCCACAATGCATTTCACCAGTACTTTTTCCCAGGGAGTACTCAAGGGTATGAAGTACTGGCACCTCCCTTTTTGGTTTAAAAGTGTGGCACTTCATGGTGAGTACTAGCACCTATTTTTCTAGGGGGGAAAACACTGCATTTCACACAGCATACATCAGTGGTATGTCACAGAAATGTGGGAATGTTCAGGGTGGCAGGAGAGGATATAGTGTTTATTAATATCCTTCCTAACTTGCGCTAGCAAGTTCCTTCACTTAGCAGAGTGCATTCCCCTTTACACAGCAGAAAACTAGTTGCAAACTCATGTGAGTTCCTTAACTCATGTTACGGTAAAATCTGGGTGCGAGGCTGCTCTGCCACCCAGCTCGTCGGACTAAGTCCGCGGGTCCCTGTGGAGGAAAATGAGCTCAGCCGGAGACAGGAGCAAGATGCAGAAGATCCAAGTTTATTGCGCAACAGGTTCAAGGCGAGATTGAACAGCAAGGAAGGGGTGCCATGAACTTTTAAAACTTCCCTCCATGTCCCAGAATACAGTGCAGAATACATCCCAGTTACATCATGAATACATTAAGAAGAGGTTGGGTTACACAGGATTAACATATGGAGGAGGGAGGGGGGAATATGCAGAGCTGGAGATATGCGCAGATAAGCACATCCTGAGAAGACAATGGTCCATGTATGCATGGTCTGCCACCTGGCATTGCCCAGAGGAAAGGCTTGGCAGAGTGATTTGACAGGATTAGGGTTTTCCTGAGAGTACGTGACACCTCGCTTGAGGGATTATGGAGGACAGGGGAGGTGTCATGGAGTCCTAGAGAAATTGAGCAAATTGGCACCGAAAGCAAGAAAATCGGTGTTACGGTTGATTTTCTATGAATTTTATAGATTTTAGTCCCTTTTGACATTGACAATTGGACTCGGAAATAAATGGATATATTGTAGCGAAGAAGAAGGTGAAGAAGACATGCCCCCCCCCCTTCTGTATCAGACAATACACAAGTCACTGGCTTGTCCAGATTGAAATGTGTTCTAATATTTTCCTGGTAAGACCCCTTGAATCCCTCCTAAAAGAACAAAGACACCACAGTCTTATTCATAAGTAACAAAAAGAAAGTTTACTCACGATCAGGCAGAGGACAGTGTAATTCCTGAAGGCAGGCTTAAGGCTTAAAGTTACATACAAACAGGTTTACCCTGTATGTGGGTTGACCTAGTGACTGCAGGTAGCAGTCTGGGAAGTTCGCAGGACGAAAGGAAGATGAGAAAAGAGGGAGAGTGGCAGCAGCCCTTGGCCTTTGACCAGGTCTGGAAAGGTCACGCCCTCCCACTAGTCACATGCAATGGAGGATGCTCCAGCCCAGGAGCAACAGGAAGTTTTGATACCCTTGCATGTCCACTCTAGCAAAACAAGGAATGTTGTACTTGGCTGCTCCCAGTGGATTACATCCCACATGAAAGGCTGTGGTGTCAGGCAGAAGTCTGAGATCCAGACATGCCCCTAGCAGAAGGCGGCATCTACACCTCCTTTTGTCATTAAAACTTGGTTGAGGCAGCTTCTTTGCTCTTCCTGGGTCTCCTTCCCCTCTGAGGCTGGGCTTTCCTGTGGTGATTTTGATAGCACCTAGTCTGGCAAATGGGAGGGGGATTCAGTCTGTGATGATACATCTTGAGGATTATGGCGTCCTTGTTCCCTTCATGCCGTGAGTCAAGTCCCCTCTGTCCCTGGATCACAATTTTATTATCCTTTAGCACTCAATGAAACCATTTATTTTGCTATTTTTTTGTGAATTTCTTTGTTTCAGGAAATGGGCTTTTCTCCTTTGCTCTGGAACAATGCTGTTGTCAAGCCCTTACAGTGCAGTGCTCAGCTCAGGAGGTCAACGCTTCTGATGGGTTGGTTAGGGTACCTCCCCTTTGTCCATAACAACTCCAAGAAGTTGCAGATCCCATAAATGTTGGGTCGGCCTACCAGCCACCTTCCAGTGTCTACTACCACATTGCCTCCTTGACTTTCCCTCCTTATCCTGTACCCTGCAAATGTCAGCTTGTTCTTGTGACTTCAGTTGTCCTTTCTTTTGTTTCCAGTTGATTTTGATCTGAACAGGCAGTCCTTGACCTGTGCCCAGTGGCAGACACAGAGCCCTCAGCAGCTGTTCTAAGCCTGGCCAGCTCTCCCTGTCTCTCTCAGCTAAGTGGCATCCTTGCTAGCCCTCCCAGCTTGACAGGCAGCGTGAGGCTGTTCCCATCGAAAGAGTGAGAGCTGGAATGTGGTCAGGTTCCCCTGTTGCTTTCTAGAGGATGCACTCTCCTTGAGTGGGTGCCTTCGGCACTATCCTGCGCTTGAGTGTCCTGGGTTTCTTTGGGCCTCGTGGGAGACTCTTCAGGTGGGGCGTAGGAAGGGGGTGCAGTGGGGGCGGTCTGCCCCGGGTGTCCCCACTGAGGGGGGACAAAATGCCAGGCGGCACTCACCACAGGGCCTGCAGGCTCCACGCTGCCCAAAACAGTCTGCCCACCACCTCCCCCTCAGCTGTAGGCTGAGTGAGAGGAGGCAGGCAGACTCCTTGGAGGCTTCTTGCCCTGCCTGGCCCCGCCCCACGCACACCTGGCCCCGGACCTGGGCACAGGGCACAAGCGCTGCCCCAAGTGCCCGATCGGCTTGCTCCGCCGCTGTCTTCAGGTGAGCTTTCTTCAGTCCATCTTTCTGGAAGTTGACTGGAACGGTTTATGGCATGGGAGTAATGTTTAAACAAGGCAGGATTATGGAAGACATACCTTACCATAACAGAGTCAAACCTCGGCTCCCGAATGCCAAAAACCCGGAAGTAAATGCTCCGGTTTTCGAACGCTTTTCGGAAGCCAGACATCTGATGCAACTTCCGCTTGAGTGCAAGAGGCTCTTGCAGCCAACTGGAAGCTGCGCTTCAGTTGTCAAACATTTCGGAAGCCAAATGGGAGGTTTGACTGTAATGGAAAGGGGTTGCCTTGAGTCAGTGGCCATATTCATTTGTGGGCCAAGGGGGTTGGTGGTCCTCAGCCACGTTCCTCCTTGCTTACAAAGTCAGAGAAGAAAGGTATGAACTCCCCCTTTGTTCCTTTGGCCCTAGAGGACTCTCGGCTTCGTCGTTAGCTTTTCCAGCCATGCAATATCCCACACTTTCATGTTTCAAGTGGCAAGACTGGCCCCGTCTACGTTTTCCCAAAACCCTGGTGTCATTCTAGCTACTAGGAGCAGCTGCCCTGTCAAGTCTTATGGTGCAAATTCTGGCTCCCCTCAAACATAGACAAAAGTGCTAATCTCCTAGGAGTCAGGCACCATGTGTGAATCAAGCCCCCTCCTCAGGCGACACTGACCCCTCCAGCACCCGAGCCAGAGCTGTTGTGTGGGGCTTTGGCCTGTCAATCGGGGGTGGGACAAGTGTATGTCTTGAGTTGTGGGGGAACAGGGCTGGCTCCTTTCTCTGGCGCACAGAAGTTTGGGGCCTGCCCCTCCCATACTGAAGGGAGTCCTTTATCAGGTTAGCTGGACCCACACTCTGTACAATCTGGGGCTGCCCCAGTGTTATTTTTATACGCTGAATAATTTGAACTTAAACTGTTGTTGGTGAGGGGGAGACTCTCTGTGCCTTTTTGTGGGTGGATGTCTGTTGTTCCAGGTGTGTTGGGGGGCAGGAATAGGTAGTGCCCCCGCTTCCCTGGCCATTCCTGGTGTTTGCCCGGCCTTTTGGGTCTGAGCCTCAGTATAGTTCTCTCAGTGAGGGGAGGGGGCTGTGTCAATATCCTGCCCCCCCCCTGATCCTCTTTGTTTCCTGGGCAGTGGAGTATCTGCCTCTCAGCCTGTTGAGGGACTCCCTGCCTTCTCCCAGGGTTTTTTTTGGGGGGGACGGACGGTGGTGATGTCAGTATTCCCTCTGGGATGCTAACATTCAAACACTATGCTGGCCTTGAAGGTGATTTTTCTGACAAGCTGAACAATAGAAAGGTTTATTTATTGGTTTTCTGCAATTGCCCCATGAGACAGTTCTCTGGGGCAGGCACAGAGCATTTAAAAGAAGGTTTAAAATATGTAAAAGGCCACTCAAAAGCCCCTAGCAAGTGCAGAGAATAAACCCTTAGCAGTTGCCTTATCAAAAGCTGTCACCACCTGCAGCAAATGTTCTCTCTAGCGGGTGGGGTGGTAAAAGCAGCACCCCCCAAAACCCCTGTCCTGAGGGGGGATTATTGCCCCTCCCTGTGGAAAAGGTGGGGGGCAGTGTTGGTGGAGGGAAGGGAGTTGTCTTGTAGCTGGTCCTACGCACGAGTTGCAGAAGAAGGCCCAGATCCTGGTTCCTTTTCATCTGACACGTACATAGACGTTCTGGCCAACCCTGCAAGGAAAGAGAGAGAGAACTTTCAGATAAACCATTCAGTTGGCATTTTCTTGGGTCAGGAGGGCTCCTGGACGACTCTGGCATGATTTCATGTTCGTGGGTTGGGGCTCTTTGCAGAAAGGGAGTTGATGGAGGGTGGGGGCTGAGCTGGGGCCTAGGCCCACCTTCGTGGGGGCAGCCTGGTCCCCGATATCTGCTTTGAACTGTTACGGAAATGAGGGGGGGCAACCACCGGGAGCAGCAGCGAAAAGTTGCTTCTTATTACTAGGAAGGGAACTGATGCTCAGCCCCGACGGCGCTCCTTCGCCCTGAGGTCCTCGCCTGCCTGTTTTAATGGACGGGGGACGCCCTCGCCAGTCGGCCCGTCGGGGCGGCTTACCGGGTGGCCTTCCAGTTGTCTGCGTGAGTCGCCACCTCCTCCCGCAGCAGCCACGTCGCCTCCAAGAACTCGTCGCCGTTTTCATCCAAGAAGCACTGCCCCACGAAGACGGTGGTGGAGTCTGGGGGGGGGGGGCAGAGAGAGGGAGGTCGGTGGGCTGGCGCCGAGCCGAGGCCGTCCAGCCTCTCCTTCAGGGGCGGCAGAGCGGGGGGGGGGGCTGCTGTCCCTCGGCTGGCCAGCCCAAGTCGGTCCCCCGACGCCACCGCGTGAAGGAGAGGGCCCCTGGCGGCCGGGAGCCCTTCTCTTCTTCGTCCATGGGGCTGCTCAGACCCCTCCCTCTCCCCTTCTGCCCCCCCCCCCGCCTACCGTAGAAGGACCAGTTGACGGAGAAGCCGAAGGTGGGCTGGGCGCGCGGGGGGTTGGGGTGCTGCGTGCCGTGCAGGGGCGACTCCCGGATGGCGGCGTCGGGGGCAGCCGAGACGGCGGCCAGGTAGTAGCCCGAGAACTGGCCGGCCGCGTTCAGGGGCCCGATGAACATCCGGGAGCCCAGATCGTTCACCCACATCCCCTGCAGGTTGCACTACGGGGCCAGAGGGGAGAGAAGCGGGTCAGAGAAGGGACAGTGGGAAGGGACCCCAAAGGGTCATCAAGTCCAACCCCAAAGACTACTCCCCCCTCCCAGATCAGAGAGAGACCCCTCGAGCCCGGACAAACGGGCGCGGAGATCCAAAGGGGTGCTTTGCGCCCAGTGGAGATTGCGCCTGCTCGCCACTTTTCGATCCCATCCGAAGGAACCTCCTGCAAAGCGCCTGCGGCAGCTGCTGCACGTCGGAAATTAAGACCCCGGGAAACAAGGAGGGGAAGCCGGCAGCAGCAGCGGCTTCCAAGGCCCGCAGAGAAACACACAGCCCGCCCCCCAAGTGCGCCTCGACAGCTCCGCTCCCTTCGCGCTTTGACGGGGACTTCTCTGTATCCCCACCGGTGCGGCGCTGCTGCCTTCCCCTTTCGCAGACGGGGGGGGGGGGGCGAGACAGAGACCCGGGTCCCCTCCGAAGGCAGCCGGCGCCGCTTGCCCGGCCGCTTGCCTTTCCTCGGCCCGGCCCTACCTTGGGCAGGGGAGGGGGCTGGCTTTCGGCGGGCGAGAGGGAGAGAAGGGCGCCCAGGAGCGCCAAGCCTGCCAGGCCGCCGAGAGAGACCGTGCGCTGCGCCATCCTCGATGCCAGGAAGGGAATGACCCCGTCGAGCCGGCGGCCGCCCTCTTATAGCGCCCGGGCGGGCGGGCAACTGCGCAAGCTGGGTGGGCGCGGCGCGGAGACCGGTGCCAAGAGGGCGGAGGGGCAGGCAGAGGCACCCCGGGCATCTCCCCCCCCCCCCGCCAGGAAAGATGTTCGACCACCTGCCAACTGGCACCGTTATCTATTTATTTGATTATTTCTTTATAGATACATATATTCATATACTGCTGTACCATAGAAATATACCACAGCTGTTTAGGACAATATAAAACCATACAGTAAAATCATAAAAAGTTGAAAACAACTTAAAAAAAAAAAAGAAACAATATTCAGTTGACCGTTGTGGGGGTTGTATTCTTAACTGCCTGGCCAGGCCTGGGGAATAGAAGAGGTTTCAGCAGGCGTTTAAAATTTGGCACAGACTGCACCTGCGGAATCTCCAGTGGCAGAGAGTTCCATAGGACTTGGTGATGACACCAAAGGCTCAGCTTTTTGTACTGTAGTTAGCTGAGCCCTGCGAACTCGTGACGCTACAGCGGAAGATCTCCGTGGCTGATTTGGGACAGAAGGACCTCAGACTTTTCAGGGGAGAGGAAGCACCTCAACCCCAAAAAGAAGTCTGCAGAGCTGGAAAAGGCTCAGCCAAGGGGCTGCGGGAGGAGGGAAAGGTTGCAACGTTTGGGGCTTATTGGCTTAGAAGCATCTCAGTGCCTCATTTGGGGCAGTCTGCAGCGCAACGCCACGGGATCAGAGAATCCTAGAGCTGTAGAGTCAGTTTCAGCTGAGGCCTCCTGGTGCCCACCTGGTAGCTCAGTCAGTACATTCCCACCGTGCCCTGACACGGGCACATCCTCTCCTTTGCCTCTTGTCACTCTTTGCTCTTCATCTCATCACCAAGCCAGAAATGTGAGCACAATCTGCGTGTCTGAGCTCCATTGCTGACACCATCTTTGTTAAGGCTGCCTAAACACAGCTGCCGTTTCTGTTACTCTTCAATAACTGTTCTGAGTGAATAACTGTTGTTTTTACCTTTTACACATCTGTTTTGTGATTGTTGTTTTAAGGTGGACAAAAAAGCGAAAATGCCAGGAGAATCCAGTCTGCCTTAAAGCATCCTGGATTACTTAAACATAAAGGCTAAACCTAGCCTATCTAAGCTTCCCTTTTAAACTGCAAAGGGATGGGCACTGCTGAGCTCACAGACATGAGGAAGGAAGGAAGGAAGGAAGGAAAGATAGTATCTCATAAATATATCCTCTCCTAGCATCTATACACGTCCCTACAATAAATACACAGGATGGGCATACAAACATAGGTACATAAACTATTTTCTGAAATGGTGCAAGAGAGCAATCCTGAGACTCTTTTGATGACCCCAAATATTTCTCTGCAGTAGAAGGAAGTATGGGGGGGGGTACCTTTCAAAATAGTTATTTTTCACTTGTAAATCCTGTAAACAAATAAACTGCTTGGAATGAGGGGGCTTGCCCTCTGCAAAAACCAGTCTGGCAAGTAAAGCAGAGCGGACCTGTTAATGGGGCATCTTCTTTTAGCAATGGGCACAGATTTGTGGGCAGGAGTCAGGAACTAAGGTATATACCATTTCAAAAGGATGGTCCAGGGCAATCAGCATACAATTATCAGATATCTTGACAGACAGGAGACAAGCCACACTCTCTGTATATGATCCGTTTTGGGTGGTCCTTGGCTAAGGGGCTATGCAATTTCGAAAGCCTTTAAAAGTTCCCTCATACCTGTGTTGGAACTCTATTGCAACAGAAAAAATAAATATCTCCCTTGCTTTCACTAGTTCCTGCCTTCATTTAATTTTCTCTGACTGACAACAAATTTAGGGGGACACTGAATCCCTTGAGGCAGAGGGCCTTCTTAGTGGCACCTGCCCTGTGGAACGCCCTCCCATCAGATGTCAAGGAAATAAACAGCTATCTGACTTTTAGAAGACATCTGAAGGCAGCCGTGTTTAGAGAGGTTTTTAATGTTTGATCTTCCATCGTGTTTTTAATATTCTGTTGGGAGCCACCCAGAGTGGATGAGGAAACCCTGCCAGATGGGCGGGGTATAAATAATAAATTATTATTATTATTATTGATGGAGAGCTGGGCTGTAAAAGACACCCCCCCATTTCCCTATAACTCTCTGTTGTGTATTTTCTAGAGGAGAAAAGTGAAACACTATAGACAGCATCTTAAAAAGCAGAGACATCACCTTGCCAACAAAGGTCCGTATAGTTAAAGCTCTGGTTTTCCCAGTAGTGATGTATGGAAGTGAGAGCTGGACCATAAAGAAGGCTGATCGCCAAAGAATTGATGCTTTTGAATTCTGGTGCTGGAGTCCCATGGACTGCAAGAAGATCAAACCGATCCATCCTTAAGGAAATCAGCCCTGAGTGCTCACTGGAAGGATAGATCCTGAAGCTGAGGCTCCAATACTTTGGCCACCTCATGAGAAGAGAAGACTCCCTGGAAAAGACCCTGATGTTGGGAAAGATGGAGGGCACAAGGAGAAGGGGACGACAGAGGACGAGATGGTGGGATAGTGTTCTCGAAGCTACCAGCATGAGTTTGACCAAACTGCGGGAGGCAGTGGAAGACAGGAGTGTCTGGTGTGCTCTGGTCCAGGGGGTCATGAAGAGGTGGACACGACTAAACGACTAAACAATTGTTTATTGTCATGGCGAATTACAAGCTCCAGAGAAAAACTACAGTTCTCAGGACTGAAAACAGGGTGAGTACTGTTCAGTTGACATGAAAAGGAAGGGATTGTCCCACAACATATTGTAGAGAGAAAGTTTAGATCCATTATGGAAATGAGATGTTGCACGCTAAAGGATGAAAATCTTCCCCAGTGAATGTGGGGAGACCCAGCAGCCACTGCGGTGCATCTCCAAAACCGACTGCCAACCAAGGGAGCTCCACGCACACCTTTGGAACTCTGGCATGGGAGAACACCCAACTTGTCACACACATGTGAAGCATATCTGACAGTTAAAATATCCAAAGAAAATAGGCAAAAGCTAGACACCGGAGCACAGGAAGGAATCCTATATAGCTCATTATTCTGGAGGAAAAGGCTATAGAATTATGGGCTTAAAAGCAGGACAAGGCAGATCAGGACAGGTAGTTAACAAAGCTGTCAAAAGATCTTTCTGAGCAAACAGAGGAAGAAACACAAGACCTCATGTACTTCCCACAACTAACATGTAACAGCCCAGATCTGCATTCCACCGTCATAGCACCCTCTGCAGGTGATGAGCAGGAAGAAGATGCGGAGGACCAGGCTCAAAGCAGGAGCACCACCAGAGATGATGAGGGACTGATGGCGACATGCCTGATACATCTTGAGGATTATGGCGTCCTTGTTCCCTTCATGCCGTGAGTCAAGTCCCCTCTGTCCCTGGATCACAATTTTATTATCCTTTAGCACTAAATGAAACCATTTATTTTGCTATTTTTTTGTGAATTTCTTTGTTTCAGGAAATGGGCTTTTCTCCTTTGCTCTGGAACAATGCTGTTGTCAAGCCCTTACAGTGCAGTGCTCAGCTCAGGAGGTCAACGCTTCTGATGGGTTGGTTAGGGTACCTCCCCTTTGTCCATAACAACTCCAAGAAGTTGCAGATCCCATAAATGTTGGGTCGGCCTACCAGCCACCTTCCAGTGTCTACTACCACATTGCCTCCTTGACTTTCCCTCCTTATCCTGTACCCTGCAAATGTCAGCTTGTTCTTGTGACTTCAGTTGTCCTTTCTTTTGTTTCCAGTTGATTTTGATCTGAACAGGCAGTCCTTGACCTGTGCCCAGTGGCAGACACAGAGCCCTCAGCAGCTGTTCTAAGCCTGGCCGGCTCTCCCTGTCTCTCTCAGCTAAGTGGCATCCTTGCTAGCCCTCCCAGCTTGACAGGCAGCGTGAGGCTGTTCCCATCGAAAGAGAGAGAGCTGGAATGTGGTCAGGTTCCCCTGTTGCTTTCTAGAGGATGCACTCTCCTTGAGTGGGTGCCTTCGGCACTATCCTGCGCTTGAGTGTCCTGGGTTTCTTTGGGCCTCGTGGGAGACTCTTCAGGTGGGGCGTAGGAAGGGGGTGCAGTGGGGGCGGTCTGCCCCGGGTGTCCCCACTGAGGGGGGACAAAATGCCAGGCGGCACTCACCACAGGGCCTGCAGGCTCCACGCTGCCCAAAACAGTCTGCCCACCACCTCCCCCTCAGCTGTAGGCTGAGTGAGAGGAGGCAGGCAGACTCCTTGGAGGCTTCTTGCCCTGCCTGGCCCCGCCCCACGCACATCTGGCCCCGGACCTGGGCACAGGGCACAAGCGCTGCCCCAAGTGCCCGATCGGCTTGCTCCGCCGCTGTCTTCAGGTGAGCTTTCTTCAGTCCATCTTTCTGGAAGTTGACTGGAACGGTTTATGGCATGGGAGTAATGTTTAAACAAGGCAGGGTTATGGAAGACATACCTTACCATAACAGAGTCAAACCTCGGCTCCCGAATGCCCAAAACCCGGAAGTAAATGCTCCGGTTTTCGAACGCTTTTCGGAAGCCAGACATCTGATGCAACTTCCGCTTGAGTGCAAGAGGCTCTTGCAGCCAACTGGAAGCTGCACTTCAGTTGTCAAACATTTTGGAAGCCAAACGGGAGGTTTGACTGTAATGGAAAGGGGTTGCCTCGAGTCAGTGGCCATATTCATTTGTGGGCCAAGGGGGTTGGTGGTCCTCAGCCACGTTCCTCCTTGCTTACAAAGTCAGAGAAGAAAGGTATGAACTCCCCCTTTGTTCCTTTGGCCCTAGAGGACTCTCGGCTTCTTCGTTAGCTTTTCCAGCCATGCAATATCCCACACTTTCATGTTTCAAGTGGCAAGACTGGCCCCGTCTACGTTTTCCCAAAACCCTGGTGTCATTCTAGCTACTAGGAGCAGCTGCCCTGTCAAGTCTTATGGTGCAAATTCTGGCTCCCCTCAAACATAGACAAAAGTGCTAATCTCCTAGGAGTCAGGCACCATGTGTGAATCAAGCCCCCTCCTCAGGCGACACTGACCCCTCCAGCACCCGAGCCAGAGCTGTTGTGTGGGGCTTTGGCCTGTCAATCGGGGGTGGGACAAGTGTATGTCTTGAGTTGTGGGGGAACAGGGCTGGCTCCTTTCTCTGGCGCACAGAAGTTTGGGGCCTGCCCCTCCCATACTGAAGGGAGTCCTTTATCAGGTTAGCTGGACCCACACTCTGTACAATCTGGGGCTGCCCCAGTGTTATTTTTATACGCTGAATAATTTGAACTTAAACTGTTGTTGGTGAGGGGGAGACTCTCTGTGCCTTTTTGTGGGTGGATGTCTGTTGCTCCAGGTGTGTTGGGGGGCAGGAATAGGTAGTGCCCCCGCTTCCCTGGCCATTCCTGGTGTTTGCCCGGCCTTTTGGGTCTGAGCCTCAGTATAGTTCTCTCAATGAGGGGAGGGGGCTGTGTCAATATCCTGCCCCCCGCCCCCCCCCCCGTGATCCTCTGTGTTTCCTGGGTTAGACTTCCGGGTTAGCGCCTTGGGTAATGGCGGAATTCCTCTAACCGGGAGTAATTTGCTCTGTGGAAACCGGGTCTGGCCGCCGCGGCGAAGGCGGAGACCCTTCAAAAATCACAGGCAGGTGAAGCCTGTGAACGTGGGATTCGGCAGGCACCTTTTGCGCCTCCCCTACTCACGGGGAAACCCGGTTTCGGGGATCCGGAGCGAAGTGGGGTGAGCGGCGCGGTGCTGTGAGCCGACTGCTTCTTCCATGGAGCGAAGCCGCATAGCCATTGCCGGAGAGCGCTGACTTTTTCCTGTTGACAATTTGATCCTAAAGCAACTACCTGTGAGTAGAGTGAATTGGAATCTTTTTTTAAAAAGACTTAATTTGGCACCGAAACGGGGAGGCTCAAAACAGGAAGTCCGCCTTCCTCTTTTGTAAATAGACTGAAGCAAAGAGGTTGCAAGCTAATGTCTTGGAAAGCCTATTGTAAAGGACTAAATTTCCAGCATTAAAAAATAATAATAGTAAACTCCCCCTTGGAAGCAGGAGAAGAGGGAGGAAGTTTTGGATCGTATATACCTGCAAGAGAAAGGGAAGGAAGCTAAAATACCACCGCTCTGAACCTGGAAACGGGCTGTCAATAAGACTGACGCACTTTGGAATGTTTACTGACTGTGAGTAGAACATTCGCTGACAGCCAGCTAAAGAAGAGAGCTACATTGTTTTAACTGTCCCCGTCTGATCTCAAAAAAGGAGTAAAAGCAGCTGAAAACTGAAACTAACTTTATTGTTTGAACTGAATTTTAAAAGGTGATATTATGGATTAATACAAATACAAATAGCAACTGTTTCCCCCTAGAGGAAGCTTCTGAAACTGTTACAGGAGCTGGATTGGGGAAATTTCCAGCTGCAAGATAAGGCTGCTTGACTGTGGGACTGACCTTGAGTTTCTTGAGTGTGATGGCAGATGGGAAAGAAAAAATAGATACGTCAATTCCAGATAAAACAACCAGGTTTGGGAAGTCTTGGCAGCGAAGAGCCTCAACATCCGGCCCCCCTGCTTCATCTGCGGCTGTGCCAGCACATTCTAAACCAAGAGGAATGTTAGCAGAAGAGGTTTTAGCGCTTGCATTGAGTAAGATAAATGAGTCATTGGAACAGCTTAATAAGAAAGCAGACGCGACAAATGCAAAAGTGGATGCTGCAGCTACTAAAATTGATTTAAATACAGAAAGTATAAATAGTTTGGGACAAAAGGTGAATATTAACACAGAAACCATTGAGAAATTGATACAGGAATCTACTTCGATATGGCAGACTGCAGAGGAAGCCAGGGAAAAAGTTGTTGTTGTGGAAGGCAAGGTGGCACAACTGGAAGCAGAGAGAGTCCCAGCCTTACAGAGGCAACTTGAGGACCACAAGCTGACACTTTCTATGATTGAGCTCAAGGAAAAACAGACGAATTTGAGAATCAGAGCTGTACCTGAACTGGAGAAGGATAGTTTGATAGACTTTCTCACGCAGTAATTTGCAGATTTTTGGGATTTGAACTTGGAACAAGAGGAATTTAGAATTGTGAGGGCCTTTAGACTTGGAAGAGGAGGGAAGAAAGAGAAGCACAGAATAAGAGACTGTTTGATTACCCTCCGAACTAAAGAAGAGAGAGATAAAATTTTGGGTTGGCACTACCAGAAGACTTTGGTAATACAACAGTCAAGAGTGGAAATATTTAAAGATATCCCGAAACATCTTTTGGACCTTAGGTCCAATTATGGAGATTTGGTTGCCCTGCTGAGAAGGAACAAAATCATCTTCACGTGGGAATTTCCTCAAGGTCTAAAATAAGATCAGTAGAAGATAAAGTAAAGTTTTTGCATAATTACAAAGAGGACCTACAGAAGGAACTTGGAAAAGAGCCAAGAGCATCGGATAGAAGATCACCAGATAGAGGACTAGAGCAAAGAGCATTGGACAGAAGATCACCAAAAAGAGGAATAGTGGATATGGCAGCATTATCCTTTGGACTGGACCGCACAGTGAATGTGACACCAACACTACCAACTGAAGAAGAGCAAGCATTGGGTGCAGTTGGAGGAAAAGCAGAGTAACTACACCATGGCATTGCAAGTATTCAGTTGGAATGTGAATGGACTGAACTCCCCGGAAAAAAGGTGGAGAGTCTTTCATTTATTGAAAAAAGAACAATTGGACTTGATTTGTCTACAAGAAACACATGTGATAAGGCTAGACAGGAAGATATTGAGTAATAAAAGATTGGGCCAAGAATTTATCTCATCAGATAAAGTTTAAAAAAGAGGAGTAGTCATTTATGCAAAGGAGAGCCTATCACCGAAATTTATATTTAAAGATGACCAAGGAAGATTTGTTGCAATTGAAATTCAATCACAAGGAGAGAAATTTTTGATAATAGGCATCTACGCACCAAATGAAGGAAAATCGGATTTTTTAAAGAAGCTACGTGAGACTCTGATGGAATATATGGATTACAATATGATTTTGATGGGAGATATGGACAAGGCACAGAGACAGGTAGTCACTAAAGATGGTAGACTACCAAAAACCTTTTTTGACATGACTGAAAATATGGATTTAGTTGATACTTGGAGAATGAAGAACCCTCTGGGCAGAGAGGGAACCTTCTTTTCTGAGGCCAAAATGACATGGACAAGAATTGACCAAATTTGGGTAACTAGAGGACTGGCTCCGAAGACCAGTAAAGTGGAAATTTGTCCTCAAACTTGTTGTGACCACAATGCTGTGAAGATGGAAATGAAATTGACCCCAATTGGTTCCTTTAGATGGAGGATGAATGACACTTTGTTTAGGAACGAAGAAGTGACTAAGAAGGCCCAAAAAACTTTGAGAGACTATTTGGAGATAAATATGAACACCACTGTGGAAAAAAGAGTAATCTGGGATGCAAGTAAAGCGGTTATGAGAGGATTTCTGATACAACAGAATGCAATCAAGAAGAGAACTCAAAATGAAAAAAAAGATAAAATCCTGGAGAAAATAAAGGAAGGAGAGAAGAAATTGAGAGCGAAACCAAAGTCGCAGTTGAAAGAGATAAAGTTATATCAAGTACAATATATGAAAATGATGATGAACCAGGAAATAGAATGGAAGATCAAACAGATGAGACAAAAGACATTTGAATCAGCAAATAAGTGCGGGAAACTGCTGGCTTGGCAAATGAAAAAAAGACAAAAACTTAATACCATTACGAATTTGGAAGTGGAAGGAAAGACTATACAGAACCCAGTGGAGATCAGGAAGTGTTTTCAGAGGTATTTTAAACAACTTTATACACAGGAGAAGCAGAAAGAATTGGACATTGATCGATTTTTGAAAATAAATGGACTACACAAAATCTCTCAGGAAAAACAGCTAATGTTGAATTACAAAATAACGGATCAGGAGGTGGAAGGGGCCATTCAGAACATGCAATTAGGTAAATCTCCAGGACCAGATGGTTTGACTTCAAGATATTACAGATCTTTGAAAGAATGGCTAATACAACCATTGAAGGAAGTCTGTAATGAAATATTGGAAGGGAAAAAGGCACCAGAGTCGTGGAAGGAAGCTTATATTACACTTATACCAAAAACAGAGACCGAAAAGACACAGCTTAAGAACTACCGCCCCATATCGTTGCTTAATGTGGATTATAAAATTTTTGCAGATATTTTGGCTAAAAGATTAAAAAAGGTGTTAGTAGAATAAATCCATAAAGACCAAGCGGGCTTTCTCCCGGGCAGACATTTGTCTGATAATACGAGGAACATAATTAATATCTTAGAAAAACTACAAGTGAACATTAATACTAAAGCAGTTCTGATATTTGTGGACGCGGAGAAGGCCTTTGACAATATCTTTTGGAGTTTTATGAAGAAGAATCTACAGGGGATGGGGGTAGGTCAAGGTTTTGGAAATGGTATAGGTGCAATTTATTTAGAACAAAAGGCTAAATTAATTGTGAATAATGTAGTGACAGAAGAATTTAAGATTGAGAAAGGAACATGACAAGGTTGCCCAATCTCTCCATTGCTTTTTATATCGGTCCTGGAGGTTCTGCTAAATATGATTAGAAGGGACCAATTGGTTAAAGGTATACAAGTGGGAACTAAACAGTACAAACTGAAAGCATTTGCTGATGATTTGGTATTGACTTTACAGGAGCCAGAATCTAGTACTAAAAGAGTACTGGAACTGATTCAAGAATTTGGTCAGGTAGCAGGCTTTAAGTTGAACAAGATAAAAACTAAGGTTTTAGAGAAAAACCTAACTGGGATAGAGAGAGATAAGTTTCAGAGGGAGACAGGATTAACATTGGTTAAGAAAGTGAAATATTTAGGGGTTAACATGACTGCTAAGAACGTGAATTTATTTAAGCATAATTATGAAAAATGTTGGATTGAAGTGAAAAAGGATTTAGAAATATGGTCAAATTTGAAGTTATCACTGTTAGGCCGAATTGCTGTGATAAAAATGAACGTATTGCCAAGGATGCTGTTTTTGTTCCAAACATTGCAAATCTTGGACAAAATGGACTGTTTCAAGAAGTGGTAGAGAGATATCTCCAGATTCGTCTGGCAGGGCAAGAAGCCTCGAATAAAATTTAAGATATTAACTGATGCTAAAGAAAGAGGTGGATTTGCCCTGCCAGACCTTAAACTTTATTATGAATCAGCCGCTTTTTGCTGGCTGAGAGAGTGGCTGCTTCTTGAAAACACTGATGTGCTGGACTTAGAAGGTTTTAACAATGTATTTGGTTGGCATGCATATTTGTGGTATGACAAGGTTAAAGCACATAAAGCGTTTAAAAACCATATTGTTAGAAAAGCATTGTTTAATGTCTGGACAAGATATAAGGACTTGTTAGAAAATAAAACCCCAAGATGGTTGTCACCAATGGAAGCGAAGGCTCAGAAAAAACTCAATATGGAGGCCAAATGGCGGAAATATTGGGAAATTTTGGAACAAGAGGGAGACAGAATAAAACTGCAGAGCTTTGAAAAATTAAAAAACAAAGTGCGAGATTGGCTCCATTATTATCAAATAATGGAGGCATATAATTTGGATAAAAAACTTGGCTTCCAGGTGGAAAAATCAAAATTGGAAACAGAATTGTTAGACCCCAAAATTAAGAATTTATCAAGAATGTATAACTTGCTGTTGAAATGGAACACTCAGGATGAAACGGTGAAATCAGCTATGATTAAATGGGCACAAGATGTTGGACACAACATCATGATGGCTGATTGGGAACAGTTATGGACCACAGGTATGAAATTTACGGCATGCAATGCCCTAAGAGAGAATATTATGAAAATGATATACAGGTGGTACATAACCCCAGTCAAGCTTGCAAAAATCTATCACTTGCCCGATAATAAATGTTGGAAATGTAAAGAAACTGAAGGTACATTTTTTCACCTCTGGTGGACGTGCCCAAGGATTAAGACATTCTGGGAGATGATCTATAATGAAATGAAAAAGGTATTTAAATATACCTTCCTGAAGAAACCAGAGGCCTTTCTCCTGGGCATTGTCGGCCAATTGGTGCCAAAGAAGGATAGAACTTTCTTTATGTATGCTACAACAGCAGCAAGAATACTCATCGCAAAGTATTGGAAGACACAAGATTTACCCACCCGGGAAGAATGGCAGATGAAGCTGATGGACTATATGGAACTGGCGGAAATGACTGGCAGAATCCGAGACCAGGGAGAAGAGTCGGTGGAAGAAGATTGGAAAAAAATTAAAGACTATTTACAGAAACACTGTAAAATTAATGAATGTTAGAAGGATGCTGGAATGAAGTTATATGGCTTTAGCAGAAATGTTATAAAGAATTAAGTAAAAATAGACTGTTAATGGGCTAAAGGGGAAAAAAACAAGGTTAGATTGTGTTAAGATAAATTATAGGACAAAAACTGAGAAAGATGGAAAGGATTTGCTGAAATAGCTAACTGAACTAGAATACAAAAAAGGGAGGTGTGAGGAGGTCGTCGAAACAAGTAAATGAAAGACATATTTAATATTAAATATTATTATATACTTAAATATAATAATATTAAATATTAAATATACTTTTCCCAAAAAGCCTGAAGCTTTCCTGCTAGGAATAGTTGGCAAGGAAATTAAAAAAGAGGATAAAAATCTGTTTCTATATGCCACAACGGCCGCTAGAAATATGTTGGCCCAAAGCTGGAAAACAGAATTAATACCTACTATAGACGACTGGCAGAACAAGATGATAAATTATGTTGAACTAGCTAGAATAACAGGAAGACTAAGAGACCAGGATGACCAGAAGTTTCATGAAAATTGGAATAAATATCTGACGTATATAAGAGATAAGTATAGAACTTTGAGGACTCTGGCAGGGTTAGAATAACTCTAACAGTGTTTGGCAAATATGTAAAGGAGATAAAACATGTAACTTTAGAAATTATCTGATACTTATCAATAAAGTGAAGGGAAGTCCGAGGCTCGGCGGAGCCTATAAATAATTGTGTACTATATATATGATTTTTGTAACAGCTATGTTATATGCAACTTATGTAATCTAGACTGTATATATGTATAATCAATGAAAATTAATAAAAATGTATAAAAAAAAAAGAAACAAGTAAATGAAAGACAAGATATGGAAATATTGGATGTGTTTTTAATTGATTCTGTTTTTGTTTTTGTTTTTGTTTTGTTAAGATAAGCAGTGTTTTTTGTTTTTTATGTATTGTATTGTACTGTTTTGCTTTGTTTAACTCTTTTTTTCTTTTTTCTTTTTTCTTTCTTCTTGTAACTTTTAAACTCTTAATAAACATTACTTTAAAAAAAAAACAACAAAGCTGTCAAAAGATCTTTCTGAGCAAACAGAGGAAGAAACACAAGACCTCATGTACTTCCCACAACTAACATGTAACAGCCCAGATATGCATTCCACCGTCATAGCACCCTCTGCAAGTGATGAGCAGGAAGAAGATGCGGAGGACCAGACTCAAAGCAGGAGCACCACCAGAGATGATGAGGGACTGATGGCGACATGCCTGAATTGGAGGAGAGTGATGAAGGCAGAGTGGGATTATGTCCACCAACTCATGCAGGGGTCTGGAATGCAACTCCCAGGCAAAATGAGTATCGCCTTTATTCCATTTCCTGCAATGTTTACAGTGGTATCCTAATCTCCACTTCTAGGACCTTCCACTTTCTTTTTTCCAATATTTTCCAGAGACAGTACCATAACTTTAATAGCACCATTCTCTGACTTCACTCCAGTGCTTTCTCTCTGCTAGAACTAAAGAAAGGCCAGGACTCAAGTCCTAAAGCTTCTTTCCCTCTCAACCACCAATGCCATATCCAGATAGTTCTGCAAATCACCATTTGTAGTTTTATCTTCTTCTCCTCCAAATCCTTGTATGGAGGTCATTTCTGCCTCTGAGTCTTCCCCATTCCCAGCTTCTACCTCCTACTTCTCCGGCTCATTTTCTTCATCTTGATCAAGCATTGATCTGACCACTTTCAGTTGTTCAGCCATCAACTGCTTAACCAACTGAGACTGGTTGATCCAAAAGTACATTTGTCATCCTGGATACTTGAGATCATGAAAGTTAATTGCGCACAAGATGCAATTGTACTGTATACAAAAAAATAGCATTGATAAGTCTGGTAATATAACAATATAAGGAAAGGTATCTATCATCCTGACACGTTTTGACCTCAACAGGTTGTCTTTTGTGGGAAATTATACAGTGTTAAGATAGGATTCAGGATGCCAGTGGATGGTGTTGAATGGCTTTGATCATAAGCTCTACCAAGCCATGCTGTTAATGGTTAAGAAGGGCCAAGGTGGGGCATCAATGTGAAGGTCCAAGCAACTTTTGCCTCATTTATCTTGTTTTCCACAGGACTCTACAAGCATTCCCGGGCTACAGTTGGCTTCAGCTGGAATGCCAAATTTTACTTGCCGGCAACTGATGTTGAGAACATTCGTATTTCAGAAAGAGAGCTGTGTTTCAGCATGTATGGCTTAACTCTGAGACTCCTTTGTAATCAGTTTGCTGATAAAGAATGAGTGCATTAAAGAAATCGGTGAAAAACTAGCCTAAAGTAAAAGCCCAGTCCCTTTGGAAAAGGAATATGATTCAAATGGGGAAATTATTTATTTTTGTTCCTCTATTTTGATGACTTGTCCAAATTGTATTTCTAATTGTGCTCAGTTATGACGATTGCAGATAGGTCAATCATTTCTGGGCAGTGATGCACATCAATTATTTTTATCAGGTTTTGAAGCAATTGTCAATTCATTAACTTGAACTTTGTGTGAATATCAATTGCTCTGGGTGAAAATAATTGCCATGTGTTCCAGCTTGGGGAGGATGGTGGGTTGGCCACTGGTTTGGTGTCGAGACTAAACGACTGGCTAGAATATCTCACCTGAATTATTAGTAAATAATTTTTTCATCTTTTCTGCTAGAGCAGCTTTAACCATTTCCCTGAATGGGATGAAGCTGGCAAGCAGCAGACGCAATTGTTAAAGCTTCTTAGCAGGCCAGAGTGTAATTTGTGTGCGTCGGATTCATGAGGTCAGGGGACTCTGAAAGAATAGAAGAAAAAGTGACTTAAACAATTGCCCTTGTTCTCAGATCTGTCTGTCCTAACGACCAGAACACAAACTACTGATTATGCTTTTCCCTGGCTCTCCTGTTGATGTAACTAAACCGCTATCTGGGTTAAAGATTAATCAGTATTAAAAACTATTTCTATTAAAATCTCCAGGCATGCCTGCTTCTCTTCTCTAAAAGAAGCCTTCCTTAGGATATATTGGACAGGAAGGTGTGCCATACTTGGCCATAATCCAAAACACTCAGCGAAGGTATTAGTTTTGTTCATGCTTTTCTGACGAGGAAGAGAAGCTGAGTCTTGAGAATGATCCCAGTCAAGTGGAGGCTGAGCTGCGTCTCCAAGGATATGTCTTTTCTTCTTCTTTTTTTACCTCTTCAATATATTTTATTAAGGATTTTCTTGTTTTACAGAAGTGTAGTGTCTCGTATTTTTTTTTTTCATGTAACATTTTTACAAATCCGTTTCATTTGTTGAGGCATTAGGGGGAGAAGAAAAAAAGGAAAAAAGAAAGGGGGCTGGAGAGAGGGAAGATGGATGGGGGTGGGGTCGGGTGGCGGTGTTTCTATTATGTTTAATGTATGTAGAGTTTGGTGTCAGCGTTGCTTGTGTTGTTCACTTGTGTTCCTTTGGTGGTGAGAGAGGTTGGGGTTGGCCTAGGGTGTGATTGTTTGCTTGTGATTGGCTGTGGTGATCTTTGTTTTCGTGTGTGAGTGAGGTGGGTGGGTGTTTTGGATCAGGTTAGCCATATTGATTTGTATGCTTTGGTGGATTATTGTCATTGTCCTGTTGGGCTGTGTATTTGATAAAGGGGAGCCATACCAGGGTGAAGGCGTCTTCTTCTGTTTGTCCCCATGTCAGTTTCAGTTTATTAGTTAATTTTTCTAGTAGGGCTGTTTCCCATACTATTTGGTACCATTGGTCCATGCTTACCTCTGTTAACGGAAAATCTGAGGGCTCCCTTGGACAAAAACAAAGACACCAACCAGAGCAATTGGAAGCAAATCAGCAGCCAGTAGGCTTGGTCTTTATTGAAGAAAAG
Source organism: Podarcis pityusensis (assembly GCF_964106645.2). Classification (NCBI taxonomy): domain Eukaryota; kingdom Metazoa; phylum Chordata; class Lepidosauria; order Squamata; family Lacertidae; genus Podarcis; species Podarcis pityusensis. The sequence goes on along the minus strand of NC_138036.1, from coordinate 214,378 downwards.
ACTGTTGCAACAGGGTGTTCCCCTCACTTGCAGGAGAGAGGAAAGACCCAGAAAGATGGTGTGCAAGACCTTATAAAAACTTTTGAAATTCCCATCCTCTAGGTCAAGCCCACCCCCAGAAACATCATGCATACATTACAGAAAGGAGGGGTTGAGGGAGGAGTTGTGGTGGTAACCTGAGTGTCCTGTCACCTGGCTGGTTCCTCCTTTCCCCCCGGCCCATGAGTCACTTCCAGGAGACAAAGGGGAGTTGGCAGTTTCCTGCCCCCAGAGGGAAGATCTGATCATTGTCCTTTGTTTCAGTCCATGCTGAATCCACTCCCATATGCAAGTTCTTTGTGATCTTGATGGTCTTCTGTCTAGGACCATCAGGGTTGGCATAGCAACTGGGCCGGGCTCCTGTGGATGTGCTGGGATGGTGAAGGGATTATGGCTGACCAGAACCAAGCCACCCCCCTTTGATAGTCCTTGTCATATGGAGTAAAATAAAAATGGAACAGTGCAAATCCAATGTATGGTTGATTTTTCTATGAATTTATAACAGAAGTGTGGCATATGTAGTGTGTGAGTGTGAGTGTGTGAAGTTTGTACAAACTGAATGATTGGGGTGGGGGGTGGGGTTCCTGCTACAGTTTCCCCCTTCGGAGATAAGATTGCAAAGGTGGCTACTTTGCAATCCTTTTCTCCGCACAATTTAAGGTGGTAAATATTAACCTGCTATTCTCCGTCCCAGATGCATGTGTCCATGTGAACCTGAAAGGGACTTGGATGTCACGCTTCTTAAGGATATTTGCATAGAAATATAACAGTGTAACAGTGCACATAGTTAGACATAGGCTATCACGTAAAATTAATATTTTGTTGCTCAGTTACTTGTGGTATTCTAGCACCTTGGAAGAAATATTTTCTCAATAGTGGTCTATGCTTTACATTTAGCGGGAAGGTCCACCAATGACTGAAAAATGCAGTTTGCTTTGTCCCCCGCCATTTTTGTGTTCTCAGGTGTCAAGGTAGCTCTTCTGTGGTCTCACATCGGCATGGTGTCACAGCAGTGGCAATCCCTGGTGAATCCACTTAGGGCTTTCACATTAACCATGTTGCCTGGCACTCACCACAGCTGGCACAGGTTTAGGACACGTCATGAGAGAAATGTCTTTGCCTTGGCCATTCTATGGGATTTTATTATTATAGGCTCTGGTCTTGCAGTCATGGGAAGTTGCTCACTTGCACTTTAAGGACCAAAAAGCTAATTGCAGCCTGGATACACTTGCCCAATTCAAACTGAGTCCAATTTGAATTTTTCTTGCCCCATGGTTCTCAACTTTTCTGTTAAAACAGAACCATCCAAATAAGTCAATTTAACTCTATAAGGGATTATTCCTGCTAAACCAAAGCATATACACCTTCCTGAAGCTTCTCCTTGGTAAAGCGAGTTTTAGCACATTTTAAATGGGTAGGGAAGTTGGCAGAGTGCCAGGTGAAACAACGAAATGTGGTTATAAATTTATCTAATTCTAAACATTTGACTACACAATAGCCTGACCTATTAGAACGCATAAAATGTATGAGAATTCTCCACTGGGGTGTAAGGAATAAGACATTAAACATAAAAACAATTACACACAAAATAGCCCCCGATTTGTGGAAATAACACACTGTCAGACACATTTCAACATTCCTACGTAATAACACATAATACAAAACAAACTAATTAAATATCAGTTGCATATCTCGAGACAATTGGGATATTTTATGTATGTATCTTTTGAATCCTGGAGCACAGTCTTGAGGTTCAAAAGTGAGAAGATGTCCTTGCAATTCAACTCCACCCCCCTTTGTCAGGCCTACTCCCCCGGCAGTCTATATCCTTTGAAAGAGATAGCTGTGGGCACTTTGAAACTTTGGTGTCTGTTGTTGTTGCAGGTCTTGTGGTGGCGAAGCTTTTCATTGGATCTGTAGTAACACATTTGTAGAAGTGATATCCTGTAAGGGGCAGGGTTTTGAGGACTTAAAAGACAGAGTTAGAAAAGGGAAGGGGCAAAAGGCAAAAAGGATGTCCTTCAGTTTCCGTTGAAAGCTGCAAATAATAAAAATCTTAGCGGATTAAGCATTTCATTCATTCCAATATTATTATCACATTTCCATATAATTACTGTTATTATCTGCCAAGTTTGTTTGCTTTCCTTCACTTAGTTTGGCTGTGGAAGAAACGGAGGGACAAAACCTTTGTTAATTTGAACACAATTGGCAAGTTATTAAACATTTTGCTTATGTGGGTCCGAGTTCACGTATCCTGTTTTAAAGGGAAATTTTTTATTTCCTTTGAAAATCTCTGTCAGGAATGCTGTTCCTATAATGCACACAAAGCCTGTTATAAAAGTTAAATCCCATTGGGGGTGGGAGAACTAGTCAAGAGTGGAACTCACAGTGGGAGCGCTTTGATATTTACCTGTGAAAAGAATTTGGCATGTTAAGATTTGAAACCTGGAAACCTCTTGACTTTTGATGGGCTAGTACTTGATCCTTTTGTCTTACGTAGCCCCTGGAGCAAAGGACACATTAAGGGTGATTTCCCTCAATGGTTCCAAGTTTTACATAAGGAAATTTGGATAAGTTTCTCCCTGCAGCCCAAGCTCTCGAAACCTCCTCTCCCCCCTTACAGTTCCCCCCTTCCTCCCTCTCTCTCTCTCTCTCTCTCTCTTTCCTCCCCCCTTTTTTTTTAGCTGATCTAGCCTCTGTGCATGTGCAGAGTTCATGTCTCAGCAAACCTTTTATACTATTGAAAATGTTGAATCTTTGGGCTAAATTACCATTTGAATAAGGGAAGGGAAGGGTAAGGAGTAGATTTTAAAAATAGGGTTAGATTTTAAAACAAAAAAGAGAAACTCAGCAATTCAAGTATTCACCAAAGCTAGCAATTGCAGCCCAAGCAAAGGGACTGCTTCCTTTATGTACAGGAAAGGGCTAATATCCCTCTGGCCATTCGCGGAACAATGCCACGCCCTTATATATGGGAAAAAATGGCCAGAGAGTCAGAATTCATAGGATTTTTTTTAACATTCTCAGTCATTTCAGCCTTACCATTTGCAGACAATTTTTTTTTCTTCCCCCCCCCCCGCCCTTTATTTACAGGATTGGTCAAGGCGCATATGTATTTGTATGTGCTGAAACTTTGAAGTCTGATTTTTTAATAGTAGACAAAATGATAAACACTGTAATCACTCAAATGCTTGATATTACCAGTTACAGATAGGTAGCCGTGTTGGTCTGCCATAGTCAAAATAAAAAAAATCCTTCCAGTAGCACCTTTAAGACCAACTAAGTTAGTTCTTGGTATGAGCTTTCGTGTGCAAGCACACTTCTTCAGATACACAGAGAAAGTGTTGCATAGTTTTCTTGCATATTCAGTGGGATACGTGGATTGTAAAGGGTTCTTAATTCTAAGACCCTTGGGTATAATGTCCAGGTTCTTGCATTTAGTAAGAAAGAAGATATCAGTCTGTACCTGTGCAAGTTTCTTGGTGAGGTTGATGGACTTCCATTTCATGCGTCTCAATGTGGTGCCTTCCATGGTTCCAGTTACAGATAGGTAGCCGTGTTGGTCTGCCATAGTCAAAATAAAAAAAATAAAAAATAAAATAAAAAAAATAAAAAAAATCCTTCCAGTAAGCACACTCAGTGTATCTGAAGAAGTGTGCTTGCACACGAAAGCTCATACCAAGAACTAACTTAGTTGGTCTTAAAGGTGCTACTGGAAGGATTTTTTTTATTTTGATATTACCAGTTGTGCTTCAAAAACATCACGGCTTCACCTCACACCTTTTAAAACTAAAGAGCAAAGCTAGGCTGAATTTCAACTCCATCACCACACCAGAATTTAAGAATTACCCTCCAATGCTTGCAGACACATGTCCTTCCACACAGCCAGAAATTGGGAGAGTTGAAAAGGGACCCTGGGGTCATCTAGTCCAACCCTCCAAAATATAGGGTTCATAGCAAGTTTTCACAGCAAGATTTGTACTACCAAAGAGACATACACATTTAAGTACAGATTTACAACTGGGAAAGGAAACATCTATGCTCCTATCATGTACTAAGGAAGAGGAAAATAAAAGTACCCAACTTCACACAGAACCCTTTTAGCAGATCTTGAGATAGTTTGAGTGAGTTTGTTTCCTTAGACTAAAGAATGCAAGTTCCTATAGAAATGATATTTAAAGGAAGATTGAAGTGAACAGTTTTTTGTTTTTTGTTTCTAAGATAGGGAGAGGATCTTTATTAAGCATAGTTAAAACAGCCATAGATTTGATTTAAAGGGAATACAAAAGTGAACAATTTTTTTCCTGAACTTGTAGAGGAATATTAAGCCTGATTTAGATTATTATTCAAAATAAAAAAAAATCCTTCCAGTAGCACCTTTAAGTTGGTCTTAAAGGTGCTACTGGAAGGATTTTTTTTTATTTTGACTATGGCAGACCAACACGGCTACCTATCTGTAACTAGATTATTATTATTTTTTTTTTAATAACTACACATAGGAAAGTGAGATGCAGGGTACCTTAGGAAAGATTGCTCCCCCCTCTTTGCAGTTTCCTTTAAAGGAAGCTTACTCGGGAGTAAATTTACCTGGCACAGAAGTAAGAAGGGGAAAAACCTGAAAGATACAGAATGAAACAAGGGGGGGCATTTTCTAAGAAAAGAGGCCAGGAAGTCTTATAGAGACTGATATCAGGACTGGACTCAGATAGACAATTTTTGCTGGCCATGGAAACCTCTACATTTAATAACAATTTTTTCTCAGAAAGAACACCATACTTTCATAGGCATAGGCTTAATGAAATACATACACTGCATTTTAGCTTGAGAGAGCAGTTGGCTCAACTAGGCTTTTGCAGCAGAAACATTAGTTTCTTCACAGCACATTTCAAAATACTGGAACAAAAAGACTGGAACTCACAAACTCAAAAGTTGCAGCAAAACATCATCTACCATCAACTTAAAATCATACTCCTCACTTAAGCTACTCGGAGGAAGACTCTTTGGAGCCTCTCTCAAATAACAAACATTTGCACACTTCATTCTCCTTCCTTTTTTTCTTCTTTCTTTCTTTCTTTTTTTTTTTTTTTTTTTTGTCCTGTTTAAGATTGATAAGGCCCAACATGGCTTTCTTAAATTTAAAATTTTTGAAGCAAGCTTGCAATTTTAAAACTATGTGCATTTAAGAACAGTCTGTGGATGTCGAGGCCAATGTAAATACAAACCCTTGAAATATTTCTAAATCTTTGAATACATCTCTTATTCATTTTTTTATTTTATTTTTTTTAATTTTTTTTTTATTTAGAGAAACTAAGATCTCCAATGCGTGGGCTCTCAGGCTGGGCTGTTATTATATCTACTACCTTCTGAGCACCATTAAGTTTACGGTTTCATGTTCTAGCTTTAGGTTATAGTTTAACAACACAAATTTGATGTGTTCGGCTCTCCCTAAGGGTTCACACGCTGATTTTGTTGAAGGATCCCTGAGGTGGCCGCTGTGCCCTGGGTTCCAGGTGGTGGGCCTAAGCCACCCACTAAAAGTTACAACGGTCTCGTACTTTGTACTTGGAAAGACCATTTTGCCCCTTTATTTTATTTTTATTTTTTCCCAATTGGAGATGACAAGCTGGAGGGGCGTATCAGAATCCTCTCTGGGGCAAAAAGGCTTCATGGAAGCTTTGTTGCCAGGAGGAGTCCAGCTAGGGTGTTTAGTGAGCTCCCATTTCCCTTTAAGGGGGGGGGTTGCTCAGTAGATTAGTACAGTTGTCGGGGCTTCTCATCTGCCAGGTAAGACCTAAGTGCTTGCATCTTCACGAGATTAAAGGAACCGTGAGGTGGCCATTGCGAGGCCGGCTCTAGGTGGTGGGTAAAAGCGACCCACGAGATGTTGCAAAGGTCCCTCAGTTTGGACTTTGAGAGTCCCTTCCTCCCTCTCAACTCTTTCCAGTTTAAGAGAACAAATTGAAGAGGGGTATCAGAGTCCTCCCTTGGGCGGAAAGGCTCCGCGGAAGCCTTATCGCCTGGAGGAGTCCAGCCTGAATGCTTGGAAGCATGGGCCCCCATTCTTTTGCAGTACGCTAAAGACAGAAAAGTGGACACACACACACAAGCGAAGAAGGGGCAATGGAAAAGGAAAAGAGGGGCAGGGAAAAAAAGGGGGGGGAAATATCCTTTCAGTACTCGAAGTATCCTTGACTAACCCAATTTCTACCTATCTGTAAGTCACAAATTACTTTCAGGAAAATCTCAGACATGAACCTAAAACAAAAACCACGGGTCTCCTCGCCCGAAACTCAAACCACGGGTCTCCTCGCCCGAAACTCAAACCACGGGTCTCCCTGCCCGAAACTCAAACCACGGGTCTCCTCGCCCGAAACTCAAACCACGGATCCGGAATTCCTTTGCCTCAGCGCTGTTTACAAGACTAACCCTAGTGTGGGGCCCCAATTTGTGACCCTCCCACTCTGCTCTCCACGACAGCCTCCTGCCTAGCCTTTAGACTAAATTCGGGCTCCCTACTGGACGCCTGCGCAATGCAGTGCCAGATTGAGGTCCGAGAAAACAAAGTTTAGAAAGGAAGCAAATGACCTTGCGTTCTCACGTACCCGGGTCATCCCCAACAAGGGTCGCCGAGCAGGGGGGGGGGGGCTTCATTTGCGTAAGCAGGGGAGAGAGAGAGAGAGAGAGCAGGAGAGATTTGGATGGACGCCTCCGGACGACTCCGAGGGAGGACGTCAGAGAAATGGCAAAGTACCACGCTTTTCCCTGGCCACACTCCGAAAGGGAAAAACGGGGAGAAAAGGAGAGAGGGAGGTTTTGGATGGACGCCTCCGGGCGACTCTGAGGGAGGGCGTCAGAGAAATAGCAAAGTACCGCATTTTCCTTGGCCCAGCTCCGAAAGGGAAAACGGGGGAGAAAAGGAGAGGTTTTAGGACGTTCCTGGACGACTCCGAGAGGTAACGTCGGAAAGCAGCAAAGGTTCCACAATTTCCCCGGCCCAGCTCCGAAAGGGAAATGGGGGAGAGAAAGAGAAAGTTTAGGACGTTCCTGGACGACTCCGAGAGGTAACGTCGGAAAACAACAAAGGTTCCACAATTTCCCCGGCCCAGCTCCGAAAGGGAAATAGGGGGAGAGAAAGAGAAAGTTTAGGACGTTCCTGGACGACTCCGAGAGGTAACGCCAGAGATAGAAGGAAGAAAAGGTCCAGCTGTCGTGGGGACGTTGCTTTCCACCCCCCTCCCAATGTATTTTCTTCAAACCATACTCACGTTCGTAGATGTCCCTCGTGGATCCCGGGATCCTTTCCCCTTAGCCGGCTTGACCTTGCCTTTGCTTCCCCTGGTTGAGCTTTTGGTGACGATTGATTACCGCCCGCAAAGAGGAGGCAGGGAGAGAAAGAAGGATTCCCGGGCTAAGGTTGCCCAGTGGCGCCTGATCCCCTCTATCTCCCTCCTCACCTTCGCAGGAGAACCAAGTGTCCCTTCGTGGTCGCCAAACTGTTAACAGAAAATCTGAGGGCTCCCTTGGACAAAAACAAAGACACCAACCAGAGCAATTGGAAGCAAATCAGCAGCCAGTAGGCTTGGTCTTTATTGAAGAAAAGACTGTTGCAACAGGGTGTTCCCCTCACTTGCAGGAGAGAGGAAAGACCCAGAAAGATGGTGTGCAAGACCTTATAAAAACTTTTGAAATTCCCATCCTCTAGGTCAAGCCCACCCCCAGAAACATCATGCATACTGTCAGAGCTGCTTCCAGATCCTAGCTCACAGAGGATCACGCTAGCCAGCGATCATTAAATAAAAGTCTTTATTGAGTTACAGTTTCCATTCTCAAGCTGCTGCGTGCAACTCTACGTCTCATGGTTAGATCGGCGAAGCTCCATCTGAGTCTCCGCCCCTTGTACACCAACTTAATATCCTAGCCTTGCTCCACCTTTTCCGCCTGACTGTTCTTCTCTGGGTCCCTCTGCCCCCCGGGGTCTCTTCCTTCCGGGATTCCTCTGACGCTGACGCTGACCCCCCTGACTCTTCTCCCTCCTTTCGGCGGGCTTTAGGACCTGGCTCCCTTTCCGGGCTGCCTACTGCGCCACCTTCCTGTGCATTTGAACTTGGCACGCGCGCCCAACCTTCCACCTTCCGTCTGACCGTTTCTTCGCTCCCCGATGGAGGTGTGGCCACTCCTGACTCGTGCCCTCCCCCCTGTTGTGAGCTGCCAGCGCTTGATCCCTGGCGCCCTTCCTCTTCCCTGCTCTCTGGCGGTGACGCTGGTCCTGATTTCCAACTGCTCCCCTCTGAGTCCCCTCTGGCTCTATCTTCCTGGGGTGTCCCCCTAGGCTCCCCCCTTGCCCTGGCCACTGGTGCTCCTTTCTGTGAATCTCCTCCTGTGCCACTCCCCCTTGCCCGGTTCTCTCTCGGAGCGGACCCGGTGCCGTTCCTGGTTCCTGAAACCTGTGAGGTGCCTTGTAGGGAGTGAGCACCGATCTGTGGAACACCGGATGCATTCTGGAACCCTCCGGAAGAGCCAGCCTGAAAGCCACCGGGTTGACCTGTTCGTCGACTTGGTAGGGCCCCAGTTGTTTATGCCCTAGTTTCTTCTTCGCCAACGACCTGGCCGGCACTGCGTGGGCTGCTAACCAGACCCAGTCTCCCACATGGATCTCTTCGCCAACCCTTCTGTGTTTGTCCGCTTGTACCTTGTATGCGTGTTTAGCCAGCTCCAGGTGCCGCCGCAGCTGATCGTGGACCTCCTGCAACTCCGACGCAAACGCATCTGCTGTCTGCGGCTCCCCCTCCCCCATTCTTTCCAGTCCCGGGAAGGTTCTAGGGTGCCTCCCGTTGTTGGCGAAGAACGGCGTGACCCCCGTGGACACGTGCTTCGTGTTGTTGTAGGCGAACTCGGCGAGAGGCAGGTAATCCACCCACGTCGCAGGCTGTTGATTCGCATAACATCTCAGGTACTGCTGCATGATGGCATTGACCCGCTCCGCTTGCCCGTTGGTCTGCGGGTGTCTAGCCGACGCCAGGTTGATCTTGACGTTCAGGAAGCCCATCAGCCTCTGCCAGAAGTTTGAGATGAACTGTCGCCCTCGGTCGGACAGAATAGACCGCGGCAGACCGTGAACCTTGAACACGTGGTCTATGAACAGTTTGGCGGTTTGTTCCGCCGTGGCCACCTTCGCACACGGAATGAAATGTGCCATCTTGGAGAACAAATCCACCACCACCAGCACAGCCGTCTTGCCCCTCGAGCTGGGCAGATCCGTGACAAAGTCCAGGGCCACTCTCTCCCATGGCTCGAACGGAGTTTGCAGCGGTTCCAGCAGTCCGGCCGGCGGTCTGTGCACTGGTTTGGACCTCTGGCAGGTGTCACACCTCGCCACGTAGTCCGCGACTTCCCCTCTCATTCCGGGCCACCAGAAGTCTCTGGCTACTAATTCCACCGTCTTCTCCTTGCCAAAGTGCCCGGCAGTGGGCGCGTCGTGCAGCTGCTGCAGTACCTTGGCGCGAAGTTCGTCTCCCGGCACGTAGATGGCCCCTTTACGGATGAGCAAACCATCTCGCAGCTGGAACTCGTCGGTCGCTGCCGTGCCCCTGTGCACCTCTGCCATCTTTGCTTGCGCGAAGGAGTCATCCTGCAACGCTCGTCGCACCGCATCCAGGTCAACTGTTGCCGCCGCGCACGCCCACACTGTCGGTGCGAAGATGTGCATGGCGGCCGCTGGCGTTGCCTCCTCCAGATACTGTGGCTTACGGGAGAGAGCATCCGCCATGATGTTGGTGTCCCCCGGGACATACTCTATTCGGAAGTCGAAATTCGCAAAGAACTCAGCCCAACGTATCTGCCTCTGGTTCAGGAACTGTGCCGTGCGCCAGTGCTCTAGATTCTTGTGGTCCGTGCAGACCTGCACCGTGTGCTTGGCGCCGATCAGGAAGTGCCTCCACGCTTTGAACGCTGCATGAATGGCCAGCAACTCCCTGTCCCAGATGGTGTAGTTCTGTTCGGACTTGCTGAGCTTCCTTGAGTAAAACGCTCCCGGCCTCCAAACCCCCTGCGGGTCTTTCTGCAGCAGGACTGCTCCCACGGCTCTGTCCGAAGCGTCTGTCTCCACCCTCATCGGCCTGCTGGGGTTGACATGAAGCAGCTGCTCTTCCGACGCGAAGAGACGCTTGAGTGCCTGAAAGGACTGCTCCGCCTGCTCTGTCCAGATGAACTTCTTTTTCTTGGAGCTGAGCGTGTCCGTGATGGCCGCTGTCTGCATCGCAAAGCCTTTGATAAACTTGCGATAGAAGTTCGCGAAGCCGACAAACCGTTGGACCTCCTTCCGGTTGCGTGGGCTTTTCCAATCCAACACTGCTCGGACCTTGGCGCTGTCCATGGCGAGCCCTTTATCAGACAACTTGTAGCCCAGGAAATCCACCTCGGTCACGTCGAATTGGCACTTCTCCAGCTTGGCGTAAAGCCTATGTTGCTGTAGCCTGCTCAGCACTTCCTTGACGTGTCTGTCATGCTCCTGCTGCGATTCCGAAAAGATCAGGATGTCATCCAAGAAACAGACGCACGTCTTGTAGAGGAGCCCCGCCAACACGTGATGCATGAAAGCTTGAAAAACGTGGGAGCCATTTTGCAATCCAAAAGGCATAACTCTATATTCGTAGGTGCCCAGGGGCGTGAACATGGCTGTCTTCCACTCATCTCCCTCCCGCATGCGAATGAGGTTGTATGCCCCTCGCAGGTCCAACTTGGTGAACACTCTGCCCTTCCGTACCTTTGCGAGGAGGTCGTCGATTCGGGGCATGGGGAAGTCCGATGGCTTGGTCACACTGTTCAAGATGCGAAAGTCCACTACAAGTCTTTTTTGGGGCGTGTCCCGCTTCTTAACAAAGAATACCGGACTGCCCCCCGCTGCCTTGGACTCTCGGATGAAACCGCGCTCCAAATTATGATCTATGAACTCTTTGAGTTCCTGCAGTTCGTCCTCAGACATGGAATACAGCTTCCCTTTGGGCAGCGCCGCCCCCGGCAGCAGGTCAATTTTGCAGTCATATGGTCTGTGGGGGGGTAGCCTGTCTGCCTCCTTCTCGCAGAAAACCTCCAAAAATTCTGCGTACTTGTGGGGAACCGCTTGCAGCGTGCCTAGCTGCAGCTGTGACTCCTCTTCCCCTCCTTCCTGCCTGGGCACGATGCAGTGTTCAGCGCAAAAGGAAGAGCCGAAGGTCAGCTGCCTCTGGTACCAAGCCAGCGTCGGGCTGTGCTTGTCCAGCCAACTCATGCCCAATACAATGGGCGTGTCCGATAGTTGAGTGACATTGAAGCTGATGATTTCCCTGTGATTCCCAAGTCGCATCACCATTGGTGGCGTCTGCTTCACCACTTGCCCCCCTAGCAGCTCCCTGCCATCCACCGTGACAACCTGCAGGGGCAGCGTGGCAGGCAGCAACTGTATAGCGTGCCGGTCGACAAAGTCCTGCCCTATAAAGTCCGCATTGCTTCCGGAGTCAATGGTGATTGGCACGTCCATGGTGATTCCATTGGGCAGCTGGAGCGACGCGGTGAGCTTCACTACCGGTTTGGGCGGGAGGGGGTCCATGGGCTGTAAAATCTCTGGGGACTGCTTCACTGACACGTCTGGTTGGGCCCCAGTGCCTCTTCCTCCAACCAGACTCCTTCGTTTCCCTGCTGTGGTTGTCCTTGCTGCGTTGCTGCAGTTACCATTGCTGAGGCTGCAGTGTGCTTGTGGAGCCTCTGGGGACACTCTTTCGCCATATGCTGTGGATCATCGCAGATGTAACACTTCCTGTTCCCTCTAGGAGGCTTCGCTTTCACTGCTGCCGGTGCTAGGGCTCTGGCTGCTGACTGAGCCCTTGCACCTCCAACCTCCATAGGTTCCGCTCCTCCTCCTGGCGGAGGCGTGGATTGCGCACGCGCTGCTTCTCTGGGAAGGAAGGAGGAGCCCCTGGCTGGTTCGCGCCCTCCACGCCCTTCGTCCCTGCTCCACGGACGTCCTTCCAGCCGCACCCCCACCGCCAGCGCCCTCTGAACGATCTCCTGCGTGGTCCGGGGTCTCTCCCCCCTCGCAATTTCATCTTTAACCGAGCCGTGCAATCCCTCCCAAAACAGGTCTCTTACAGGAGCCGAATCTCTGTCCCATTCCAGGGCACTGACCAAAGCGAAAAAGCGGGCATGGTACTGCCTTACGCTGGCCCTCCCTTGCTTCAGTCCATGTATCTCCTGCCGAGCAAGATCCACGTCAATGCTTGATAAAAAGCACCCATCCATCGCTTTAATAAAGGCATCCGCATTTTGGAGCGCCGGATCATTATCTCTCCACAAATTGCGCAGCCATGCTTTAGCATCTCCATGCAAATGGGACATGATGAATCCCACCTTCTCTTGCTCATCTCTAAAGTCTTTGTTCAGCAGTTGCAGTGCACACATTACATCTGCTCTAAAGTTGGGGTACTGTTGCAAATTCCCATCGAAGTGAGAGACCAGACCGCCTGTTCGTCTCCCCAACCCAATCCCCTCCGGTTTGGGTGTCAGTTGCCCTTGCTTCGTAAGCACTTCCAACCTGACCTGGAGATCCCTGTAGGCGGCAGCTGCGTCCTCCTCTCTCTTCCTGGATGCAAGAGCCTCGGCATTCAGTCGTGTCACTGCTTCTCTGAGTTCCACTATCTGCTGTTCGGCCGTCATGTTGTCTGCCGTTCGTGAGCTCGCTAGTAGGCACCCGCTTTCTCTCCTCTCCGCGAGGACGTAGATGCCCACAATCAAGGGATGGAGCTTACTGTCAGAGCTGCTTCCAGATCCTAGCTCACAGAGGATCACGCTAGCCAGCGATCATTAAATAAAAGTCTTTATTGAGTTACAGTTTCCATTCTCAAGCTGCTGCGTGCAACTCTACGTCTCATGGTTAGATCGGCGAAGCTCCATCTGAGTCTCCGCCCCTTGTACACCAACTTAATATCCTAGCCTTGCTCCACCTTTTCCGCCTGACTGTTCTTCTCTGGGTCCCTCTGCCCCCCGGGGTCTCTTCCTTCCGGGATTCCTCTGACGCTGACGCTGACCCCCCTGACTCTTCTCCCTCCTTTCGGCGGGCTTTAGGACCTGGCTCCCTTTCCGGGCTGCCTACTGCGCCACCTTCCTGTGCATTTGAACTTGGCACGCGCGCCCAACCTTCCACCTTCCGTCTGACCGTTTCTTCGCTCCCCGATGGAGGTGTGGCCACTCCTGACTCGTGCCCTCCCCCCTGTTGTGAGCTGCCAGCGCTTGATCCCTGGCGCCCTTCCTCTTCCCTGCTCTCTGGCGGTGACGCTGGTCCTGATTTCCAACTGCTCCCCTCTGAGTCCCCTCTGGCTCTATCTTCCTGGGGTGTCCCCCTAGGCTCCCCCCTTGCCCTGGCCACTGGTGCTCCTTTCTGTGAATCTTCTGATTCACTGGAAAGACTCGGAGATCTCGGGTCGTCGTCATCACTCATCTTTTCTTCTGCCTCCTCTCCCTCGCTCTCTGTTTCCTCCCTTGCCCTTGCCTCTGCTCCTGAACCCCTGACACATACATTACAGAAAGGAGGGGTTGAGGGAGGAGTTGTGGTGGTAACCTGAGTGTCCTGTCACCTGGCTGGTTCCTCCTTTCCCCCCCCGGCCCATGAGTCACTTCCAGGAGACAAAGGGGAGTTGGCAGTTTCCTGCCCCCAGAGGGAAGATCTGATCATTGTCCTTTGTTTCAGTCCATGCTTAATCCACTCCCATATGCAAGTTCTTTGTGATCTTGATGGTCTTCTGTCTAGGACCATCAGGGTTGGCATAGCAACTGGGCCGGGCTCCTGTGGATGTGCTGGGATGGTGAAGGGATTATGGCTGACCAGAACCAAGCCACCCCCCTTTGATAGTCCTTGTCATATGGAGTAAAATAAAAATGGAACAGTGCAAATCCAATGTATGGTTGATTTTTCTATGAATTTATAACAGAAGTGTGGCATATGTAGTGTGTGAGTGTGAGTGTGTGAAGTTTGTACAAACTGAATGATTGGGGGGGGGGGTTCCTGCTACACCTCCAAGGATATTTCTGTACAAGGAGCCTCCTTGTCAGTGGCCCAGAGGTGGAGCAGTAGACCAGTTAAAGGATCTCTGAGGTCAAGGATGTGGAAGAGTTTCTGGACCCTGCGACCACCACCTGAGGCCCTTCTTCCTGCGCCTCCTCCATGAGAGGTCCACAGGGTGGCCACATGAGAATGGGCCTTTTCTGTGGTGGCTTCTGGTTTGTGCAATGTTCTATTCTGCCTTGGAATACTGTGTCCAGTTATGTCCAGTTCCTGTTCTGGAGGGCAGGACTCAAAACAATGTCTTGTAATCAAGTTACAAGACAGGAGATTCTGACTAAACATTAGGAAGAACTTTCTGACAGTAAAAACTGTTTGACAGTGGCACAAACTCCTTCAGAAGGTGGTGGACTCTCCTTCGAGTTTTTAAGCAGAAGTTGGATGGACATGTCACACAAGACCTAGTTGAGATTCCTGCAAAGCAGGGGTTAGACTAGGAGACCCCCCCACCCCCGTTCCTTCCAACTCTACAATTCTATTATTCTAAAGTTCAGGATGTTATTAGCCAGTCAATCCATCTTAATGTTTTCCCCTTTGAACCACAGCTGCAAAATTGTTATCTCAAAACAAATGCTTTCTCGTGGCTAATGATCACTGCTTTACTTTCAGTTTCACCAGGAAACAAAACAAAAAACAAAAACAATTTTTTAAAGAGATTTTCCGAATAGAGGGGTGTCGGGGAACCAGTCCACCAGGTGCGGAGGAAAATTATTATTATTATTATTATTATTTATTTATTATTGCCTTTCTCAGTGTAGCAAGCGTCTTCTTTCAGGGTGCAGGCTTGGAGTTCAGGAGAGTCTCATGCTTTGCAGCCATAACAAGCTCCCTGTCTGTTATGCCGGCCTCAAAGCAGTCAGAAATCTGCTTCTCTCTTTTGCCAAAGGAGGTTGTCTCTTTGATGGGGTTCCCCCTTGCTTCGATGCTGTCTCTAGGGCAGTTCAGTAGAGCTTGTTCAATGGAATCAGAGTTCACAAAGTACATATGGCTGTTCTGGCAGTGTTTATGGGAGGTTGTGCTTTCTGCTTTGTGCTATGGGTCCTCTGGCTGGAGATGGATCTGGCTCACCACGAGGGAGTGATCTGTGTCACAACTTTGCGACAAACAACTCAAGAACCCCTTGAGTGAGCATGACCCCTCCAGATGGGAACCACAGGTCAACCGGAGGGTATCAAAGGTCCTGGGGTCTTGCTTGACGTTCCTTCTTCCTCCTGCTCAGCCCAGCCCCGCCTCTGTCTTCCTCACTGGACTGATGATGGACCACTTCCCCACTCCGCTGGACCTTGTAGAGGCTCAGAGCTGGGACCAGGACTGGCAGGGGGAGAAGGGTGAACGGTGTGGGGGGAGGAGCGGGAGGAGAAGGAAGCTTGAGGCAGCGATGCTTCTGAATCTCAGTTGCTGGAACTGGCAGGAAGGCAGAGGGCTCAGGTGCCCAGATGGGCCACCTTGAGACAGAGGCTGAACCTGAAGGTCCTCTTTGGCCTCATCCCCAGGCAGGATCTCCTTCTGTTCTCATGGCTCTGGGCTCCTTCCAAGGAGGGGCGCAGCAAGTGGGCAGAGGTTCTGCAATGATGTCCAGCATCCCTTCCGGTCAGGCCCTTCTGTTCTCATGGCTCTGGGCTACAGTGGTACCTCGGGTTACAGACACTTCAGGTTGCATACGCTTCAGGTTACATACGCTTCAGGTTACAGACTCCGCTAACCCAGAAATAGTACCTCGAGTTAAGAACTTTGCTTCAGGATGAGAACAGATATTGCACGGCGGCAGTGGGAGGCCCCATTAGCTAAAGTGGTGCTTCAGGTTAAGAACAGTTTCAGGTTAAGAACGGAGCTCCAGAACGAATTAAGTTCTTAACCCGAGGTACCACTGGACTTCCAAGGTGGGGCGCAGCGAGTGGGCAGAGGTTCTGCAATGATGTCCAGCATCCCTTCCGGTCGGGCCCTTCTGTTCTCATGGCTCTGGGCTACAGTGGTACCTCGGGTTACAGACACTTCAGGTTGCATACGCTTCAGGCCTTGGCGGGAAGGAAAGATGCCGGTATTTTTGGAGAAGTGAAAGGAAAACCCTGCGTCAACAACTCGCGAACTTTCGGTTTTGCGGGGGAAAGGAAAATCAGCTGGTTTCTCAGAAAGCACCGGGAAGGGGGGGGGGGGGACGCGGCCGGAGGCTATATGAGGGCGGCCGGGGCTCGCCGGGCTCGGAGCTCTTCGGCAGCAAGATGTGGAGCAAAGTGGCCCGCGCGCCCGCCGTGGCGCTGCTCTTGGCCGCCGGCGCGACGGCCGGATTCACCTATTCCCGCTCGGACCCGCCGGTCCTGCCCGTCGTCGAGGCGGCGGAGAAGCGGCTGAAGGTGAGGCCGGGCGGGGCGGAGCGTCTACCGCCGCAAGGCAGACTCCCGGGGAGGGGAGAGACGTGGACGGGGAGGCGGATAAGGCGCTTCTGCGCCACCTCCGACCTTCCTCCCCCCCGCAAAAGAGTCAGTTCCCGTTACTGGGGAAGCGCAGGAGCGGGGAGAGGGGCGGTTGCTCTGCTCGGGTGTCCTTGCGGGAGAAAGGAGACCCTGGGCTGGGGGCCCACTGGTCTCCTCCTGCTGGGGGGGGGGGACTGGCCACCCGCTGCCTCTCGGGGGCTCCGGACGGGTCCTTTGGCAGGGAGGCCGCAGGACGTCGCGGCGGGAGCCCCCTCCAAGCACCGGGCAGGCGTCGGTCCGGGAGGGGCGCCCAGAGGCAGGGGCAGCCCTGCCGCCGCCCTTTTGGGGAGGAAGGGGGCGGGCCGGGGTGGGGCGCTGCCTCGACGCCGCCGGGCAGGGCGGGTTCTGCGACCCCGAAGGCTGAGCCAGCAGCGCCCGGATGCCCCCTCCGTGCGCGCCCGCCCGGGGCTGCCCCTTCTGGGACAGAGAGAGAGACGGAGAGGGGTCCTAGGCGGCGAGGCGCGCCCACTTCGCCTTCAGGCCGCAGCCACGAAAGTTTCCACCCATCCCGCTTGGGATTTAGCGCTAGGAGCAGTTTCAGACGCGGAGCCCTCACCCGCCCCGTCGGGGGCAGAAGTGAGGAATCGGGGCCTGAGGGCTGAGCCCCGCAAACCAGCCTCGGGCCGCTTCATTTCTTGGGCCAGGGCCCCTGACTGCACGTGGCCGTCTAGTCCACCACCCCGGGAGCAAGGTCTGGGGGGTTCCGGGAAGTCTCCCCCCGCCCTGCTGACCCTCCTCTTTCCCTCCTTAGCCCTCCTCGCCAGCCCAGAGCTCCCTGGCCGGCACGTGGGTCAACGAGCTGGGCTCCAAGATGGTCCTCAACCCTCCCGACGACTCCGGCCAGTTCACAGGCTCCTACCTGACGGCCGTCTCCGCAGCCCAGAAGCCCATTCGGGTGTCTCCGCTCGTGGGCGCCCAGCACGACCCGAAGGGGGCCGAGGAGGAGTATACCTTTGGCTTCCTGGTCAACTGGTCGTTTTCAGGTAAGGACCCCTCCCCGCTTTCCAGGGTGGGCTGGGGCCCCTGAAGGTAGGACTGGTGGGGTGGGGGGCAGCTTCAGCATCCCCATGGCGGATCAGGGGGTTTCCTTTATTTCACAGGCTGATAATTTAGATCCTGCCCATGTCTGCATCACTCAGGCATCTTGTTATGTTTTAATTATTACACTGCATAAATTATTACACTGCATAAATTATTACACTGCATAAAAGTCCTCAATGTTGTACTTGGCCAAGAGATCTTTGGATAAAGGGCTGTGTATAAATTGAATAAATGATTACAACAATAATGATTTCTGGGACAGAGGAAGCTGACTTTATTGTGCTGAAGCCACTGAAATCCTGCTTATACGCCAATAAAGGTTTGAGAAGTAGAACTGGAGTCAGAGCGCTGGTCCATCTAGCTCAGTATTGTCCACACTGACTGGCAGCAACGCCTCTCCAGGGTTCTAGAGTCTGCCCCATCCCTCCCTGGAGATGCCGCTGGGGGTTGAGTCTACATGCCAAGCAGGTGGCCTCTCCTGAGCCACAGTCCATTGTTGGGGGAAAGGTGGACTGCAAATCCAGAGGGCAACAGTGTGAGGACTTTCGCTTTGGCACTTTTGTCCTTGTTGTTCTGATTTATTACCTGCCCTTCTCCCTTAAGATCCCACGGTGGCTCACAACAATTTAAGCTAACATATTTTTTAAAGGCTCAAACTTGTTAATTGATAGGTCAATGTTTGGGTCTGATTGTTCCAGAGGAGCTGCTGAGCTCACCTCTGTTGGATGGGATTCTTGTAGGACTTGGAGTTGCCAACCTTCGCTGCAGCCAGGCAGGGAGCCCCAAGGGGCCGGGGGGGGGGGGGAGCTTGACCTCCCCAAGGCAATTCTGCCTGGCCTCCCTGTTCCCTGGCCATAACTCCACTCCCACCCCCCTCTGTCCTCCCCAGACTCCATCGCTGCATTTGCGGGGCAGCGCTTTGTGGATGCCGAAGGGAAGGAGACCCTGGAGACAACTTGGCTTCTGCGGCAGAAGGTGGAATCCCATGGCGATGACTGGGAGGCCACTCGGTAAGCGGAAAGGAGCAGCTCTCGACGGGGGCCTTCTCTGGGGTTCTCCCACCTGCCCCCAGCCCGCGCCATCATACGCCTGGTGCTGCTTTCAGGTGCATTTCCACAACACACTCAGCTGGAGCTGCACCTGACCCACTCTTCTCCCCCCCCCCCTCCAGGGGATACAATTTCCCTCTTGCCAAGCAAGGACAGTAAGAACCAGCGTAGGTGCAAAACCTCTGCTTGGAGGCTCTGTGGTGCTTGCAGGAGGGTGATGCTGCCACACTGCTCCCTTGGGGGACATCATCTTATGTCTGGGGGCAGCCAGGGAAGCCCCCACCCGGCCGCCATGGGAGGACTTTGGAAAATGCTCCTGGGGCAGGTGACAGCCACAAGGACCAAGGGGGGTTCATGGTGGCCATGCACGACATCAGCCCCACTCAGAGCCGGGCAAGCGCAAGGAGCAGCCTCACCCTCCTCTGTCTCCTTGCAGGGTTGGCAGGAACGTCTTCACACGAGCAGCATAACGGGATCCGAGAGACTCGCTTGCTGCTGCCGCTGCTCTCCCATCTACCACCTGCAGGAAGAGGGCTTCCCTTTCCCTTCTTGATTAAACATTTATAGAGATTATTTCTTCTACAAAAAGACACCATGGCTGCGACAGGCCCCCGCCCTCCCTCCCCAGCAAGGGAAGAGCAAGCTCTGGAGGCTCTGACCTGAACGGACGAACTCAAGTGACAAGGAAGGAGATTCCAACTAAACATCGGTTAGAGGGAAGTCAAAAAAACACATCAAAACCAGTTTAGAGAATCAGATTAAATAGAAATGAAAAGTACAAATATGAAGGTAATGTCTTTCTAGAAACTGTATGTATAGAATATTTAAATTGTGGTTTGTACTCCTTAAATGATTGTATTGAACAGTTTTTTATTTTTCTTTCTTTTCTTCTTTTTTGTTTTTCTTTTAATCGCTATGCATATTTTAGTCTGCATTTTGATTTAGATTTTGGACTGTTGTTGCCGATTGTCTTTTTTATTTGCAAAATTAATAAAGCTTTAAAACAAAAAATAAACATCAGGAAGAATTCTTTGACAGCAAGAGACAGTGGAACAGACACTGTCGAGAGGTGGTGGACTCTCCTTTGGAGGTTTTTAAGCAGAGGTTGATATTTGGGGGGGGGGGGTTGGACTAGATGATTCTCCAATAAAGTACCAGCAATGGGACAGGCCTGCTTGTGTTCTGGCCCAGTCTTTTCTAGGTCTGCACATAAGTCCTGGCCCTCATTCCTTTTTTCCTTTTCATTTATTATTTCCTGACACTTCTATCCAGCCTTTCGTCTGTTACAGACGCAGGAGGTGGTACCCAACCAACACATCGGGAGCGTTGGCCTCCTGAGCTGGCGTGCTCTCGGTCCCAGACCTCTCCTGCCTGGCAGCTCGACTCATTCACGAGAAAGGCTTCAGGAGTGAACCCGACACAAATCTGGGGCCAGGTTGCCTTCTTCCCCCACCTGCTTTTCCACCCCCCCCCCTTGGAGCAGAAGTCACTTATTGGGACCCCCCCCCTTGGTTTTTAGGAAGGATCCTGAAGTATTTTCTGCTTCCCCCCACTCCTCCACTTTACTCACAAAACAAGGCAGGAGAACCATTTTGTAGTCATTTATTATTTACATTTACATCCAGATTCTGGGCTAAACTATTATCCTCCCCACCCCACCCAGCTTCTTTCAATGGTAAAATCGATAAAAGCAAGAACAATGAAACAAACGGAAGAGGAGTCCATTTCAAGAGTGAAAAGGAAGGAGAAGGGCTCCAGGTTACTCCCCAGGCCTATCTCCCCCCCCCCCCGATGGGTAAGGGGCTGCTCTGCACACCCACGGCTGCGGCTGCTCGATTCCAGCTCCTGTTTCCAGCCCTGACCAATGGCCCTGCTGGGCCCCCTTGAGCGAAGGGAGGGGGGTCGCCAGGGCCCTTTGTCCAGGAAGCTCCTCCGAGCCTGACGGGGGGCAGGGACTCCTTCAGGGCATCTCAGCAGGCAGGGGGCAGGGCTTCTTCCCTGGACCAAGACAGCGCCACCCCCTCAGAGGTCAGGACTGGGCCTGGAGGTGGCAGAGCAAGAGCCACAGAGCAAGAGCCACAGCAAGAGCATTCAGGGATCCAGGGTGGCAGCTTCTGGGGGTCTCAGCAATGAAAGCGCATCCTTTGGGCAGATGCTGGAGTTGCTCTTCCAGGTGCCTGGATTGAACAGGGGGGGTCTGCTCTGTGGGTGGGGGCCACGCATGCCAAGGCAATGCATCTGGAGCAGCCTGCCTCCCTACCTGCAAATAGCACCCCTCCCACTTTTGGCTCGTTCCCCTGCACAAAGGGCCCCCCTCCACTGCTAATCTGGGGGTGGAGGCACCCTAAGAGATACAAGCAAAGGCAGGGGGAGGAAGAGGCTGCTTCTCAGGAGGCTTCCACTACAGGTGACACACAAGCGGTACGTGGGGGGGGGGTCACAAGAGCCACAGTCCAGGCCTCCATGGCTCAGTTCTGGGCCCCTCAAGACCAGTGTCGGACTCTGGAGTGGAGCCGTTTCTTGGAGCCCCCCCCCCTCGCCCAATGAGCTGCAGGATGCCTCCCCCCCCCCCAGGTGCCGGGGTCCGGGATGCTAAATAAATGCTTCTGTCTCTCCACCAGGCACAGTTTCTCTTCTCCCCCCTGCAAAAAAGTGGCAGGCCGGGAGCCCCCCCGTCTTTCCATGGCGGCGTCTGCCAGCCTGTCCCGCCATTCACGGGCTGCTGGCCAAGCCCTCACATCTCATCCGAGTGGCGTGGCTGGATGACCACGCTGGTGGTGCGATCGACCCAGCCCCGCTCCCGGGGGTGGGCAGAGGCCGGCGGGAGGGCCCTCTCCTTCCCCAGAGGCTGGTGCTCGGGGGGCAAAGGAAGCCCCTCTGCCTGCGGAGAAGCCGAGGGGTCGGAAGAGGAGTTGCTGCTGCTGCTGCTGCTGCTGGAGGGCGGCTGGGCCTCGGCGGGGGGGCTGCGGTGGCCCTCCAGGGACCGGTTGAGGCTCCCCGCTGCTGCGTCCTTCAGGGCGGCCGTGGGCTCTGCCTTCAGTGCGGAGGGTGGGGCAAGGCCAGGGGCTGCTTCCACTGGCTGGAACTGGGCAACGCTGCTCTGGTACTCCCGCAGCCTCCGGGACAGCACTGCAAGGGCAAAGGGAGCGTATAAGCGGGGGGTGAGGGACTTCCGGGTTAGCGCCTCCGGTAATGGCTGAACTCCTCTGATCGGGAGGAATTTGCTTCGTGGAAATTAGGGTCTGGCCGCCACGGCGAAGGCGGGGACCCACCAAAAATCACAGGCGGGAGAAGCCTGTGAACGTGGGATTCGGCTGGCACCTTTTGCGCCTCCCCTACACACGGGGAAACCCAGTTTCGGGGATCCGGAGCAACGTGGGGTGAGTGGTGCGGTGCTTTGAATTGATTGCTTCTTTCATGGAGTGAAGCCGCATTGCTGTTGCCGGAGAGCGCTGACTTTTTCCTGTGGACAATTTGATCTTAAAACAACTACCCGTGAGTAGAACGGAAAATTGGATTTTTAAACGTCTTAATTTGGCACCGAAACGGGGAGGTTTCAAACAGGAAGTCCGCCTTCCCCTTTTGTATATAGACTGAAGCAAAGAGGCTGCAAGCTAAAGTCTTGGAAAGCCCTTCATAAAGGATTAAACTTCCAGCGGCTAAATCATCAAACACCCCTTGGAAGCAGGAGAAGAGGGGGGAAATTTTAGATCGCGTAAGCCTGCAGGAGAGAGTGAAGAAAGTTAAATTACCACCGCTCTGAACCTGGAAACGGGCTGCCAAAAAGACTGAAGTTTTGGATATGCTCATTGACTGTGAATAGATCGTTTGTTGACAGTAAGTTAAAGAAGAGAAATACATTGTTTCCATTGTCTCCTTCTGCGTTTAAAAAGGAGTAAAAGTAATTGAAAATTGAAACTAACTTTATTGTTTGAACTGTGCTTAAAAGGATTGATACAAATAGAAATTGTTTTCCCCTAGAGGAAGCTTCTGAAATTGTTACATGAGCTGAGCTGGGGAAATTTCCACCTGCAAGATAAAACTGTGAGAATCTGGGACTGACCTTGGACCGTTAAGAATGTTGACAGGAGAAGCCTTAGTGGTTGCATTATGTAAGATTAATGATTCACTGGAACAGCTCCATAAGAAGATGGATGCGAGGACTATACAAATTGATAACTTGGAACAAAAAGTGACTAATTTGGGACAAAAAGTGAATATTAATACAGAAATTACTCAGGAATCGATACAGGGATCTATTTTGACATGGCAAATTGAGGAGAAGGCGGGGGAGAAAGTGGTTGTTGTGGAACCTAAAGCTGCACAAGTGGAGAGGGAGAGAGCCCCAGCCTTACAGATGCAATTTGATGATTATAAGTTGATGCCTTTTAAGACTGAATTTAGAGAAAGTCAGACTTTGAGGATTGGAGCCCCGCTTGGACTGAAGAAGGAAAGTTGGATAGATCCCTTCATGCAGGGATTTATTGACCTTTGGGACCTGGACTTGGGTCAGGAGGAGACTGGAGTTGTGGGGACCGCCAGACTTGGAGGAACTTTGAAATACGACTGGAAATATCTTTTGAATTTCAGTTTTAACTATGGAGATTTGGCTGACTTGTCGAGAAGGAATAAAAACATTGCTAGATGGGAATTTCCCCGAGATCCACTTTTCAGCATCAAAGGAAGGAAAAGAAGAACAAGATCAGGAGAAGACAAAGTAAAGTGCATGTATAAATATGAAGAAGACTTGCAGAAGGGACTTGGAAAAGAGTTAAGAGCCTCGGACAGAAGATCACCAAGTTGATGGACTATATGGAATTGATGGAAATGACTGGCAGAATCCGAGACCAGGGAGAAGAGACGGTGGAAGAATATTGGAAAAAGTTTAAAATCTATATATGGAAATAATGTAAAATTAATGAGTGTTAGAAAAATGTTGGGAGGGAATTATATGGCTTTAGTAGAAATGTTTTAAGGAATTAAGCATAAATAAGTATTATAGTATTAATGGAAAATAAGGTTAAAATATGTTAAGATAATCACATGACAGAAAATAGAGAAAGATGGAAAGGATTTGCTGAAATAATTAATAGAAATGAAATACAAAAAGTGAGGTGAAAGGAGGTCGATGAAACAAGGGAATGAAAGAGAGGATATTGAGATGGTATGATGTGTGTTTTTGAATTGTTTTTGCTCTTGTTTTGTTTAATGTGTTAATGTTAATGTTGTGTTGTGTATTGATTATATATTGTACTGTATTGTTTTGTTTTGTGTTTTTTTTGCTTTTCCTTTCCTTTCCTTTCTTCTTTTCTTTTCTCCTTTTTGTAAGGTTTAAAAGTAATAAATATTATTTTTTTAAAAAAAATATAAGCGGGGGGTGAGGAGCCCCCGTCTGGCCTTGACTCTGCGGTTCAGTCCTGCTGGCATCCCCTCACTCTCTCTAGCATACGACTCAACCAAGCCTCTGTTATGCTAACCGCTAAACCTCCTAAGCTGGCATTCAGCTTGGGGGTGTCCCCTGGGGACATGGCTGGCTCCCAAGAGAGCAAGGCATGCTGTGGGCCTGATCCAGCTGCAGGGCTTTTCCTGGCCCTCCCTTCCAGGTCATCTTCCTTGGAGGAGTTCTCTCTTCCGAAATTAAATGCAACAAGGCTGGACCTTCTTCTTTCCCACTCAAGAAGATGTTGAGTGTCAGTGTGGCTACTCCTGAGCTGCAGAACCCAGAACTTCGCTCTCTCTCCCCCCCCCCCTCTCTCTCCCTTTCTCTCTCTCTCTCTCTCTCTCTCACACACACACACACACAGACACACACACACACAGACACACACACACACACACACACAAAGCTTTTACATCCCAGCTCCCATTCAAGGCCCACTATCAGTCAGAGAAAACAAGCTGAGATCTGGCTGATCTTGACTGCATTATCTGCTGCCACAGAGTCCCCCCTCCCCGCCACCCCTCTGCTCACTCCAGAATCAAGGTTCTTCCTCTTCCCCACAGAATCCTCATTTTCTGAAGGCACTAGACCTGTGAAATGCATGGCAAGGACTTCTGGGCTGCCTCCTGCAAGGGCCGGACCCTGCGTGATGCCTCAGGGAAAGGCCAAACGGAGGGTCTCAGGACAACAAGCCACTGTGCCCTGGGAGCTGCTCTGTTCAGCTGGGGGGGCGGGGGGGGGGAGATCCCAGGAAAAACTTTGCCCAAGATGCTTTCTGTCCGGATTAAGAAGGTGGGGTTCAGGGGCTGTTGAGCCAGCCTGTCCATTTCCAGGCAAGGGGGCCCCCATGTCCTTCCAACTTGCACCCGACCCCCTCCCCAGCAGCGTGTGGCTTTTGCAAGAGCCGCCTTGGCACCCTTTGAGGACACTCACCTCCCTGGAGCTCCAGCTGCTTCTGCTGGCTTCCTCCAAAGGGGTAGTAGCTGGGCCAGAGGATCAGGCAGAAGGAGAAGACCAGGACCTATCGCGGAAACAGAGAATTGTGGCATTGGAGGGGCCCCAAAGGGTCTTCTAGTCCAACCCCCCAGGAGAGGGAGCCCAGGGCAGGGATCCCTCAGCAAGGGCTGCAAAGGCAGGCAGCGGGCAGCCTGGGGGCAGCTCAGGAGAGCAGAGCACCTGGGGGGGCTGGAAGGGGTGCGAGGAGGAGGAGGACCAGGACCTCACAGAAGTCAGGAGTCCTCAATGCTGGAAGTCAGAGGCACCAGTGACAGACAGAAGATGCCTCTCCCCCCAGGAACAAGGCAGAGCCCCTCTGGCCAAGAAGGGGGGCCAGCAGGCTGGGGTGGATTGCTGAGCCAAGGGGCTGCAGGGGTCCTGCAACTCACCAGGACACAGGTGCTGGCCGTGGTGGTCTTGGTGGTCGAGTGCTGGATCAGGGCTTGCAGCTTCCGCAGTTGCTCCAGCAAGGACCTGCAGGAGAGGCAGAGCAGCTGGTCAGCCTCCCGCTGCCCCCGAGCCCCCGCTCTCCTCTGCAGCCAGACGCACCTCCCAGAAAGGGCCCAACATGACCAGGGGACCTGACTGAGGATGCGGGGTCTGGAGGGGCGGGTTTCTGCCCTGCCCTATGGAGCCTGGGGACAGCCATCCTCTCGGCCTCAACGCCCCCGCCCATGAAATGGGAGCAGGAGTGGCCCACCTCCCTCCACAGGGCTGTCACAGTGGGCACAGCACAGCAAGATGACAAAACCCAAAGCAGGGTGTCAGCGGCAGGAGGTCAGCGAAGGAGGAACCGCCACTGGGGCTGCCCCCTTGCTCTCCGCCTTGGGCTGGAAGACCCCCCACCTCCGTTCTCCCCAGGGCCCCCCTTGGGAGGAGGTGGTGGTGAGGTCCCAGGGGAGCCCACCCTCCTTCCCAGGGACCCGCCAGGCAAAGGAGGCGCTCACATGTTCTGCTTCTGCAGCAGCTGGACTTTCTTCTGAAGTTCGTTGTTCTGCGCTGTACAGACGACGACCCTGCAGGGAGGGACAGGAGAAGAAGAGGGTCAGGAGGGGCCTGGCAGCCCGGGTCTCAGATGGGGCCATGGAGCTGCAGGAGCAGGGGGGCAGAGGAGCCCCAAGGCAGGAAGGCAGGGAAGCACACCTGGATCTGCAAAGCCCCCTCTCAGTGCTGAGGAAACCCTCCCCTCTGCTCTGCCTGCCTCCCCGGGGTGTCCATCCTCTCTCCCTCCCTCCCCCCATGCCCAAGAGGCCTCTGCCCCCCCCACTTCCCCCCTGGACTCCCTTGGGAGGTGGTGGATGCTCCTTCAGTGAAGGTTTAGAAGCACAAGTCAGTCAGATGGCCACCTATCAGGGACTCTGGCACTGCGATTTTGGCATGGCAGAGGGCTGGGCTACATGACCCTGTGACAAAAAAGTTGGTTTTGCTGGACAGGTTGAATCAACAAGTGTTTCTCTCTGCCCCCCCCCCTTCTTTCTTTCTTTCCCTACCAGCAAATGGTTAAGGAAGCAAATAGTTAAGGCTGCCTCTGGTTGGCTGAGGTTCCAGGAGGGAGAGTTTAAAAGGAAAGGATTTGAGGACAGTTAGTTGGGAGTTGGTTGGAAAGAGGTTGGAGAGGCTGGGAGACAGGTAGGGAGGCAGGTTGAGGGAGAAAGAGCGAAAGGGAGAAAGAGCTGGTTCTGGGAAAAAACAACTTCCGCTCTGAGCGTATTGGGAAGGACAGAGTGTGGACTCCTGGGGGAGGAGTAGACCGGAATTTTACAGGGAGGCCGATGTTGAGCAAGGAGAAGAAGGAGCTGGAAAGGAACAGCCTCCTTGGGACTCCAATCTAGTCCGGGGGGGGGGGGGGAGATTCTTCTAAGGAGAAGAAGCAACTCCCAAGCCCAGTGAAGGGAGGGGGGTGGAGAGCCCTTGGGTCTATTTCTTAAAGTGCCTCAGGAGTGTTAAAGGGGGTGGAGAACTGAAAGAAAGAACCAAACCTATAATGCAAAAACAACTGAGGACGAAATAAAGTGAAATCGCACTGTATTCTGGAAGTAACCTAAGTTTAATCCATATGTGCTATATACTATCTTGCCTTAAATAAAGCTTTATTGTTTATTTAAAGAAAACCTGTCTGAGACTCCAACTTTCTAGTTATCCCCTCACAAAGGTCCCCCGCAGGATACTCTGGGCTAGAATTTTTAAGCAGAAAGGAAAAGAAACTTTCGGGTAAAGGGTTGTTCAGTGAGGTGGGGGCAATTTATCTAGATGACAGCGGGCTTAACGGCGTGAGAGGAAAAGCGCCGCCATGCCCGCCACAGACCCCCTGGGGTCCCTTCCAACTCCCCCATTCTGATTCCTCACCTGCTCTCCAGGCTGTCCATGTAGACCTTCTTCCGCCGGCGGCTGTCCTGGGCTGACTGCTTGTTCCGGATCTTCCGGCGAACTCTCTTCAGAACCCGCTCCTCGGCCTGCAGGGCACAGGGCTCTGAGGGTCAGCCAGGGCCAGGCTGGCAGCCAGCAACCCTCCTCCAGTTCACCCAGGAGCAAAGAGGACGTGCCCCCCAAAAACCCCCAAGGGGCATTCACCCCGGGAAGTACAGGAGGCTGGCTATAAAAGCACCACCCCCTGGTAGGAAGGGCCCTCCTTTACTCTGGAATCAAGCACCTGGACCTCACCAGAGAAAAACAGAGAGCCCATCCAGAAAGCCCCCCCCCCCCGGGAGAAGCAGGAATTGCAGCCAGGAATTACACCCCCATTTCCCACTTGCCTCTGCCCACCGTGCCCAGAAGCGCACCTCAGGGCAAGGGTGCGCACGCACACGTGCAGAGTTTGTGGCACCCACCTTGGTCAGCGGCAGGTTGGAAGGGATCGAGACGCCCTCTTTCTCCAGAAGCTTCTTCTCCTCATCCGTCAGAATCAGCTGAGGGAAGTCAAACTGAAAAAGCACCACATTCAGAGGTAGGGCTGGGTGGGCGTCTGCCAGGCTGCACCCCCCAAGAGGCAGGAGAAGGGAAGCCCCTGTGGGAGCCTCCCCCGAGAGCCAGGCATATTGGGGGCAGAGGGGGGCACACGGCTGTCTTGTACCTGCAGGTCCCCCCCACTTGGCTGGGGTGTCGGTTCCTCAATGGAAACTGTGACTGGAAGAGCACTGTCCCGATCGCTGAAGCAGGACTCTGACGAAGTCTCCATGATCTCCCACATCTCTGGAAGAGGAAAGGGGGCCGCACAGTCAGGGGTGGAAGGGGCCACGAGGCCAGAGGGCCCAGGCTTGCCGGGGGGGGGACACACCCCTCTGCTCTCCTTCCTTGGCACACTTTGCCCCGGGCGGTGCAAGGATGTCATGAGAACATGGCAGCGCTCGTGGCTCCACCCCAATCCCACGCGCCAGCCAAGAAAGAGGCTGCTCCTGGCCCCAAACGGATCGGGCCCAAAATCAGCACTGCCAACGCTCCTTTGTGAATGAGGTCACAGAAACAGTTTCACCGTGGGGCAATCTCTTGCTTTTGGGGCATTCAATTTGGACAAGAAAATTGGCTTCCAGGTGGAAAAATCAAAATTAGAAACTGAACTGTTAGAACCCAAAACTAAGAATTTGTCAAGAATGTATAACTTGCTGCTGAAATGGAACACTCAGGATGAAACGGTGAAATCTGCTATGATTAAATGGGCACAAGACGTTGGACACAACATTATGTTCGCTGACTGGGAACAGTTATGGACCACAGGTATGAAATTTACGGCATGTAATGCCTTAAGAGAAAATATTATGAAAATGATATACAGGTGGTACATAACCCCAGTCAAGCTTGCAAAAATTTACCATTTGCCTGATAATAAATGTTGGAAATGTAAGGAAATTGAAGGTACATTTTTTCACCTTTGGTGGACGTGCTCAAAGATTAAGGCTTTCTGGGAAATGATATATAATGAATTAAAAAAGGTATTTAAATATACCTTCTTGAAGAAACCAGAAGCCTTTCTCCTGGGCATAGTCGGCCAATCGGTGTTAAAAAAGGATAGAACTTTCTTTATGTATGCAACAACAGCAGCAAGAATACTTATCGCAAAGTATTGGAAGACACAAGAGCTACCCACACTGGAGGAATGGCAGATGAAATTGATGGACTATATGGAATTGGCGGAAATGACTGGCAGAATCCGTGACCAGGGAGAAGAGTTGGTGGAAGAAGATTGGAAGAAATTTAAAGATTACCTACAGAAATACTGCAAAATTAAAGAATGTTAGAGTGATGATGGATTGAAATTAAGCGGTTTCTAGCTGTACAGGCTTTAAAGTTATATACAGATTAATATTAATGATTAGGATTAAAAAGGTAAAAAGAATGGAAAATTGGCTATTAATAGGTAAAAATTTAATGTTACATTATATTAAGATTAAGGACTGGGATCAAAAAGGAGGGAAAGGAATTGCTGGACAAACAAACGAATTGGAATACAAAAGAGGGAGGTATGAGGAGGTCCAGAAAATAAGTAAATTTAAAAGTAGTGATGAAAAGATGGAATTGTTTTTAACTGTTTTTTAACTCTTTTTTTTCTTTTTGTATTTTGTATTGTGTATTCTTCATTTTATTTTTAAATTCTTTTCTTATTGATGTGTCTTTTTCTATGTGAAACTTTAATAAATATCATTAAAAAAAAAAAATCTCTTGCTTTTTGCATTTCATTCCCTCACCGCTTGCATTCTCTGTGCGTCCATTACTGTTCACCTGCCCACTGAGGAGGGCGCTCGGCGCATGTGAGGAAGTGGGGCTAATTGGCCGCTGGAAAAGGTGTGTGCAAACAACAAGCCCAACCGCTGCCTCTCGCCTTCCAAGGCATCCCAAAGGGAACAGCTCTCCAGCCCATCAGACCCTGCTCAGGGCGATGGCAGCTCCCGGGCGGAGGGGGGGGTTGAGAGATGGGGGGGCAGAGAGAGTGACCAGCCGCGAGTCAGACCAGGGCAGTGGGCCCCCTTGTCCAGCATCCTCCTCCTGCCCCAGGGAAGCTCCCAAGCAGGAGTGACAAATCAAAGATGGAGCCAGCTTGTTTTCTCCTGCTCTGGAGGCTTCGACCCAGTAGACCGGAAGGAGCGTCTCCACCCCGGACACCGGGGTCCATCTCCCGAGGGCCTTCTGGTGCTTCCCTCCCTGTGAGAAGTGAGGTTACAGGGAACCAGGCAGAGGGCCTTCTCGGTAGTGGCGCCCGCCTTGTGGAATGCCCTCCCACCAGGAAGCAAATAAACAACTACCAGACTTTTAGAAGACATCTGAAGGCAGCCCTGCTTAGGGAAGTTTTTAATGACTGATGTTTTAATGTATTTTTAATCTTTTTTTTGGAAGCTGATCCAAGTGGCTGGGGAAACCCAGACAGATGGGCAAGGTATAAATAAATAAATAGATTTATTATTATTATTATAATTACTACTACTACTACTATTACTATTACCACTATTATTATTTATGCACTGGTCCCAGTCCAGATACCCCTTGATTCCCTCTGCTGGGGGAACTGTCCATTTCTTCCTACTCTCTCCTTCCTGGTCCTAAAGAAGCTACTCAGCAGATGCAGAGAGAGAGAGAGAGAGAGAGAGAGAGAGAGAGAGAGAGATGGAGGGAGGGAAGGAGAGAGAGAGGTTCTGCAGCACCACGTCAGCAAGCACAGGGGAAAGCTCAGCGCCTGCCTGCTCTGGCCCAGCTCAGCGCCTGCCCCAAGGGACATTGCATGGACCCCCCACCCCAGATGCCCTGGGCACTCACCCAGGTCAATGGCGACATCCCCGTCGCCCACATCCGAGGAGGAGCTGACGTTCTCCAGCGCAGGACCTTTGGGGGGCCCAGGCAGCGTCGGGTGCAGGGAGTAGTTGTGGTCGGACTGGACACTTTCGGAGCCGGCGGGGCTGCCAGTGGGGGACCCCTCCCAGCTTGCAGGGCTGCAGGAGAAGTTCTGCTCTTCGGCAAGGCTGCTGCTGCTGCTGTGAGGAGGGGAGGGGTCCGGCGAGCCGCTGGACTCTTCTGCAAAAGGGCTCAGGAGGCACCTCAGAAAGTCGTCCACCTCCTCCTCGCCCAAGGCCTGGAGGGAAAGGAGGTCGTGAGGCAAGGGGGGGGGAGCTGGAGCAGCAGCAACCCCACCCCTGGCTTGCCCAAGGCAGCTGGCACTCACCTCGGGCCCTGGAAAGTCCCAGTCTTCTGGCAGGAAGCCTCCCTTGCCCAGATCAGCTGAGGGACCTCCATCCTGGAGGAGGAAGTCAAGGAGGTCCTCATCTGCCAGAGAAGCCATTTCCTCTGGGCACAACATCTGGAGGGAGGGAGGGAGACGGAGGGTGTCAGGGTCAGGCAGCAGGGCCAGGAGCCCCCAAGGAAAACGGACTATTTATTTGAGCATGTACTCCACTTGTTCAAAAAAACTCACCCTCAGCTTTACAAAAAGATAAAACAAGAAAATCAAGAAAAAATTACAAGAGCACTTTAAAAATACAGAAAGTTAAAATATTAAAACTGATTAAAATTCACATCAACTTTCTAAGCATTTTCAGGGTAGGCTTGTCAAAAGAAGAATGTTTTTAGCAGGCTCCAAAAAGACTACAAGGCACCTGCCGGATATCAATAGGCAGGGAGTTCCAGGGTGTAGATGCTGCCACACTAAATGATTGAGTGCTGAGGAAAGCAGAAATGGCCCAATTCCACCAATGGGCAACGGCCATTGTTACATGAAAAATTGAGGTTAGCTTTCGCAGTCCAGCTGCCCATTAAGAGAGTCCCCAATGTCCATGAATGGTCAGAGAAGGAGGGCTGGAGGCAGGACCCAGTCTAAGCAGGCAGATTTTTATTTTTCTATTGCAACAGAGCCCCCCCCCCCACTTTACAAGGAGGTGAGGATGACCCAGAACAAAGGTGAATAACAGCTTTTAAGAGCTTTCCTCAACCCCTTAACCAAAACCCACTAAAAGAATCATACAAGCATCACAGAAAGAGAAATTTGAGTGTAGCTTGTCTCCTGTCTGTCAACATACCTGGAAACATTTACTGATTCCCGTTTGCTGGCCAGCCTAAGCCATTCTTTTGAAATACCTTGACTCCAGAACCTGTTTTCACACATCATGCAGAGTTATCAATACCTCTAAAACCAGTTTTACAGAGAGAGGAGGCTCAGGAACCATTTCCTGCTTTGGGACTGACAAAGGTGAAACTCGGCTGCCGTATTGCTCTCTGTACTATTCCACCTGAGGTGTTACCGGTAAAAGTGATATTTCACCAAGTTATGTTGCAAAGTCCATTTCCACAACAGCTCCTATTGCATTAGCTGGAGTTGCAGGCAGAGGCCGTGGTGTTTTGTCTACAAGGGCAGAGTAGTGACGCCTGGGGGCCGAGGTCCCTTCAGCCCCTCCCAATAATTTTTTTTAGGAGGCCAGGCACCCCCAAAGTTAATGGGCATTGCCATTCATATGGTGTACGTGCACTGCGTCATGTGATCGATTCTGTGGGACGGGGCTTACCTGGGTGTGTCCCCCCCCCAAAAAAATCCAGTTGGCACACCTGGAGACGTGTATTTGCAAATGCACTCATCCCTGTATGTTTATAACGGCACATCATTAATTTCCATAACATTGTCAAATGCAGGCAGCTTGGGCCCCTGAGGTTGTGCCCAAGAGATCTGGAGGGTGAGCTCTCCCTCTCTCACCCCCCCCCCCCGTCCTGCCACCACAGAGACAGCTGTGCAGAGGAGCAATGGTGAGAAGCAGGAGCTTGGGGGGGGGGGGCTTGGAATATCACTTGGAATATCACTTGAAATATCACTTTTACCAGTAACACCTCAGGTGGAATAGTACAGAGAGCAATAGGGCAGCCGAGTTTCACCTTTGTCAGTCCCCATTTTGCTTACCTGTCCTCAAGAAGATGCTCCCAGAACTAAAGGAAGGAGCTTCGCTGCCGAGCCCCAGCTGGGCAGGTGGGGTGGGCCACAAAAAGGGTCGTCCTTCACTTCGGCTGGAGGCTTTGAATCCGAGGTCGCGTAGACACCTGTCAGGGATGCTTTAGCTGTAACCCCTGCATTGCAGGGGGTGGACTAGATGCCCCTCGGGGGTCCCTCCCAACTGCC
Source organism: Podarcis pityusensis (assembly GCF_964106645.2). Classification (NCBI taxonomy): domain Eukaryota; kingdom Metazoa; phylum Chordata; class Lepidosauria; order Squamata; family Lacertidae; genus Podarcis; species Podarcis pityusensis. The sequence goes on along the minus strand of NC_138036.1, from coordinate 181,173 downwards.
CACTTCTATCCGTCTAGGATTCCGCAAAGGCCGAAGGGACCAGCCGGGCGCTCGCTCCCTTCCCAGGACCACCAGGTTGCCCAACGGGGGTGGGCTCCGGCAGGTCACCCCTCCGGGCTTGGCTGCCCCGGGACGTGGGGTTTCGAGCCGAGGCTGCCCTCCCCCTCGGGAACAGGAGGCCCCGCCACCCGATCCGCGCCTTGGCCGGGCAGTGGGGGCGGCCAGCCCGGAGGAGGCGGAGGCAGCCGCCGCCCCGTCGGGGCCCCAGAGAGAGGGGCGGGGCGGCGCCGGACTCCTGGGTCCCCGGAGAGAAAGGGCCGGGCGGGAGGGGTCCCGGGGCAGATCTGCTGGGGAGGGGGCGAAGGGAAGCCCCGGGACCCCGACGGGACCCCGACGGGACCCCACCCACCTGCGCGGCCCGCGGCGCCTCCGCTCCGTCTCCTCCGCTCTCCTTCCAACGCAGCAAAAGCGACGTCACTCGAGGGCCGGAACTGGCCGAGGCCCGCCCTCCCCGCGCACTGATTGGCGAAGCGGCGGAGAGGCCGGGGCCGCATTGGCCGAGGCGAGTGTCGCTCGCGGCCGGGAAACCCCCTTCGGCCGGCCGGGCCTGGGGGGCGGGGCTTGGATCTGTCGTCAGAGGGACTTCCCTCGCTCCAGCTCCGCCCGGGGAAGGAAGAGGTATTCTGGAGCTGACCTTTGTAATGTTTGACTTGAAAAGCTGTACGATAATAGTTGAGTTTTCTGTTATGTTGCTTTGACTGTATACTCTATATTTGACTTTCTTTTATTGATGTTTTATTGATGTAATATGCTGTAAACTGCTTTGAGATTTTTCTGAAAAATATAAAGCGGTATAGAAAAAATAAAATAAAATAAGGGTCGCTGCTCCGAGGCAGAGGCTCTGCTCAGCAGACGGAAGGCGGGCTGGCCAGGTCCCCAGCCAGAAAGGACAGAGAGCTGCTGCCGGCCCGTGTGGGGGACACGGCAGAGCGAGATGGACCCGCGAGGCTTGACGCCGGCAGCTTCTCGTGTGGCGCAGGGATTTCGAGGTGTCTGCACCTGAAAGCGGTGTTTCCTGGACGGCTCTGGGAGAGGCATTCTGCCAGGGAAGGGGCTCAGCAGCTTGATCCAGAAATCCCCGCAGCAAACGGAACCGAGAGCTGTGTCTGCACCGCCGCCTGGGCCTTGGCAGCCCCGCTTGTCCCGATGCCCACGGGCGCAAAGTGAATCCCCGAAAGGACTGGGCCCTAGAACAGGGCAGAAAGGGGGCCACACTGGACTTCACATTGCGTGGCCCCCGGGACTAGGTGTGAGATGGGTTGATGCTGAGCCAATCAGGAGTGTGACACTTTGTTTTGCTTGGGGGGACGAATTTAAGCCTGATTTCTATGCAGCAGAAACGGAGCCTGACAGTTCAGTTTTTCACCCGAGTTTCCTCTGTGACAGCTGTGGGAGCAGAGCCAGATTACTAAGTAGGCCAGGCTTCCTCAATCTCGGCCCTCCAGATGTTTTGAGACTACAATTCCCACCATCCTTGACCTCTGCTAGCTAGGGATCATGGGAGTTGTAGGCCAAAAACATCTGGAGGGCCAAGGTTGAAGAAGCCTGAAGTAGGGGCCCCACAACCACAGATCAAAATAATACTGATTTGATCTTGAAAGGAAATTACGTAGTAGAATATAATTGGGGGGGGGGCAAGATCTCTACTGCCTAGTGGCCTTTACATTGGAGGGGAGTTAGCCAGTCAGATGGGAAGAATATAAATAATGAATTCTTCTCTCTGCACTCCTATAATAATAAATGCAGCGGTGCATCTGCATTAGCACAACCAGACGCCTTCCTCTGCCCCAGCTACATGAAAACATGTCTCTCCCACATGGGTGTCTACAACCACAGCAGGAGCTGTAACCTTCACCCAGTTTGACTTCATCCCCAAAGGCGCCTTTCTCCTCCATTGTCTCCTGAGACGGACAGATGCCAACATCTGGATAGATGTTATGCAGACACGGGTGGCACAGTGATCTAAACCACTGAGCCTTGGGCTTACCGATCAGAAGGTTGGCGGTTTGAATCCCCACGATGGGGTGAGCTCCAATTGTTCAGTCCCTGCTCCTGCCAACCTAGCAGTTTGAAAGCATGTCAAGTGTAAGTAGATAAATAGGTACTGCTCTGGCAGGAAGGTAAACGGCATTTCCATGCGCTGCTCTGGTTCACCAGAAGTGGCTTAGTCATGCTGGCCACATGACCCAGAAGCTGTCTGTGGACAAACGCCGGCTTGAGATGAGTGCTGCAACCCCGGAGTCGTCCATGACTGGACCTAATGGTCAGGGGTACCTTTACCTTTTAGACATATTATCAAAAATGACATAAGGAAGTGTGTGGCTCACATCTGAGCATACTAAAAGTTTCAATGTTAAACATAGTATATGCTTTAAATATATAACTAATCTACAAAGGTGGATTGGTTAACTCAGGTCAATTTAATGTTTTATTTGTATAAGGAGACATGAGCATCTTGTTGCAAGATAGGGAGTGGGTAATAGCAGTGTCTGGTATGCAGATCTGGCCTGTCTCCAAAAGATGTTACAAAAATAGAGAGATGCCTTTTGTTCCAGTGTGAACAAGTCTAATTGTGTTGCATTAGGGTAAGGAATATCAGCCTATTCCATTGCCTCTGAAACCAGCCAATACAGGTGCCAGAAATGTTTGCAGAAGTGGGAATATTTGCTGTTGAAGAAGTGATCATACCACTGTTAAATTAAATCTACATGTAAATGGTCAATTGCCAAGAAACTCCAACGCAGTCACATTTGATTTCAAAAAGGAAAATTCCCCAGAATGAGGAAGCTGGTAAAAAGGAAGCTGAAAGGTGAAGTCAAGAGGGTCAAATCACTCCAAAATGCCTGGGAGTGTTGTTTTTTTTAAACACAGGATTAGAAACTCAAGAGGAGTGTGTACCACCGATCAGGGAACAAACCACAAAGACCAGTCAAAGAAACTATGAGAGGCAAGAAAGCTTCCCTTAAAAAATTGGAACTGTTGTTCAAATGAATAGAGCAGAAAAAGAACACAAAACTCTGGCCAAAAAAGGGCAAGCGGACAGTAAAGGGTGCTTTAAGGAAAATATTTTGAGGAGAATGTTGCTAAAAGCATCAAGACCAACAAGAAGAAGTTCTTTAACAAGCATCCATGTAGAGGTGATCCAGTTGACATTGGGTCCTTGGACTTTCAAAAAGCTTTTGACAAAATCCCTCACCAAAGACTCCTGGGTAAATTTAGCAGCCAAGGAATAGGAAGAGAAATTCTCTTGGGGATCAGAAATTGGTAAGTTGCAGGAAGAAAAGAACAGTGCAGCTTTTTAACTGGGTCGTTGACCAGACAGAAGGCCTTCTCGACAGGGGTAAAGGTAAAGAGACCCCTGACTGTTAGGTCCAGTCGTGGCCAACTCTGGGGTTGCGGCGCTCATCTCGCTTTACTGGCCAAGGGAGCCGGCGTACAGCTTCCGGGTCATGTGGCCAGCATGACTAAGCCGCTTCTGGCGAACCAGAGCAGCACACAGAAACCCCGTTTACCTTCCCGCCGGAGCGGTACCTATTTATCTACTTGCACTTGGATGTGCTTTCGAACTGCTAGGTGGGCAGGAGCAGGGACTGAGCAACGGGAGCTCACCCCGTAGCGGGGATTTGAACCACCGACCTTCTGATCGGCAAGTCCTAGGCTCTGTGGTTTGACCCACAGTGCCCATTTAATGTTAATCACTCAAAGGCCTGGCTCCTAAATATGGATCATGAAGGCACCAGCTGAACCTCCTTAGGGAGAGCATTCCCCCAAACGGAGAGCCACTGCAGAAAAGGCCTGCTCTGGTGTTGCCTTCTCTGATCCTCTCGAAGAAGGAGGAGGATGGCAGAGCCTGGGTCCCTTCCTAGGGGGAGAGGTGGCCCTTCAGGTCTTGAGGCTTGTAAGCTGCTTCTTCCTTTCTTTGGTGATTCCTCCTAGCCGAGTAGGATTGTCTTCCATGAACACGGTCTTAGCTGTGAGTCCATAAGTGACTGTGGAGGCCAATTCTGGATCCATGCATCCTTCCACAGTGGGGACATAGGTTTCCAGGTAAGAGTTGATCACGGTGAGGGTTTGCCAAGCGTGCCTTTCTCTCAGCACGTTTCTCCCTTGCGTCCTGAGTTCGAGCATCTTCAAAGTCCATGACACCTCAATTGGTGCGCTCATAGGCCAGTGTTTCCCAACTGTCAGTGTTTATACTACATGTTTAAAGATTTGCCTTGAGAGCATCTTTAAACCTTTTGTTTCCCACCAGTATTTCGCTTTCCATTCTTGAGTTGGGATTAGAGTACAGTCATACCTCGGGTTGAGCATTTTCGGGTTGCGCTCCGCGGCGACCCGGAAGTAATGGAGCGCGTTCCGTCCGGGTTTCACCGCTCACGCATGCGCAGACGCTCAAAATGACGTCACACGCATGCGTGGAAGCAGCAAATCACGACCCCTGAAGACGCAGGTTGCATTCGCTTTAGGATGTGAATGGGGCTCCGGAACGGATGCCGTTCGCATCCAGAGGTAGAACTGTAGTTGCTTTGGAAGACGAGAATCAGGCATCCGCACAACATGACCAGTCCAACGAAGTTGATGCCGAAGAACAATTGCTTCGATACTGGTGATTCTTGCTTTTCCCTGTACACTGACATTCGGCTTGTAAGCACCTCTGTCCAGAGGGACATGCCATGGCGTTTGTTTGCTGAATTTCGCCCTGTCCTCAGCTGAGAGGGGCTTTCCCCCCGCCTCCGGCGCCGGTGCCTTTCCGTCCCTACTCTGGGCTCCCAAAGACGAAGCCAGACCCTCGGAGTCGGCTTCTGTTCCGGCGAGAGCCTGCTCAGCCTCTGCTCAGCGCACTGCGGCGGGGCGGCCCCGCCAGGCTTCGTCGCGCCAGCTGATTGGCCGAGGGCGCCGCCGCCCAGCGCCGCCGGGGAAAGAGCCCGGCGCCCGCACCCAACATGGCCGCGGCGGCTTCCTCTCGGCTCTGCGCCTGCGCCGCGGGCAGACGGGGCGGGCGGCGCTTGTCCCTCGGCCGGGGGGCGGGTCTGGGGGACCCGGAGGAGGAGGGGAGGGCGCGCTCCCGCCCCTCGGCGCTCCTCCCCCCAGAAGCCAGTCGCGCCCCGCAGGAGCCGCCGCCGCCGCCGCCGCCGCCGCCGCGTCCCCCCAGGTAGGAAGGCGCCCCCCGCCTCACTCTCTTTCCCTTGATCCGGACAGGAGTTGGGGGTCGAGGAGGAGCAGGCGCCCCCCCGGCGGGCGGGGAGGGAGGGAGGGAAAAAGAAGAAGTCGAGCGGCGGCGGCGACGGGGCGGCGTCCGCGTCCGGGCTCCGTCGGGTCTGGCTCCGCCGGCGGGTCCCTTCCCGCTCCGCGCGACTCCTCCCTCGGCCCGCGGGTGCCCCAGTGCCTCCCCGGCGGCCGCCTCCCGCTCGCGTGCCAGGCGCACCCCGGCCGCCTCTGGGCGCAGCGCGGCTGGGGCAGGGCAGGTCCCACCCTCCTGGCTTCCTGCCCCGACGGCTTTCCCGTAGCCTCGGGGCCGGGCCCAGGCGGGCTCCGCCGCCCTCGGGAAGAGCTCTCCGGCGGGGAGGAAGGGTCTCTGCCCCGCGGGGCACGGGCCGTTTCCTGGCGGAGGGCCCCGGCCCCGGCCCCGCCGCGAGGGGGGGCGCGGGGCGAGGCTCCGAGCGGGACGGGGCGGGCGAAGACCGCCTCCAGGAGGGTCTCGGCTTCCTCCTGCTCGGGCCGGTCCCGGCTGCTTGCACGTGACTGCCAGATGTGCGCAAACCTCCCATCCCCGCGGCGGCGGCGACGACCACCTCGTCGGGGCTCCCTAGCTCGGGAAGCGGACGGGCGCCGCTTGCTGCCGCGGGGCGCCTGGGCTTGGGCGCGGCCCTGGAGGGCGCCCCTTGGGCAGGAAGTGGATCAGGCCCGGCCGGGTTCCGCCCCGGCGAGCGGCAGGCTGCTGCCCTGCAGAGTCTCCGGCGGACGCCGCTTCCCGATCTGCCGGCCCCTCGCTCGCCACGCCGCCGTCGAGGCCCCGCTGCCTGTCGGGCTTTTGCCTTCGGCGGGCTGCGCGCGAAACGGGAGCGCGGAGGCGGAGCGCGTGGCTTGGCGAAGTGCCGCGGCCAGTCCTGCTCCCGCCTTTCCTCCGACGGCGCTGCTTCCCTGACGATTTGCAGCCACTTCTGCAAGGCTCTCCCCTTAGGCTTAGTCGCCCCCGACTCGCGGGGCTGCGCGCCAGGCCCTGGACGGCGCGGGTCCCACTTTGGCGCTTCCAGGGCAGAGCTGCCCTCCTTTTCCCGGGGGTGGGGCGCCTTCCTGGCATTCCGGACAGACGTGGAAGTCCTTCTGTTTCTCTAGCCTGCAGGCCGAACTTTCTGCCCCTATTTGTTCCCTGCGCGTTCAGAGATCCGCACTCAGCTGCTGGAGCCGTTTCCACTCACTCTTAGTAGCCCCTCGCTCTGAGCCACGACGAGCTAAAAAGTACCCGGGCAGGGGAAATTTGCAGGGGAAATCAGAGCTCCCCCAGCCCCAAAAAGCTCCCTCCCAACGGAAGAACAGCCACCAGCAGTTTGCCATCTTCCTTTAGCGCAGGGAAACAGATTAAAAGTTGGCTCCCGTTTGCTCCTTTCTTACTGGAGTAAAGTTTTAGCTGTTTGTTCCTTGCTCTGTGTTGAAGCCCCTCTGTTTTTCCGGCCTGCTCTCTGCCTGATGCTAGTTGCTAAATTAATCATTTCCTCATTTGTAGTGCGGTTTTTGTCTCCGTTTTTGTCTTTGGGGAGCTCAGAAGCTGCAGCGGCCTCCCTTTGCGGGGACCCTCACAGCTGCCCACCTGATCCACTCCGCAGCCTGGCTTCCAGTTGTCCCCCTCCCCACCTGGGCTCTGTGCCCTCCTTGCTCCCTCCAGAGCGGAGCCTGCTGATCCCCTAAGCTGTTTGTGACATGTGTCCTGCGCAGGCTGGCTGGTGCCCTGATCCCAGAACAAGGTGGCGATTGTACCCAGAGGCGGAGGCCCCGTGGGGTGTAAGATGCTGGCAGACGCCGCCCCCCTTCCCTGCTCCACTTAAAGGCCAGCCTGGCTGCAGAGAATAGGGCTCTCTGTCTCTCTCGCCCCTGAGCTTTCCCCATGGAGACCCTGAGGCAGGTTGGGGCTGGGTGGGCACAGAGGGGTCCCCTGAGCCCTGGGGTCCTTGCTCCTTGGCTGGGCTCGGCCCTCGTGTGGTGAGGACCTTCTGGGCTTCTGTTTCAGAGCAGGCTGGCCTGGCACCACCTGCGCTTTCAGTGGCAGGAGACCGTGGGTGGCAGCTGATGGCGAGGTCTAAAGGGGCAGCTGGAAAGGGACCCACGGTGGCCGGTGTGTAGGGCAGAATCATGGCCCCTGGGCTGCGCCCCTCACAAGCCCAGGAATGCACCCAGCCTGTGAAGGATGAGGACCCAGGACGTTTTGTGTTTCTGGGGCAGGGGGAGAGACCTGTGGCCTGGGGGGGCGACCTTCAGAGAGCAGAGATGGTTGTGGGCCTGGCAGGGAGCAGAAGTGCCTGGGCCTGGTTCTTTGATTTGCCTGAGGGTGTTGTGTGTGGAAATGCCAATATTGGTGCAATGTCTGCCATAGAAAATCGATTTGTGCCTATGAAGCCCCCTTGAGAATGGGGCTCTCTCCCGCTTGGGGTCCTGCTTTTGCACCACGTGCCACCTCTTCAGGGCAGGTTTTGCACTGAGTCACTGGCATGGGGGGCCCTCTTTCCGTGGTCCTCTGCATCGGCTGCCTGGAGGAGGCTGGAAGCCTGTGGGGCTCCTGCCTCTGTGGCTGGCCGGCTACAAATTCCATATTTGGTAGCAGTCATTGTTTACGCCTCGGATTGCAAGGGGGGGGGGTGAGGAGGGTGAATGTTTTCAGGCAGCAGAGCTTCCCTCTCCCTGCTGGAATCTGCTCTTTGCCTTGAAGGGCTGCGATGAGGCTGGACAAGAACGAGACCGGCTGCAGGTCTCCATCCATGGAACCTGCTACAGGGTTTTTTAAAGGGGGGGGGGAGAGATCAGCAGTTTGCCAAGAGATTTCCCAAGTGTGTGACACTTTTTCCTGCCCACTCTGCCCCCTTCCTGTGCTCCTGCCAAAGTCAGAAGCAGGTGGGCTTTGTGGTGGGTGGGTGGGGGGGCTGTTGCTTGGCTGCTTGCCCTCTGGGAACCCCCTCCTCTGACTCCCTGCTCCCCTTGTTCCCTTTTCCCACGCTCAGAAACGGCAGACTATGATTACTTTAAGAAATGAAAAAAATACTTGTGAGATGACGTTTTATTACAGTGAGTCTTGGGACACTGCAGAAGAGGCTTCCCGGCTTGGCTTCACTTCTTTCCCTTTGAAAAGATTTGGCACACGTTTTTCACGGTTCATCTTCAGGTTGTGGCGCTTGTGTAGACTTGGAGAGAGTCTGCCCCAGCTGCGAGCATTGTGCAGTTTAGTTGTAGTGCCCACTGAATTCAGGGGAGTTTGCTCCCAAGTGCAGTGACCGTGTTTAGGCAGCCCTGGTCTTTCTGAGCATTTGCACAGCCTCTTCCCCCTTTGCTCTTTGCCCTGACTTAAAGGGCTGCAGAAGTTCCCTCGGATGCCTTTTGCAGAAATGGACTGTCTGAGCAGACAAGCAGGCAGAAGTGAGTCTTCAAGGGAAACAGTTTTGGAGATCCTGTTTCTGAGAGTCAGGAACCTCCCAGCAATCTTTTCCGGCTTCTTCAGACTGAGCCTCCTCTCCCCGTGCCTGCCAGGCGGGCGGATGAGGTGTTGGGGGGCAGATCCAGTGGCTTCTTCCAGCAGATGCCAAGCTGTATCCCCCCATCCCTCCCCGCCCCCCATGCCTCTGTCTTTCCTTCTCTCCCTCTTTGGGAAGTTAGGTGGGCAGCTCCTTGAAGCCCCCACAGCCCTGTTTAGTGAAGAGGGCCTGTGGTTCAACAGGACAGGCCCCTGCATTATCTCCGCCAGTGGTTTTAAATTAAAAACCACGGACTGTATTCAGAGTAGACCCACTGAAATGAAGAAACTCTTCATTTTGGTAGGTCTGCTCTGAGGCTCTGTCTAAAGCTGTATTATACCACATTAAACAGTCCTGTCCACAATGGAACCCGGGAACTCTAGTATTTTTTAAATCTTATTTATTAATTTTTCTTAATAAAAAGAAAAGAAAACTTTACACATTTTAACATAAGCCGTAAGTTACTTTATCTATTGACTTCCTGTCCTCCTCTTCCATGGTTTCCTTATTTACCATTGAATGCTGCACATTTCCCTTATTTAATACACCCAATTTAACCTATTTGTCTTAATAATTCATGCTGTTGCTCATATTTCAAGTCCTGCTCGCTTTTTCATTTCGCTACAGCAGTTCTTTAAATACTCAGTGAAAAGTTTCCAGTCCTCAGGATTTTTTTCATCATTTTGGTCTCTGATCTTTGCTGTTAATCTGGCCAGTTCTGCATACTGCATCATTTCCAAAAGCCAACCTTCCTTTCTTGGCACCTCTCCTCCTTTCCACCTTCGGCCAGATTGCGTGGTTGTCGCTGTATACATAAATAAGTTAACCAACTCTTTTGGAACATTATTATCTGTAAGGGTGCTGAGAGTCGTTAGTAAACCCCTAATTCCCATATAGAGCTACAATTCCCGTTCCAGTTGTGCAGATAAAATATAACTGATGGCATTCTACTGGATGGGGTGTTAGTGTGTGAAAACAGTCGCGACCCAAGGATCCCCAGGCATACACCTCCAGGTGGTGGAGACATCAGGCGCCATCCTGGCACCGGGCATCTTCACTTGGTGGCAAGAAGTCAAAAACCAGGTGCAAAATGTGCCTGGCGCCTGGCTAATTTCAAACACTGCTTTGAGAACTGCCAGTCTACAGGTATTTTATACAAAATGTCATCATAGTAATCAGCGTTCAGGGGCCTGTTTGATTGTTGGAATCCCTTGGCACAGGGACAGGGGAAGCAGCCTCCCCCCAGGCCAAGCCGTTGTGGGAGCCTTGAAGGAGAGGGCCGCCCCATCCAGACAGAACTGACCCCTTGGAAAGCTCTTTCTGCTTCCTTGGCATCCAAGGAAAAGGAGGAAGGAGAGGCGTGAGAGTCCTTTGCGTACTGGTGACATCAGTGTTAGAAACTGGGGTAGAAAAGCTGATGGCCAAATGGCTCCTGGAACCCAGGTTATGGGCGCAGAAGCAGAAAGCGAGTCACCATGTTGTTCTTTTTGCAAGGGTGACTCGCTCTTTGGTGGGGGAAGCGGCGCTTGGCTGTACAGTAGGGATCCTCCTCTGGAGTTGGGTGGGGAGGCCTTTCTCCTGCTGCACCCTCAGCTCCAGCCTGGTGACTCGCACGGCGGCTGGCAAGCAGCACTTCCCTGCACATGCAGCAGTGACCCTCCCTACTCGGGAGCAGGGTGGATAAAAACCAATGATTTTTCCCAATAAATAAATAAATATTTTTTTAAAAAAAATTTGAATTGGATTTTTAAAATTTAAATCAGATTTTTAAAATAAAATGCTTTTGGAGGAAAAATCTTTCTAAAGATAATTTTCCATTTAAGTTACATTATAGTCAAAAGGCTATTCATCGGGAAATAAGGATTTGTTTTAAGTCTTTCATGTGTGCTAAAACTCACTCTAAAGTTTTTTTTTATTGTTTAACCACATCAGTTAACAAACATGGATACATATGCTATAATGTTATTGTTTTAGTTAAATAAATTGTTTAAATTGTTATTAAGGAAATGATTATTTTTCTCCTTCCAATAAAGTACAGCAGAAAAATTGCCCAAATATAAGCAAAAATTTCATAATCACCTGTCTTTGTGTTTCTAATAGTATAACCAAATCAGCAATTTTTTATATAACTGTACAAACTACTCTGAAATGTTATTATTCCAAAAATGAAACCTTCATCTGGTTGTAAATATTAAGATTATACCAGCAAGAATGAGTTTTTCTGTAAAAAAATGATTTAAATCAAGTCTTACTGACTAGTGATTTAAATCGTGATTTAAACCAATTTGATTTAAATCAATCCACCCTGCTCTGGAGTGGGGGGGGGGGAGCCTTTCTCCTCCCATGCTCTCAGCAGCTGCTGCAGCAATTTTATTCTTGAGTCCCAGTCCCAAGACTTCTCGAAGTGCTCGCATTCTGACAGTCCCCAGTCGCAAAAGGCACCTGGCTAATTTTGAACCCTGACTGGCATCCCTGGAGAATGTCTCCCTGGTGTTCTACAGAGAGGAGAAAGGATGGATTGGAGCCCGGAGGAGTCCTTTAGGGCAGCGGACAGAGGTCAAGCATCCATCAGGAAGGCTGGCACCCTCCGCAAGGCTCTGCCTCCCGTCCCCATCCTGAGCAGTCTAGAGTCAGTGGCGTCAAAGGCCACGGAGAGATCCAGAAGAACCAACCGCCCAGTTCTGAGCAAAAGCATCCAAAACTCCTTTCCAAAGCCAGGTCTGACTTTGGATAAGTTGGATCCCAAATCCTTTAGAAAGCCGAGAGTTGAGTTGCCACAACCTGCTCAGATAATTTGCTAGGAAATGGCAGTGCTGAAGACCAAGACCGGCTAATAATTATCCAGGAGGGCAGCAAGTCCAGTCAGGATCGCTTGGGCGGACGTCTCATGCCTGCTTCCTTTGCAAGAAATGGTACCATTTAATTTTTAAATAGGTCCTGGCAGCTTCTGCCGCCCCAGGCTGATCGGCCTTGTGGTTTTCACCAACCAGGTCAGACAGAACTCAAGGCTGGTCTGAAACCTCGGAGCAACTGACCGACACCCGCAGGCTGCATGAGCTGAAATCTCTTCCTCTAAAGAGGATCACTGCTGATCCCATTCCTCTGAATCTGGGGCTTAAATTCAAGCTACTTTGCCAGCAGAGCATGATGCAAACTGGCCGCAGGAGCCCCCTGGAGATCCTGGCTCTCAGAACCAATAAATTCCTCCCTGGTGTGGGTGGGTGTTTGGCGAGAGTTATTCCCTGCAAGTGCTGCTCACCGCCCTCTCCCTTCCATCAGCCCCAGCCAGCATGGCAAGCAAGGGCCGGAGGGGGGGTGATACCACCTGCCCATGCAGAAAGGCCCCCCTGGCCAGCCCTGCTCTCAGGTAAATGGAGACGGGGATTTCTCTGCTGCCTTCGTTGCCATGGAAGATTCTCTGACATGGGCTCAAGACGATACTGGGACTTCCAGGCGGCTGGTGCTTTGTTCTGATTGGTTGCTGGGCTACTCAGGATCCACTGATGGCAGCGATGGGGGTGGAAGAGAAGGCGGTGGCTGCCTGGGGTGCCCATTCATGCATGTTTGAGTTCCCTTGAGTCGCCCTGTGTCAGTGCATGGCTTGTCCAAGCCCAGAATGATGGATCTTGGCTCTCTCTGTGCTCCTGCTTGCCTTCTCAACTCAGTTGTGGTCTTTCATTGATAGGCATTCAATGTGGTTCCTGTGTTGCCGGGGGTTGGACTAGATGGCCCTCAGGAGTCCTTCCAACCCTCCAGTTCATGTGTGAGTTGCAAGAGCATGGCGGTGTGCTGCTCGGGTCCCAAGGAGGAGCCGGTGGAGCAAGGCAGGTTGGCTGCTGCAGCACCAAGGAGAGCTCCCAGGGAGCAACTTGCTCCTAAGAGGGCAGGAGTGGGGCCCGGTTGAACCTCCGCCTGCAAATCTGTCACTCCCAGGCTCTTGGACCAGGCCATTGGTCCCTCTGGTCTTGCATCATTCAAACGGTGTGCGTGCATGCAATTATGTGGGGTGGGGCTTACCTGGGCCCCCCAATATTCTATTCAAGTTGGCACCCCTGTTTGAGAGGTGCCTCATTGGTGCAGCGTGTGGATCTTGGGGTGCAGATGCCTCTTCCGCTGAGGCCCAGTGGCCTTGTAGGTTCTCTGGGTTGCATTCTGCTTCTTGAGAAGTCTTGAGTCAGGCCTGGGAGGCGTCCAGCATTTCCTTGTGCCTGATGGGTTGGGCGCAGTCCCTTGTGTGATCATGTGCTGAGTGATGTGACGAAGGTGGAGAAGGGCCATGGGGTTGACATTTTGCTGGGCACCCAAGTAGGGAAGGCTTTCACCAGCTATTTCCACCAGCGTTCAAAATTAGCCAGGCGCCAGGTGCATTTTTTGTCTGGCGTGGGTCCCATTGTGACTGCATGGAGATCTCTGGATGCCAGGCTGGTGAGTAAGGAAAATAAAACGTTCCTTAGAGAAGGATCTGAAATATTTTTTCCTTGAAGCTTGAATTAGTTTTATTCTGGATTGTTTTATCTGATGTTTTAATGTGCTGTAAATGGCTTTGAGATTTGTTCTTTAAAATATAAAGTGGTATAGAAATGGTACTAGTAGTAGTAGTAATAATAATAATAATAATAATAGCTCCAGTCCATGGGGTCACGAAGAGTCGGACACGACTAAACGGCTAAACAACAACAACAACAACATCCCATGGGGGGGGGGAACAGAACCTATACATTCCATTGTACCGACAGCAGCCTAGGTTTAAGCTGCCATTTGGCAATGAGATTATATACCTGAGCTTCTGCCACTGATTTCCACCTCCCAGTACAGTAAGTTTGTCGACTCTTTTTCCACTGAGTTTTCCTTCTGGGACTGCAGCTTGACTAGAGCTGGAGCAAAGATGACTAGGGGTTTTGAAAAGTATTTTGGGGTCTCTTCAGTGGAGAAGCCTGTGACTTGGAAGTGGGGGGGGGCTGAGCTGTTCCCTCCCAGCCTGAAGTTCCTCTTCCTGCTCTTTCTGGCCCAAGTGGGGGTGGGGAGCGGAAACAGGGACCTCAAGGGGGGCTGGGCTGGGGCTGGGGAGGATGCCGGCTGAGCCGCCTTGCCCTGCGCCCTCCCTGGGCTGTGTACAGAATTGCTGGTTCCCAAAGGCTCCCGTCAGGCCTGAGTGCTGAGTGTTTTGCACGAGAAATCCCAGCGTGTGCATGTGAGAGATTGTGAATGTGTGTGCATGCAGTTCTGGCAGGAACTTGGCCCCTGCTGGTGAGCTGGTGAGGCCGAGAGATTGCACAAGGCCCATCAATACATTGGCCAAAGCAGGGGATGGTTGTGCGGCTGCCTCCCCACCTCCCCAGAGGCCTGCAGAGCCGCTTGCTGAGCTGAGCGCTAACCACGCTGCTTTGCACAACTTCCTGTGCAGAGACAGCAGGCCTTGCAGAGGTCCCCCCCCCCGCAGCTGTGAGGGGGAGGCTTGCAAGCCCCTCCCTCCTCCTCTTCCTCTGCAGGCCTGGCAGCTCAGGGCAAACTCTCCCAATGCACCCAGCCGGGCCCAGAGCGCTCTTGGCACAAACTGGGCGCATTAAGAGGGGGACGGGAAGAAGGTGGTCTTCAGTCCAGGCTTGCCTCTGCTGTGGACCTTCACTGCCCCCCTGCCAGCTGTGGGGAGCTCACTTGGGGTCTCGGATGGTTCCCCCACTCCAGACACTGACCTTGCAGGGTGAGAACCAAACTGAAAAGTCCCTGGAGAGCAGGGGCCTCTAAACTCTTTTTAGAAGTAGCTGCAAACGTGTGTGTGTTGTTGTTTTTTTTGGGGGGGCAGATTGAATCAGGACTCCCGCCCTGGGGAGGGGGCTGCTCTTTCCCTTCGCATCATTTTCCCTTACAAAGCTTGTGCTTGACCCTCTTGGAAAACAGCTTCAAAGGGATGGTTTGCCCCACCAGGGAATTGACACCAGGGAGGAAACAGCAACCCAAACCAGCCCCCCATTGGAAAGCCATTGGAAGAGACATGAGAGGGCAGCAGCCCCCCCGCCTCCCCCCATGAGCCAAAGGCACCTCCCTTTCTCACCCCCCCCCCGCGCTGGATCAGGCCAAGGCTCAGCTAGCCCACCATCCTGTTCTCACCGGCTGCCCAGATGCCCCAGTGGGGAACCTGCAATCCCAGCATCTGGAGGCACAACAGAGCTCTTGTGGTCCCTAGCTGTGGGTCACACTCTGCTCCATGCATGTGTCTGATCCCTTTTCAAGGCTAGCCAAGCTGGTGGCTACTTTCAATCCCGATTGCTTGTTAAATGTATTTATAACCTGCCCTTCTATTAAAAAACAAAACAAAACACTTATTGGGGCAGTTTACAGAGGATGCTGAAAACAATTATGACGTCCCAGAAACAGTTTAAGATGAAAAGGCCGGAGCGCAGAAGGTAATGAGATTGATAGAGCATCAAGTTCCCCTCCTGGCAATTGGCAAGTGTGCTGTCAGCCCCCTTGCTATCGGGAGGGGAGGCTCTGAGCAGCCTTTGAAATTAGCTGGGCACCAGGCGCGTTTCACGACAGACAACCGACCTTTTGCGAGAAAGTGGCAATGTCTGGTCTCCAGGTTTGGCACCTGACATCTCCATCTGGCTGGCTGGCTGGCACGGCTGCAACGCCCCACCAGTCAGCTGATCTTCAGTGCATCGCAGCACCAAAAACTCAAGGCACACAAACCATTTGCTATGCAAAATCTGCCTAGACCCATCGTCCTGGAAACTATAATCTAGACTGAAGGTGCCACCTGGCTCCTGGATGTTATATCTCAGTTTCTAACACTGACGCTGAGACTTGGATGTGGGGCAGAGAAGACCCTCCCACTCCTCCGGGGGGGGGGCCCTCCCAAGCAGCGTTAGAAACTGGGATAGAAAAGCTAGGAGCCAAATGGCTTCTGGGACCTGGATTGTGGATGCCAAAACGCAATGTCTAGTCGTCATGGGGCGGGGCGGCAACACTTTTTATTATTTGAATAAGCATGAATGTATATAATATGCTTTATTAATTCCAAAAAGAAAAGAAAACAGTCAACAAAAAACTGATACACATTACCAACACGTATAATACTTTCAATATAGCATGAATTAATACACAATTCACATAAGTAAGACATTGTTAATATTACATTTATAGTATAAATTGTTAATACATGTTTAATTTGGTGTTTACCACAGAAATATTGGTACCGTACTTCAGTTTTCAAAACACTTACTCTTAACATATTGTCTGTCCTTAAAATATCCATTGAGGCTTCAAATCATGTACACTTCAGTAATCCTTGAGTGTCAGCCTGGCACAAAAAATGGCACCCAGACCTTTTGAGATGCTCGCAAATGGAGCATCTTTAGGCGCAAAATGCACCTGGCTCCCTGCTAATTTTGAGCCCTGCTCTCAAGCAGAACCCGCGAACGCTTGGCTTTCTCAGCGATCCTGAGTCCTGGAGAGCTTGGGAGAGGATGGGGGTGAGGGGGACTTCCCAACTCTGGCAAAAGGATGGGGGCTGGTTGAGAAGGATGGGGGGGGGCTTGTCTTCTGCCCTGGGGTCAAGCCTTCCCCCGGAGGCCTGGGAGGAGGAGTGGCTGGGGTACCGTGGGGCACATGGAGGCCAGCTTGCGAAGGGGCCAACCCACTTGAACTTGGGGTGCTACAGAGGTGCGGGACCTTGGCTGCACAGCCCTGTCCCCTCAGGGACTCCCTCGCAGAATGATAGCATTGTAGAGTCAGGAGGGATCTGGCGGGGCATCTAGTCCAGCCCCCTGCAATCCGGCGCTGCTTCTCTGTGGCTCCCCCTAGAGCAATGGGGTTTCTTTCTCTGGGAACTGCTCCTTCTCTTTCAGTGTACAGAGTCTCCCCCCCCACTCCTGATCTTCTTTCAGGGGTTCACCATCTGGTGTGGAGCCTGTGGAGGCTCCCATTCTCATCCGCCCCCCCCCTTGTGGCTCCTCGGACCTGCTCAGGGGCCCCCTGCTCCCATCCTGCTCTCTGTTGGCCCCTCCGTATGAGGAAGAGCCCTGCAGCAGAATTGGACCTCTGGCCAGCACCCACCTGCCCACCCTGACCTGCCAGGAGCCTCTTGAGGAGGAAGCCCACAAGCAAAGCCCAAAGGCCCAATCCTGCTCTGGCTCCTGGGGGTCAGACCTTTGTTGCTGGGTTGTTGGAGGTGGCAGGAATCGCCCCACCAGGACCAGCAGCCGTGGGGAGCCCTTTCCCCCTCTGTGCCTTTGCCTCATCCCCACTTGCACCTTCTGGTCGCAGATTCTGGACGCCTCTCCTGGCATGGGCTCCAGAGCTCTGCTTTGCTGGCTGACTTTTCCTCCTGAGGAGTCCTTTCCTGGCCCTGGATCCGCCCGAGAAGCCAAGGCCTTGACTCAGGCCTGCATTCTTGGGTGACACCTTAGACAGCGTGGAGCTGGCTCCCCTCTGCAGCTGCCTGTCAGCAAGGACGTGTTTTTTCCTGTTTGGGGGACTTGCCTGGCCGCCAGCCCCCCCCCCCCGCTGTCTCTCACAAGATCCTCTCTGCTTCACCTTGCAGCATCTGCAGGCGAAGCTTCAAGGCATGGGGGGGGGGGAGGGTGCCTGGTATTTCTCCCTGCGCATCTTCCATCTCTGCTGGGGCCCTGAGAGCAGGAGGGCTGTCCCTGGTGCCTTGGGACTCAGAGCAGCAATCCTAGCATGGAGCAGGCTGGTAGGCTGGTCTTTTGAGGAGCCCAGCCCCTCACAGCGTTCCCTCTGGGGCCTCTTGTCAAGGGGCCTCTGGTAGCTCACAGCTGAGGGGGGCAGTTGGGAGAGCATCTGCCTGGGGCTGCCCCCTCCCCCACGTTTAGCTGCTGCCTCTCGCTGGACCTTCCTGTCTTGAGATTCTGGGTTGTCTGAGCATGGGCACTGACACCCGTGGGCATGACTGGGGAGGCACCAACTCCCCTCTGCCTCCCGGGATCTGCACGACCTTTGACACGGCAGCCCCAGGCCTCTCCTCTCTGCCTTGTGTGTGTCAGAAGACGACTTATCTTGTAGATGCAAGAAGCTCTGGTGGCCGCGAAGGAAGAGCTTCGGCAAGAGACCAGGCGCCAGGCGGGGATTAGTAGAAGGAGCCTGGGAGAACCGTTGGGCAGATGCACAGCTTAAACTAATGCCAGTTGGAAGTGCTAGTTGCAAACAGAGCCTCTGTGACCACCGGGGGGGGGGGAGACACTCTACCTGCCATGAGCAGGTGTTGGCAGCCAAATAGCCAGGGTTGGATCCTGAGCTCCCCAGGAGAGGCTGCTGTGGGAAGCCGGGCAGGGCTGGCCTGGATGGGCCTTCTTTTCCACACAGTCTGGCTGACCCAAACATCTGCCAGGAGAGGGCGAAGGGGCTTTGGCGAGGCCCCCCTGGGAGAAGGGGGCGCCTGGCTGTTCTTCTGGAGAGAGATCCCAGGGGCTCTTGCCATTGTCCTCATCGGGGAGAGGGCAAAGACCCTTGAAGGTACAAGCCCTGACTGGCCAGAGGGTCTTCATGCAGCGGGGGACCCTGGCTCTGGATTTACCAAATTGGGCGGGGTGGGGTGGCCTCCCAGGCCCCTTTCAGCTCCGTGATGCTGCCCACATGTGACCTCCTTCCTCTTGTGAAAGGCTGGTTTTCCTGCTGGCTCTTGACATGGATCCCATCCCTCCGGAGGCGGCATGTGCTGAGTAATGCCCCTAATTGGAGGCGGTTGGAAGAGGCATCCTGCGCTGGCTGCGGATACACACACTGCCTCTCTCTGGGCTTGGGCAGCCCGGCTGGCAGACTTCCTGGGCAAAAGGGCAGCGGCTGATCCGGTTGCCAGCCCAGACTCCCCATTGGCCACAGAGCCAGGGCGAGCGTGGGGAGAAAGTCAGGGGGTGGCAGGAGGTCTGTGCAGAGGGGCGCAAGCGTTGCTTTGTGCCTGGAATGGTCTGCTTCTCCCTGTTTCCTTGGTGGAAGGGGGGTTGGTGGCACGCATGGGTGGGGGGTTGGTGCCTTTGTGCCACACGTGCCGCCCTCTGCCAGGGTGCTTCCGACATTCCTTGGCCTGCGGGGGGGCACCCTCCCCTTGCCTGATGGGCTCTGTCAGCCAATGGGGAGCCTGGGCCTCTGCAGGCGCTGGACTGCTGAGTTGCTCAAGAATGCAGGCCTGGAATGTTTCTGTGGAGGGGAGGGGAGGGCTCCTCATCCGCCTCCGCCTCCGCCTCCAGGGCCACGTACAGCTTCTGCTGCTGCTGGCGCCTCCCCTTCACCCTGGGGCCAGGGCAGAGCGGGCGCTGGCCCCCAGGAGCAGCCCCTGCCTGGCTGGGGGCCCTGCAACACTCCTGCTGCCTTTCTCGTGCTTCCTCTGCCGCTTCAGAATCGTTTCCCTTTGCTCTCCCTTCTTGCAAAATCCCACCCACCGCCCACTCCCTGTGCCTGCAACGCTGAGGGTGAGGCTGGAGCCTGCCTGCTGACTCCCATCCGCTGCCTTCAGGGGGCAACCGGCCTCCCAGAATGGCTAGCAAGTTCTAGGTCCTCAAACCCCACAGTCAGCGCAGCAGCAGACGGAAAGCGGAAGCCGCAAAAGGAGCGTCTGGCAAACTCTTTCTGAGTCCGTTTCCTTGATGAGAACGAAGAAGAGGAGCCCTGCATTTTCTTTGGCCCGTAGCTGGCATGTGTGGGGAGCTTGAGCCGCCTTGGGGGCTTGCACCCCCTGCCTGGACACCCTCTGTGTGTGCTCCCACAGTCTCCCAACCACGTATGGCCCAACCACATGGGACAAGCATGGCACCCAATTCTGAAGGATCCTTCCCTTCCTGGGGACTCCCTCTGTGCTCCTGGCCTTGTCCCAGGGCCACGGCAGGCCGGACTCTGGGCCTCCGGGGTCACTGGCAGGACCTTTTCCTGCCCCTGAGCTCAGTTCCTGGCAGAGGATGAGAGCCATAAGGGGGCGGAAGAGGCTCAGGCCAGGGGAGAGCCAGGCTGGTCGCTGGTCTCGGGTCAGGAAATGGGCTGGAGGAGATAGGAGGAAGGAGGCGGAGGGGGTGAGGAGCCCAAAGCAGCAGCAGGAGCTGTGTGCCCAGGCAGGCAGAGGCAGGCAGAATCCTGGCTGCAGAGACTGCTCAGAGCGGAGCCCGGGGGCAGCAGGAGGGCCAGTGCTTGAGGGCCCTGGGAGGCCCGTTTGGCTCGGAAGCTGCTTCTTTCCAGTGGTGGAGCACAGCTGGCCAAGACCTGCGCAGCCAAGTGAGACACTTTGGGCCTGGCTGGGGGGGGGGCTTGTGCTGCTCAGAATTGGGTGCTCACGAGCCGGTTCACAGCCCAGTGAGGCATGGTGCCAGGGGGCAAGTGGGTGAACCCAAAGCAGGCCCCCAAAGGCCTCTGGGAGCTGGGAGACCACTTTGGCCAGGGCGGGAGACCAGTGCATGAGGGAGAGAGTGCCTCCCTCCCTCCTGGCCTGGCAGGGGCCCCTCTGGTGCTTGGAGCAGCTTCCTAGGAGAGGGCAGAATAAAGCTCCCTGGGTCTAGGCACTGGGACACCACAGAGGAGGTGAGCTGGGCAGGCTGGGGGGATCTGGTCCCTTGGAGCTACAAGGAAGAAGAAGAAGAAGAAGAGTTTGGATTTGATATCCCGCCTTTCACTCCCCTTCAGGAGTCTCAAAGCGGCTAACATTCTCCTTTCCCTTCCTCCCCCACAACAAACACTCTGTGAAGTGAGTGGGGCTGAGAGACTTCAGAGAAGTGTGACTGGCCCAAGGTCACCCAGCAGCTGCAGGTGGAGGAGCGGAGACGCGAACCCGGTTCCCCAGATTAGGAGACTACCGCTCTTAAACACTACACCACACTGGCTGGGAGACCTCTTTCTCTGTTCCTTTATTGCCCAGGTGGTGGTGTCAGCAGCCCCTTCCCCAAACCCAGAGGGTCCCTGTCCTGGTAGGAGCCAGCCAACCCCCCAGACAGTTGGCTTCCCTTGCCAGGCTGCAGCTGCCCACATCCTGCGGTTATTCAGGTGCTCAGCTGGGCTGGTGGAGATCAGGTGGGCAGAAGGGTTGGTTTAACCCAGCCCAGGAGGGAGCTGGGGTGGATTCCTGACCAGGAGACCTTTGTCTAGACAGCTGAGTCTAAGGCAAGGCTCGCCCACCTTCCTGTCCCCCACCTGCAAGCCACAGGTGGGCACCACACACACAAACACCACAACAGAAGGCACACCACACCCTGTTCTGTTGGCTAGGAATAGAGTGGTACCTCTGGTTACGAGTGCTTTGGGTTACAAACGCTTTGGGTTACGAACTCTGGTAACCCGGAAGTAGGTCTCCTGATTGCGAACTTTGCCCCGGGATGTAAACGAAAATTGCGCAGCGGGAGGCCCCATTAGCGAAAGCACGCCTCAGGATAAGAATGGTTTCAGCTTAAGAACGGACCTCTGGAATGAATTAAGTTCCTAACCAGAGGTACCACTGTACAGCGTGTTTCTTTCCTGCTTAATTTCTGCAAAGGGGAGCACATTGTAGTCACCAGGGAAAGTGGGCACCAGCATCCACTCAGTTGCCATGTGGGTGACCCCTGGTCTAAGGTGCAGCAGGCAGTTCAGGCAGTGTTTGAAATCTCCTGGGCGCCAGGCACGTCTTTCGTCCGGTGTGGGTCCAGCTGCGACCAAGCGAAGGTGTTCTGCCACCAGGTTGGGCAACTGCCGTCTCCACCATCTGACTGGCATGGAGATGCCTGGGCACCTTTTTAATTCTGGATCCTTTTATTTGATGTTTTAATGTGTTGTAAACCTATAATAATAAATCTCTCTGGGGGAAAAGGCAGCTAGACAGCTGTGGTGACCGTAACTGAGGATGAAGGCATCGTTTGAGCTTCTATCTTTGCGTTTCTCACCGTGCCTCCAGGTGCCCCTTGGCTTACGGAGCCAAGATTTGGTGCCCTTGAGGGCCCTGGAAGGCAGCCAGCAAGGAGGGTCCCTGGTCCCTGCCCCTCGGGTGGAAGAGGACCTCCTGTTCAGATGAGCCCTTGAAAAGAGGGGACCCAGCCTCGGGGGTCCCTGGAAGAAGTGTCGGGGGGAGTTTGCCAGGATCCGTGTTGGCTGGCTGCCTCCTCCATTCCCTGGGCTCCTTGCCCCATTGGCTCCTCTCAGCCTCCGTGGCGGAGGCACCAATGCTTCTGACTGCCAGAAGGCGGCAGGGAGAGGGCTCTGGTGCCCGAGTCCTGCTTGCAGGTTCCCCCCAAAGGGACCTGGCTGGCGGCCATGAGAACAGGAGCTGGACTCAGTGCCCCCTTTGGCCCGATCTTGCAGGCTCTTCTTCCAGTGAAGCCTGGAGCCACACGCTTCCCTCCTGCGGTTTCTCCGTCATCCTCGCCAGCCACTTTTCTGGCTCCTTTTTGCCGCAGGGTCTTATCAGCCGGGGCTCCTGGCAGGCCCCCTTCCTCTTGGACAGCAGGGCTGTCACTCCAGAGCGACTCGCTGTTCCTTCCTGCTCAGTCCTGGGGCTGCTGCCTCCCAGCCGCAGGGGCCACTTGCTCCCTCGCCTGCAGAGGCCCCCCAGCTCCCCCACAGCCAACATGGGGGGCTTTGCACCTGCCCTCTGGATCGTCACTCCTCCTGCAGCCAGCCAGGCACCTGCAGTTGGGCAGTTTGCCCCCAGATGACAACATTTCTTTCTCACCAAGCTTTTTCTGCAGAATCAGTTTGATTTGGGGTTGGTCATTTGTTCTCCATTTTATTATTTTATAATTATATGGTGTTTTAATGACTTGATTGTGCATTGTCCTTTTTAAAAATGAATTGGTAGTTTGTAAAAATGCATATTGTTGCAGCATATACCCTTTAAGGGGTCTGAACTGGAGGGGCGAACCAGGAGCAGGACCTCGGGGTCCTGGAATAGGTGGGCACTGGCCAACGATCAAAATCCACCAGGCGCCTTTTGCACCTGGCTATCAGCCGCTTGCGACCAAAGGAAGATGCCCGGGTGCCAGGATGGCGCCTGACATCCCCACCATCTGGAGGTGCCTGCCTGGGGATCCTCGGGTCTGGATTATTTCATACACAAACAACACATCCTCATAGCAGTGTTAGAAACTGGGATACACAGGCTAGGAGCCAAATGGCTCCTGGGATTTGGATTGCAGGTACCAAAACAGAATGTTTAGCCATTTATATATTTAAAGACAGATGCAACATTTATTTATTTATTCTTTGTTTTTTTCTTTCTGCTGGGTGAATCAGGGAGTCTGCAGGATAGCAGCTGATTCGCCCGGCTGCGCAACAGCAGCAGCAAAAAACAAAGACGTTCTTTTATTCCCATGTTCCCCTGCAGACCCCCTGAATCAGCCATCCAGTTGCAAAAAAGGGACCCCGAGTATCATCCAGCTCAACCCCCGCAATGCAGGAGTTTGCAGCTGCCCCATGCAGCAATCAAACCTGCAACTTTGGTGTTATCAGGACCACGCTGTAACCAGCTGAGCTATCCTGGCTCTGCATATCCCGTAGAATTCTATCCATTGTGTTTTATCTGCACAACCAGAATGAATTTCAGGAACCAAAAAGTCGACTTTTGAGCCATCTGGCACAAAAATGGCAACTAGACCTTCCATTTTGGCTACTGTAACCCTGGTTTAAGGAGCCATTTGGCGCCTAGTTTATATATCTTGAGTTTCTAACACTGCACAAAACTGAGGAGGGTCTTGGCTGGAGCTAGAACTGCCCTGTTTCCTGGAACTGCTACCCTTCCTTCCATTCAGGGTGACTTGTGTTGGGGACCCGGGTAGCTTGTCTTGGGTCCAGCTCCGTCTTGCACTTTTGCCAAACCGCCTTTATAATCAAGGGAAACCCAGCATTGCTCAGCAACCTGCAAACAAAAATAGAGGGAGATTCATTGGAAGTGGGGGGGGGGGATGCGCTGATTTTCTGCCACCTTCTCCCCCCTCCCATCCCCCAAACTGCAGCCAGGGGCTTTGCAAGGGGATGAGGTCCGCCCCGGGTGTTATGCCTGGGGGGGACACAGCCCCCCCAGTGGACCTGCATGGTGGCGCTCGCACCCCCAGTGGGCAGATTTTTGTGATTGGTGCGGTCGTTGTCATGAAAATATGCCCGCTGATCGCGCAAATACGCCTGCTGATCAGCCTGGCACCCCCAGCAGGCAGCGCTCGCATCCCCAGCGGGTTTTATGCGATTGGGAATCGGATTTCCATGATCAGCGGGCGGCGCTGCCTGGCACCCCCGGTGGGCAGTGCTTTCATTCCCAGCTGCGGCAGCCGGGGGTGCAAGCACTGCCCGCCGAGCAGCCGGGGGTGCCAGCGCCACTCGCCGATTGTGAAAATCTGACCACCGATCACGCAAATACCCCCGGTGGCATAGGGGCGGCACGGGACGACACGGCACAGGGCGTGCAGCGCCCATAGGGACGGCACGGAATGCCGAGCGCCCTGTTCCATCCCTATGGGTGGTTCGCCCTGCCCCTGGGCATGCCACCGCAGGTGCCCAAGAGGCTTCCTACGCCGCTGCCGGAGGCTTCACTGAACCTCAGGCTCAGCTGTGAAAAGACAAGTGGGATTCTGCCTTGTGCCCCCCCTCCGATGTCCCAGCCTGGCCCTTGTGGGGGGAAGAGTGGCTCCCCACCCAAGTGGGCTTGGAGCCTTGGAACCATTGAATGGTTGAGCTGGAAAGGACCCCTGTCAGTTGACCAACCTTTGCTTCAGCACCTCCTTGAGCGCTTCCTGGCTGAAGGGACTTGTAGCCTCTCCGGGGGTCTTGCTCACCAGCGGCTATGGCCCCTCTTTGCCCCGCAGGTGAAGCAGGAGAGGGGACCCCCCAGCCGCCACCATGGTTGCCTTATCCCTCAAGATCAGCATTGGCAACGTGGTGAAGACGATGCAGTTTGAGCCGTCCACCATGGTGTACGACGCCTGCCGCATGATCCGGGAGCGAGTTCCGGAGGCGCAGATGGGCCAGCGTAAGTCGGGGGCAGGGGGGTTGGGTAGGCTGGAGCAGCTGATTATTGGGGGGGCATTGAATGTCTTCTCAGCTGCATCTCTTCACATCAGGCAAGAGAGGGGGGCCTGCCCTTCTGATGAAGAAAGGCGGGGAGTGGGGGACATCTGCAGAGGCAGGTCCTCAGGCCCAAGCACAGGGGGGCTGGGGGGGCTGGGCCTCCCCAAAGCCCTGCCTAGACCTCCGTCTGCAGCCTCTGGGCCTGCCCTTTGGCCTGTCCTGGGAGAGTCTTTCCTGCTCTTTTCCAGCCACCGACTTTGGCCTCTTCCTGTCGGACGAAGATCCCAAGAAAGGCATCTGGCTGGAAGCTGGGAAGGCCCTGGACTACTACATGCTCCGCAATGGGGTGCGTCCCCCCTTCCCTGCCAGGGTTGTCCCCTGGCCGCCCCCTCGCTTGCCAGGCGGGCATCTCCTCCTTTGCATGGCCCCCTCTTTCCCCTCCCCTCCCCCCCACTCGGTGCCCCCCCAACTGCTCTCCTCCGGCCCTCTCTGATGCCCCCCTACAACATTCCAGGACACCTTGGAGTACAAGAAGAAGCAGAGGCCCCTGAAGATCCGGATGCTGGACGGGACGGTCAAGACGGTCATGGTGGACGACTCCAAGACGGTCACAGACATACTCATGACCATTTGCGCCAGAATCGGTGAGTGGGGGGGGGGGTCTTGATCTAGGGAGGGAGAGAGGTCTCTAGCTCCCCCTGACACAGAGATGATGATGATGATGATGATTTATTTATTTATTTATTTATACCATGCCCATCTGGTAGTCTAAAAGTCTGGTAGTTGTTGTTCTCTTTGACATCTGGTGGGAGGGCATTCCACAGGGCAGGTGCCACCACCGAGAAGGCCCTCTGCCTGGTTCCCTGTAGCTTCACTTCTTGCAGGGAGGGAACTGCCAGAAGGCCCTCGGAGCTGGGCCTTAGCATCTGGGCAGAACGATGGGGGTGGAGACGTTGTCTTGCTCTGCAGAAGGCAAGAGGGAGGCCCTTCACTGGGGATGTCTCCCAGTCTGGCAGGGCTGACCTCTCTCTCCCCACCCACCTTCTTGACATGGGGGGGTCTCCTCGCCCGGCAGGCATCACGAACTACGACGAGTACTCCCTGGTGCGCGAAATTGTGGAGGAGAAGAAGGAGGAGCAGACGGGGACCCTCAAGAAGGACAAGACGCTCCTGCGGGATGAGAAGAAGATGGAGAAGCTCAAGCAGAAACTCCACACGGACGATGAGTGTAAGTCGGTGGGGTGGGGGTACGACCCACAAGGACCCAGGAGCAAAGAGTGGGGGGTCTCTCTCCTTCCCCCTGCTTCCCCTCCCAATGTTCTCTGTGCCCCAACAGTGAACTGGCTGGACCACGGGCGCACCCTCCGAGAGCAGGGCATCGATGACAGCGAGACCCTCCTCCTGCGACGGAAGTTCTTTTACTCGGACCAAAACGTGGACTCGCGGGATCCTGTGCAACTCAACCTGCTCTATGTGCAGGTACTGTTCCCTTCACACAACCCTGCAAGTCTCAGGCTTTATCCTAACCCCAGTTTACCTATGAAACCCCTCACCCCACATGCGGCCGCTCGGGGGACGGGCCCTGCCATAGATGCCACATAAGCCCCACTTTCTGCGTTTGTAAGCATTCGATCGTTTAGTGTGGCAGCACCTGCCCTCTGGAACTCCCTGCCTCTTGATATCAAGCAGGTGCCTTTGCTTTGCACGTTTTGGTGCTTGCTAAAAACATTCTTGTGTAGACCCACCCCCCGAATGCTTAGAAAGTAGAAGTGAGTTCCAACCTGTTGTAGTATTTTTACTTTCTGTACGCTTTGAACTCAGTTTTAATGTTTTATCTTTTTATTAACTGCTTTGAGGTTGTTGGGTGTGTTTTTTTACAATCAAGCATTGTATAAATTTTGTGAAATAAAATAAATAACCCCCAAGGTACACCTGGCAGGTGCCATGAAGGTTGGGTTGGTGGAGTGGGCAGCAGGTCTCTCCTCCCCCCCAGCCCAAAATCCTTGGGGAGAGGGTGTGAGGGAAGGGCCCATTAAGGAGCTATGAATGAACTGTGAATTAATTCAGGAGAATGACTTCCCTGTGCCCCCGCCCCCTTCTCCAGGCCCGTGACGACATCCTGAACGGCTCCCACCCCGTCTCCTTCGACAAGGCCTGCGAATTTGCGGGATTCCAGTGCCAGATCCAGTTTGGCCCCCACAATGAGCAGAAGCACAAGCCGGGATTCTTGGAGTAAGTGCCCCCTGCCGGTCTCTGCCCGCTTGGTGTGGGCCTCGCAGCGGAGCGCCAGGGGAAACCGAGTCACAGGGTGCCGCGCAGAAGCGAGTGGCCTCCCCTTCCTTTTCAAGTCGAGGTTGGACAGCCGTCCGCCAGGGCTTCTTCATTGCACTTCCCTTCATTTGGGCAGGGCCTCCTTGCGCTGGGCAGGACTGCCCCCCCCCAAGGGATGAGTTTGGGTTGGGCAGCAAAGGTTTGGGGTTCTTCCTTGCTCTCCCTCCCCTCATGCCTTCTCCTCTCCTCTCCCTTTTCCAGCCTCAAGGACTTTCTGCCCAAGGAGTACATCAAGCAGAAAGGCGAGCGCAAGATTTTCATGGTGAGTGGAAGCGGGGGGGGGGGGGGCTGGCTGCAACCAGGGACCCCTTGGACCTCCAGGGGAAGGGGGCTCACGGGGGGCACTCCTCCCTCTCCACCGATGAGTGGGCTTGGGGGTGGGGCACACCTTGTGGCTGGCAAAATATCTGCTTTTGACAGGATCTACTGCCCATTTCCCGGAGGACCCCCTGTGGGGACTGGGACACCCCTGCTGTTTGGGGCGGCTCTGGCGGGAGAGGGGGGCCCCTTCCCTGGGGGTGGGAGGAGCAGAAGGATGACCCCCCTTTGTTCTGCCCTCAGGCCCACAAGAACTGCGGCAACATGAGCGAGATTGAGGCGAAGGTCCGCTACGTGAAGCTGGCCCGATCCCTCAAGACCTACGGGGTCTCCTTCTTCCTGGTCAAGGTGAGGGGGGCCCTGCCCCATCTCTCTGCCCTTTCAGGGGAGCAGGATGCTCGGGAAGCCCCCTGCCTCCAGCTGAGGTGGGGCTGTTGCACCCTTGGCTCTTCTGTGCCTTGCAGGGGGGGCTGTGGGGGCATCTCCTGCAGGTTTGCCCTTTGAGGTGGGCATGGCGGCTCTGGGGTGGCTGGTGCCCCCTTGGTGCAGGGGGAGCTGAGGGCTCCCCTTGGGCCTGACCCACGTGTCCCCCCTGCAGGAGAAGATGAAGGGCAAGAACAAGCTGGTCCCCCGCCTGCTGGGCATCACCAAGGAATGTGTCATGCGGGTGGATGAGAAGACCAAGGAGGTCATCCAGGAGTGGAACCTCACCAACATCAAGCGCTGGGCCGCCTCCCCCAAGAGCTTCACGCTGGTAGGCCTTCCTCCTCCTTCCTCTTCCTCCCCCCGCCATCTCCAACTCTCTTTGCCCCCTCCCCGGGTGTCCTTTGGAAGAAGCGCAGCGGCAGAATTGGGCTGCCTGGGGCCGCATCCTGCAAGCAGAGGGCAGGCAGGCAGGAGGGCTGAGCAACAGCCGGTTTTCAACATCGTGCTGCATCACCAGCTGAACATCGCACTAGACAATGTCTGGAATGAGGATGGAGCTGTGCAGGGCCTTCTCGGTGGTGGCGCCCTCCCTGTGGGACACCCTCCCTTCGGATGTCAAGGAGATAAAGAATTGCGCAACTTTTAGAAGACATCTGAAGGCAGCCCTGTATCGGGAGGCTTTTAATGCTTGATGTTTTTATTACGTTTCATCATCATCATCGTTTTGTTTGCTACCTTTCCATAGTTAAAACAATGCTCAAGGCGGCTTACAACATGACAAGATTTACGTAATTATCAACATAACCAAAGTCATAAACTCTTGGATAGATTTATTGCTTTATTGTTTGGTGCCCAGCCACGCTTCCCCTGCGAGCCTCTGCAGCTTCTGTTTACGCAGGGTGGCTTTGGAGCGGTCGTAAAGCAATTAGCAGAATTACACAGCGTCTGTGTGTCGAAAGGGCGGTAAATAAGTCCAGACGTTTCTTCTATCCTAGTATCTCTTTATTGGAAACAAAATAGCGTATTTACAATCCACAACAGCCATCCGTGTTAAGCTGCATTTTCTCTGCCTCCTCTCTCTCCCCTTGCAGCGGCTGAACTGCATGCTTTCGATTTCCACTCAGTTCACAGCATACCAAGCTGTTTTCCTCAGTCCTGGCTTACTTCCCTTGTAAGCCCGTCCCCTCAAGCACGAGACATAGAAGGTTAACCCTTCACTACACCCAACATAAACAATAAATAAAACACATCAAAAAGTACACAACCAAATGGAAAAACAATTTCCGCATAAATTGTTACGGGGAAAATCTAGGTGTGAGGCTGCTCAGTCCCCCAGCTGGTCGGGCAGAGCCCGCGGGTCCCTGCGGAATAAAGGAAGGAGTCCAGCCACCAACCGGAGCAGAAAGCTGTAGTTTATTGCGCATCAGGTTCAAAGAGGAATTTTGAACCCCAAGAATGGGGTGACAAGGATTTTTAAAACTTTCCCACCATATCCCAGAATACAGTTCGTACAGCATCATTGCTACATCATTGACATGTCACAAAAGGGGAGGGGTTAATCTTGGCAAACATGTCCAGACAAGTCCTTGGTACAAGATTAGCATAAGCAGACATGGCAGGGCAAGATTAGCATAGACAAACACTTCTGAAGTCCCACCACCCAAAGTACAATAGAACTTCCCTTGCATGTCTGGCCCCTTGGCAAGTTTGGTGATGGGATTAGGCTTTCCTTGGCCAACAATCAGCTCAGCAATTGTCACCTCTGGGAACTTCCTGGAGTCCTTTTTCAAGGGGAAAATAGCTTTGGAATGGAGGAAACTGGCAAAGGACCTGATTTTATATGCTTGTTAAAGCTAGGTAACTTCCCTGAGCTGTCAAGTTGAAAGGATACATTCAGGCATAATATTTGGAACATTTAACTTTAAAGATGTGCCCCCACCCCCGTAATTTCTGCAACAATATCAATCACAATTTAAAATGACATGGGGAAAAAATAAAAGCAATTTAAAAAGAAAACAAAAACAAAAATGGAGGCCTCTCTGCCCAGCAGCCGTGGCAGCAGCAGTCCTTTATGGAGCCAGCCAGGCCCCGTCCCCAGCCAGGGGGAGAAGAGCAGGGCTCCCAGCAGCTCACACTCTGTTTTTAGATATTCTGTAAGCTACCCAGAGTGGCTGGGGAAACCTAGTCAGACGAGTGGGGTATCATCATCATCATCATCATCATCTGGCTTCACAGTTTTCCCCACCTTGTGGCTGCCCTACAGTGGCCGGGGGGAGTGGGGAGAGAGAGAGAGATATCTTTTTCCTTTCCTCTTGCAGGACTTTGGGGATTACCAGGACGGCTACTACTCTGTCCAGACGACGGAGGGGGAGCAGATTGCCCAGCTCATTGCCGGCTACATTGACATCATCCTGAAGAAGGTGAGGCTGTGGGGAGGCAGGGAGAGGGGCGCCCACCTCAGGCATGGCGTCTGCCTGGGCGGGCGGGAGGGCAAGGCCACGCTGGCATTGCAGGGTGCCGGCCGAGGGGAAGGATGTCCCCCACCAGGAGGATGGGCTGCCTTGCCCTGGCGGTGCTGGGAGGCTCTTCTGCGCCCTGTGCCCCATGGCCGCCTTGATCTGTGGATGGCGGAGTCATTGCCTGCTCCCTTCTCTGCCCTACAGAAAAAGAGCAAAGACCACTTTGGCTTGGAGGGGGACGAGGAATCGACCATGCTGGAGGAGTCCGTCTCCCCCAAAAAGTAAGTCTGGAGGGAGAGGGGGACGGGGGGGGGGGCTGCCGCTGCCCGGAGTGGGGGTGCTTCTTCTCTCCTCCCTCCCTCCGCTTGCCTCGCAGGTCCACTGTCCTCCAGCAGCAGTTCAACCAGGTCAACAAGGCTGAGACGGGCTCCCTGGCCCTGCCGGGCATCATCCGCCTGGGCGCCGGCGGGCCAGAGAACTTCAAGATGGGCACCATGCCCCAGGCCCAGCAGCAGATCACCAGCGGGCAGATGCACCGTGGGCACATGCCCCCCCTGGTAAGGAGCCCTTCGCTCTCCCCTCCGCTCCCATGCACATCATCCATGGTTGGGGTGGGAGGGAGAAGAAGCACAAAGAGCATTGAGTGGCCGTCCCTCTGGGATGCTTTAATTCCTGCCTTGCAGGGGGTTGGGCTAGATGACCGCAAGGGGTCCTGTCTACCTCTACACATCAATGATTCACAGAGTCCTCTTCCCTTTGGGCCTGTTTGCACCCGTGGCTGCTGCTGGGGAGTGGTCAGGGCTGGATTTACATATAAGCTAAACAAGCTATAGCTTAGCGCCCCACTCTCTTGGGGCCCCCCCAAAAATTAAAGAAAAAAACCTGGATGTCCATTTCCAAAATATAAGATAAAAAACAAATGAAATAAAACCTACATACCAGGTTTTGTGTTGTGTAGGCTCCTATGATGTAAATCATGGGCCCCACCTGCTAGCCTGCTCCCTCAAATATCCCTGCTTTGCTCCTTTCTATATATAGTAGGCCTACATTCTGATATTTATAATTATTCGTAGTTTGCATCATATATTTACACCTATTATTTTTTCATATTATAGCAAGTTCCTAGAGACTAGATTATGAGTCTTTGTAAATTGTGTTTCTAAAGGACCTTTTGTTATTGCCAAATGCCAATGTGTTTGCATTATTAAGTTTGTTATGATTAAAAAATCATTTTAAGTTAGAGCTTAATAACTATTTCACTATTAATATACTTCTTTTTAATTCTATTTCGCAATTAATGTACATCTTTTAATTGTACTTCGGTTCAACAATTACTTGGATAAAACACATATATTGTTATGTGCAAATGGCTTGAGATACCTATTAGGTCCATAAATGACCATATAGCATATATTCAACACAAAAAACAGCAACAATTTGTTGTTGACAAAGGACAGCTGGACATAGAAAGGGGCCTGTTACCTTCAGGAGCTGAGGGCCCTGGGAGTGGTGCTTATGTAGCCCCACCCACATGGCAGCCCACGGGTGCCCCTCCCCACCCAGGCCTCTCTGCTTGCCCCCCTCCTTTCAGGGGCCCTTGGGCTCCAGGAGAGGGCCAGGCTGTGCCCCCTTCTTCTTCTTCTCCTTCTCCTCCTTGCAGACCTCGGCCCAGCAGGCCTTGACAGGCACCATCCTCTCCAGCATGCAGGCGGTCCATGCTGCCCAGTCCAACCTGGAGGACTTTGACACGCTGCCCCCCATGGGGCAGGACGCGGTGAGTGGGGCCGGCCAAGGGAAGGGGCCCTTGGGGGCGACTGGGCACCCTCCAGGGGGGAGCCTCCCCTGTGGAGTCCTGGAATAACGGCCCCCTTTTCTTCCCCCCCCCAGGCCTCCAAAGCCTGGCGCAAGAACAAGATGGATGAGTCGAAGCACGAGATCCACTCCCAGGTGGATGCCATCACGGCCGGCACGGCTTCCGTGGTTAACCTGACGGCGGGCGACCCGGCCGAGACGGACTACACGGCCGTGGGCTGCGCCGTCACCACCATCTCCTCCAACCTGACAGAGATGTCCAAGGGGGTCAAGCTGCTGGCCGCCCTCATGGAGGACGAGGGGGGCAACGGCAGGCAGCTCCTGCAGGCGGCCAAGAACCTGGCAGGGGCCGTCTCAGAGCTGCTGAAGACCGCGCAGCCCTCCAGCGCAGAGGTGAGCCTGGCCGCTTGGGTCCAAGGAAAAGCTCCTCTTCCGTGCAATTCCTGCCTTGCAGGGCTTGCATTAGGCAACCCTTTGGGTCCCCTCCCACTCTGCAGGCCTGTGATTTTATACTTGAATCACGCAATCTCGTTTTTTTAAAAAAAGATCAAAGTGGTTTCAAAACATAACGTATTTTTCCGTGTATAAGATGAGGTTATTTTATTTTAAAATTATGCTTAAAATTTAGGGTCGTCTTATACACAGAGAGTGGAGAGGTGGGACGGGCAATTGGTGGCTGCCATGAGCAGTAGATTGTCAGCGGCGTTTTTGCGGGGGGTAGGTGGTTGCAGCAAGGTCCGCTGGCTATTGGCTGCTGGGGCAAGTGTGCGGGCGATTGGCACTTGCTTTCGGCAAGCATGCATACGATTGATGGCTTCATTGATATGTGTGCAATTGGCAGTGGCAGTCCTGCAGGTGAGCAATTTTCAGCAAATCCCCCCCCCCCTAAAAAAGGTCATCAAGTCTGGGCAATCTCCCCCCATTTTCTCAATTTGGAGTCCCAAAAAAGAGGGGGCGTCTTATGCACGGAGGCGTGTTATACACGAAAAAATACGGTTTGTTGTTGTTTAGTTGTTTAGTTGTTTAGTCGTGTCCGACTCTTTGTGACTCCATATATGCACATTAAAATCACAGCAACATCTAAAACCACAGCTCAGTTAACTTCTACAGAAAACATTTTTTGCAAATGTCTTCAGAAGCCTGGCAGCGCCGAAAGGTTCTCAGCCAACATGTCATGGTTAATGTGTTGAGAGGCCGCCTTGACCCTCCTACACCCAGGAGAGCCCTGCCCTCTGCAGGGGGTTGGACTAGATGACCCTGGGGTCCCTTCCAACTCTATGATGCTGTGATTCTCCATCGAGCCTCCATGGACCCCAGAAACCTCCACATTAACTCTGAGCGGAGCCTTCCGTGTGGCTGCCCCTATTCTGAGGGACAGCGTTCCTCTAGAGATGCGACAGGCACCCAACTCTGCCCACTTTCTGTGACAGCCATTCCCAGCTGGACAAAGGGGACTTTACCACGAGGGTCTGCCTGTTCGGGTTTAGGTCTTGTGGGTTGCCTTCAGGGGCCGCCCCTAACCTCCAGCCCTTTCCTCCTCCAGCCGCGGCAGAACCTTTTGCAAGCTGCAGGCGCCGTGGGGCAGACGAGTGGGGAACTGCTGCAGCAGATCGGGGAGAGCGACGCCGACCCCCATTTCCAGGTGAGTGGCAAGCGGGAGTCCTCTGGGGCACACCTGGCGGGGGACAGCCTGGCGCAGGCCACCTGCCCTCTGGCACAGGATGGGCAGGGGGGTGGCGCTTGGGCCCAGTAACCTCTCTTGTCTTGTGGATTCGTGTGCAGATGGTGGAGAGCCGGCGCCCTCGGACCCTGTCCGCCCCTGACCCCAAGACGGTAAAGGGCCTGAGCCCAGCAGGGGCTGTGCTCTCTGGGGCAGAGCCCTCCTCTGCGCTGCTGCCAATCAGTGGGGCTCGCTGGCCAAGGGGCTTGGGGCAAGCTCTTGCTCTCGCTGGCTCATGCTCGGCTCCCCCTGTTGCAGGAGCCTCGGCCCCTCCAGTTGGTGGGATGGCTCTGACCCACAAGCCAGGAAGCCCCCAAGATCACCGGCCAGAGGGTCCGCGTAGGCCAAGATTTGGCAGGACCCCCAGGAGGCTGCCTGTGGGACTCTCCGCCACATGGCATGGTAGCAAAGTCAGCAGGGACCTCTGTTGGAAGAGCAGCTGGCGCTGCCTGTTCCCTGCACAGATGCCAGGGAACCCTGCCAGCCTCTCGGCGCTGGGCCTGCATCAGGGCAGGCGGCCTGGAGGCTCCTTCTGCCCCCAGCGCCCCATGTGGGGTCTTGGCTGCTTTGGCAGCAGGGGAATCCGAGCATCTTCTCTCCCCCCTCCCGGTCCTTGCGGTGGGGGGCTGTGGGCGCTTCCTCTTGGTGACGGGTTTGGTGCGCGGTGCTCTCTGCGCCTGTGATTGAGGCCAGAGAGGGTGTGGTTGGGGGGGGTGTCTGGGGGGGGGGGCTGAGTGCCGCAGGAGCACGGAGGGGTGAGGTTTGTGCTGGCAGAGGCGGAAGAAGGATGATCTCACCTGCGCCAGGAGAGCCTGGAAGGGCCCTCCTTGCCCAGCTCGGGTTTCCCTGCTGAATGTTTCATGAGCGCAACCAGCCGATGCCACCTCTTCCTCCTCCCCCCCCCGACAGGACATGCTGATGCAGCTGGCGAAGGCCGTGGCCAGTGCCGCTGCCGCCTTGGTACTGAAAGCCAAGAACGTGGCCCAGAAGACGGAGGACTCGGTGCTGCAGACACAGGTCATTGCTGCCGCCACGCAGTGCGCCCTCTCCACCTCCCAGCTGGTGGCTTGCACCAAGGTGAGTGGCAGGCCCTGAGCACCCACCCCTGGCACCCTGGCCCTGCTCAGGGTCTGGGGCAGCAGCTGGCCTTGGTTGTTCCTCTTCCAGAAAACACCTGCCTCGGTGGAGGGCACTGTTTGGGCTTCCGTTTGGAGAAGGCCCTCATTTGAGGAGCGTAAGCCAGCCCCTGCCATCTCCCCAAAGGGTGCTTTCTCAGCCCTGTGGGAAGTGGGGCTGGTGGGGCTGGGGCAGGCTGGGCCACTGCTCTGACCGCCCTGTGCCTTGTCCATTCGTCCTCCTCCTTGGCAGGTGGTGGCGCCCACCATCAGCTCGCCCGTCTGCCAGGAGCAGCTGGTGGAAGCTGGCAAGCTGGTGGCCAAGTCGGTGGAGAGCTGTGTGGACGCGTCGCAGGCGGCCACGGGCGACGAGCAGCTGCTGAAGCAGGTGGGGGTGGCAGCCACGGCCGTGACACAAGCCCTCAACGACCTGCTGGAGCACATCAAGCAGCATGCCACGGGCGGGCAGCCCATCGGCCGCTACGACCAGGCCACCGACACCATCCTCAACGTCACGGAGAACATCTTCAGCTCCATGGGGGATGCGGGTGAGCGGGCCTTGGGGGGAGGGACCCCTTGGGGCCCAGCCACGGAGGCTGGGGGGGGCTGGCCACGTGGGCGGGAGGGATGGCTGAGGGCGTCTCGGGGTCCGTCTGTGGGGCTGGCCCTCACCTCTTTCCTCCTCCTTCTCCTCCCCAGGGGAAATGGTGCGTCAGGCCCGCATCCTGGCTCAAGCCACCTCCGACCTGGTGAACGCCATCAAGGCCGATGCCGAAGGGGAGACGGACCTGGAGAACTCGCGCAAACTGCTGAGTGCGGCCAAGATCCTGGCCGACGCCACGGCCAAGATGGTGGAGGCAGCCAAGGTGTGGCGTCAGTGGAGGGGCTGGGCAGATGCCTGGCAGGGGAGCGAGGTGGAGGGGTCAGGCGCAGGCCTACCTGTTGGACCTCTGCCCTTGTGCCTTGGCAGCCGGATAAGGCCCCTCCAGCCCTGCCTCCTCTTCCCAGGGGCCAGCCAGCAGCAGGGCCTGAGGGCGGCAGCAGTGACGCTCCCCGCCTGGAGTTCCCAGCAACAGGGTCAAAGAATTGTAGACCACCCTCTGGCAACTCAGGAACCACGACTTCATGTCCTGCTTCTGGCAGTGGAAGGAGGGTGCTGGCGCTGTGGCCAGGGAGAGCCTCCCCAACCCTGGATTGGTTCCCCTTCCTTGGGAAGCAACAACTGAGTGCCACGTTTGTGCCCACAATGATGCCCTCCTCGCCACATCCCATTTCAGGGAGGGGGTTGTCCACTTCCCCCGGGTGATGCCCTCTCAACCTGTCCTCATGCCCTCTGGTGCCAGCCACATACATTCCCCTTGCCAGTGCCCCCCGGGCTCCTGGTGGGAGCCTCACTGGCACCGCCCGCTCAGACTCCCTGCTCCTGGTCCCTGTGAGGTGGTGGTGGGTGGCCTGGCGGGGCCATTCTGACCAGTCTCCCCCTCCTGCTCCCTGCCCACCAGGGGGCTGCAGCCCACCCAGACAGTGAGGAGCAGCAGCAGCGCCTGCGGGAGGCGGCTGAGGGCCTGCGCATGGCCACCAACGCAGCCGCCCAGAACGCCATCAAGAAGAAGCTGGTGCACCGGCTGGAGGTGAGTGCTGCAAGTGGCGTGTGTGTGCCCATGCCAGTCGCTTGCCACAGCCTGGCCGGCTGGGCAGAGCAAGGGGCCTTCCTGGCCTCACCCCGTCCCCCACTTTCTCTCTCCCCAGCATGCAGCCAAGCAAGCAGCCGCCGCCGCCACCCAAACCATCGCAGCCGCCCAGCATGCAGCCACCACCAACAAGAACCCGGCTGCCCACCAGCAGCTGGTGCAGAGCTGCAAGGTGAGAGGGAGGGAGGGAGGGAGGGAAGAGAGTGCTGAGCTTGCCCTCCCCGCCCCCTGGCCTCAGTGTGGGTGTCTGGCTGGGGGGGGGGGCGGTGAGAGGCCATCCCAACCTCTCCTTATTGTTGCTGTTGCGGCCATTGCTATTAATTAAATTTCTATACCACTCTTCATCCAAAGATCACAGGTCAGGTTACGGCACAAAAACACACAATGCGTAACACAATAATTTTAATAGCAATACTGATAGCGATATAACTAACCATAACATACATTCATTCATTTGACAGGGGAGGCTGCTGCCAAGTAAATAAATAAAGGCAGCCACGTTTAGGGAAGTTTTTAGTGTCTGATGTTTTATTGATTTGCTGTTGTTGTTGTTAATATTCTGTTGGGAGCCGCCCAGAGTGGTTGGGGAAACCCAGCCAGATGAGTGGGGTATAAATAATTTGTTGTTGTTGTTGTTGTTGTTAATGAATGGCTGCTATGACATTGATCAGAAACACCGGCCACAAGTACTTCCTACTGTGGGCGCCTCTTGCTTCCTTTGGGTGTTGGTGGGCTCACCCCCTGAGCCCGAGACTCTCCTGGCCCCTCTGGGGCAAGAAGGACCAAGATGGGTTTCTGATGGAGGCCCCCCAACTGTCTCTTTCTCCCGCCCTCCTCCAGGTGGTGGCGGACCAGATCCCCATGCTGGTCCAGGGCGTCCGGGGGAGCCAGTCACAGCCCGACAGCCCCAGCGCCCAGCTGGCTCTCATTGCTGCCAGCCAGAACTTCCTGCAGGTGAGGGGATGGGCAGCAGAGGGCGCCCACAGGGCAAGGGGGCAGGTTGCGTGGGCACCCCAGGGTGGGGGGCTCCTCAGGATTGGGGGCTCCTCATGGTCACCACTCTCCTTTCCCTCCCCCCGCTGCAGCCCGGCGGGAAGATGGTGGCCGCAGCCAAGGCCACAGTGCCCACCATCTCGGACCAGGCCTCCGCCATGCAGCTCAGCCAGTGCGCCAAGAACCTGGCAGCCGCCTTGGCTGAACTTCGCACAGCAGCGCAGAAGGTAAGGAGGAGCAGCCGTCAAGCCCCCCGCCCTCTGCACAGCCGTGGCGGCTGCTGCTGCTGCTTCTTCCTCTTGTGTCTTGTGGCCATTGGTTCTCTGGGGGGTGAAGGGGACCTCCCTCCCCACGGAGTCTTCTGCCGGTCTTCTGTGGAGGAAGCCATGCTGAGGCCCTCAGTGTGGGATGGTGGCAGGGGCTGGGGATGACATGTAGCGCCCCCTGGGGATGACACCCTCCTGTTCCACGGCAGGCACAAGAGGCCTGCGGCCCCCTGGAGATCGACTCGGCCCTCAGCTTGGTGCAGAGCCTGGAGAGGGACTTGCAGGAAGCCAAGACGGCGGCCAGAGAGGGCAAGCTGAAACCTCTTCCGGGAGAGACGGTGAGCAGAGGAGGGCGTGGGGGGTCAGAAGGCGTGGGGTGGGCACAGCAGGCACAAGGGGCAGGTGGGGGCACGGGGGCCTGTTGACTCTGTGTGTCCTGCAGATGGAGAAGAGCGCCCAGGACCTGGGGAACAGCACCAAGGCCGTCAGCTCCGCCATTGCCCAGCTGCTGGGAGAGGTTGCCCAGGGCAACGAAAACTACACAGGTACTCCTCCGTGCCCCCCAAACCCCCTCCCCACCAGCAGCCTCCCTTGCTCCTCCCCCCAGCTGTGGCAGGCTCCCCCCTTGCTATGCCTAGTTCAGGAGACATCCCTCTGTTCCTCCTGGGTCTGGATTGGACCCATCCTCCTCCTCTTCCTCCTCGCCCCCTCTTGGGGAGGGAGGGTCCTTGCCTGGGGGGCTGACGCTGCCCTCTCCCCCTCCCTCCCTCCCCCAGGGATTGCTGCCCGCGATGTGGCCCATGCGCTGCGCTCCCTGAGCCAAGCTGCCCGCGGGGTGGCTGCCAACTCGGAGGAGCCGCAGGTCCAGGCCGCCATGCTGGAGTGCGCAGGTGACGTCATGGACAAGGCTGGCAACCTGATAGAGGAGGCCCGCAAGGCCGTGGCCAAGCCAGGAGACCCCGAGAGCCAGCAGCGCCTGGCGCAGGTGAGCCTCGGCCTGGCGTGGGGGCCGTGGGTGGGGTGGGGGGTTGTGGCCCTCCCCACTGAGCCTCTCTGCCCTCTCCTGGCAGGTGGCCAAGGCCGTCTCTCAGGCTCTCAACCGCTGCGTCAACTGCCTTCCTGGCCAACGGGATGTGGACGCCGCCATTCGCACAGTGGGCGAGGCCAGCAAGAGGCTCCTGGCTGACTCGGTGAGCCCCTTCCCTTCTCTCTCTGGCTTGGCGGGAGGCGGGGAGGGCATCCCCTCTGGGGGGTCTGGGCCCTCGAGGAGGCCTGTCTCCTGGCCCCTCACCTCTGGGACCAGTTTAGCAAACTGAGGGGCCCTTGTACAACGCAGGGCGGCGTGTCTGCCCCCCCTCCTCTGGGCTGCAGTTATCCCTCCCCTTTGAAAATGGCCCCGGCACAACACACCCCGACAGTCGCCCCCCGTCTCGCTCTCGGCTCTAGGGCTGCCCCATTGACTGCCTCTGCGTTATAATAATAATTTATTATTTATACCCTGCCCATCTGGCTGGGTTTCCCCAGCATTAGTGATCCTGCAGAGCAAAACCCCATCAGTTACTTAAAGCCTTTCTGTCCTGCTCCTTGTTGTCAAAGCCATTCTGAGGCAGGATACAAATTGTAGAGTCAGAAGGGTCACCCAGGGCTCATCTAGTCCAACCTCCTGCAGTGCAGGAATTACAGCTAGAGAATCCCCGACAGGCGACCATGGGATTTCTGCTTTAAAACCTCCAACGAGGGAGAATCTGGCCCCTTCTTCCCAGTCGTCCGTCCTGCTGTCCCATGGATACAAGAAAACATTAATTCACGTCCATGAAAGGAGCGGTACAAATATCAGCACAGAGAGCAGCAGATCCATCCCAGCCAAGTAATACCTGGGCAGGTGGACCTGACTCTTGCTTTTATCCCTGGTCCAAGTGAAGCCCAGGGCTTGTATCTGAAGACGGAAGAGGTGCTGCTGTAATTTATTCTGGCCAATAGGCAGTGTCTCTTTGCATGTCAAGGGAGCGGGGGGGGGGGGTAGCCCTGTTGTGAGTCCCGTGCCTGAAGCTGACTCTCGTTCCCTCCCTCCCTTCAGTTCCCCCCCAGTGGCAAAAACTTCCAGGAGGCCCAGAGTCACCTGAACCAGGCGGCTGCTGGCCTCAACCAGTCGGCCACGGAGCTGGTGCAGGCGTCTCGCGGGACCCCCCAGGACCTGGCCAAGGCCTCCGGCAAGTTCGGCCAAGACTTCAACGAGTTCCTGCAGGCCGGTGTGGAGATGGCCGGCCAGTCGCCGGTAAGAGACCCCCTTGTGGAGGGAGGGCTGTACGCAGGGGGGCAAATTGAACCTGTGTGTGTGCGCGCACGCAGTGGGGTTAGAGAGGGACTCGGGTGGGCAGTGCCAGGGGACCATCTTCCCCGGAGGGACGGGCTCTGGAAGAAGGGCAGGCTGCTCAGTCAGGGCTCTGCCAAAATGTCCATTTGCCTGGAGGGCAAGGCGGGGAGTCTCACTCTGCTCCTCCATTCAGGCTCAGCACCTGGCTGGATTGGGCCTGGGAGCCCTGACAGCTCCCTAGTAAAACAGCAGATTGGCTTTATGTGGCTTTTCAACCGTAGTAAAGAAAGCAGGTGCAGGTGCTGACTGGAGTGCCCCTCGTCCCAAGGAACGAGTTGATGCCAAGCTGGTTGGCTGGCAGTGGGGCTGTTGGGTGAATGCAAGGCCCCCTGGCCTGGGGCGGATGGCCGAGTGACCCCTCCTTCTGCCTCCCTCCCTCCCTTTCTCCCCACAGTCCAGGGAAGCCCAGGCCCAGGTGGTCTCCAACCTGAAGAGCATCTCCATGTCGTCCAGCAAGCTCCTCCTGGCCGCCAAGGCCCTCTCCGCTGACCCTGCGGCCCCCAACCTCAAGAACCAGCTGGCAGCCGCTGCCAGGTAGGGGCTCCCTCCTGGAGGGGGCGAGGGAGGGGATGAGAGTAGGGAAGACTGCTTTGTGTTGTCTCTTGGCTGTGGAAGCTCCTTCCCGGAGTGGCTGGCTGGCCATGGCTGGGGGGGCACAGGGGGGGCTCATGGGCTGCCTCTGTCCTTGCAGGGCCGTGACGGACAGCATCAACCAGCTGATCACCATGTGCACCCAGCAAGCGCCCGGCCAGAAGGAATGCGACAACGCCCTGCGGGAGCTGGAGGTAGCCTTCTGTGCAGCGAAGGGGGGTGGGGGCTGCTGTCGGGGGACCACAGCCTGCCAGGCGGGAGGGGAGTCTCTAGGAGGGGCCTGCAGTGGTGGTTGGGGAGCCCTGAGCTGCCTTTCCCCCTCCCCAGACGGTGCGAGAGCTGCTGGAGAATCCCACGCAGGCCGTCAACGACATGTCGTACTTCAACTGTCTGGACAGTGTCATGGAGAACTCCAAGGTGAGTGGGGGGGCTCTCTCTTTTGGGGGGTGGGCGGTGGCTGCTTTCTGTGACCCCAGCCCTGGGAGGCTCCTCTGGGGCTCTGCTTCCCCTCCCAGGCCTGGCACCCACCCTCTCCCTCCTTATTTTTGCAGGTCCTGGGGGAAGCCATGGCCGGCATCTCCCAGAATGCCAAGAACAGCAAGCTGCCCGAGTTTGGCGACTCCATCAGCACCGCCTCCAAGGCCCTCTGCGGCTTCACGGAAGCGGCTGCCCAGGTAGGGAGGCCGCGGGAAATGAGGGGGTGGGGGCTCTCCTTTTGGGGTGCAGGGAGAGCGTCTGGCTGCTCCGTTGCTCACCCAGCCCCCACCTCTTACGTCTCTTCCTTCTGCTCCCAGGCTGCCTACCTGGTTGGCGTCTCGGACCCCAATAGCCAGGCAGGACAGCAAGGCTTGGTGGACCCCACCCAGTTTGCAAGAGCCAACCAAGCCATCCAGATGGCCTGCCAGAACCTGATTGACCCGGCTTGCACCCAGTCCCAGGTGAGCCCTTGGGTGGCGCATCGCCCAAGCTGTGCAAGGGAGCCGTGGGGTGGGGGGGGGAGCACAGCCAGAGCCCCTTGTGAGGCGTGTGTGTGTGTTGCTGGTTTAGTCCTTTGTCAAGTCCCGCAAGGGGCCAGGATGGAAGCCAGCTGCATATGTTGACGGTGCCGTGAGCAAGGAGGTACCTCGGACTGGGAGGTTGGAGACCTGCTGTGATGGCGAGGCTCCAGCCGGGGTCCAAAAGTGGGGAAGGAAGGAAGGGTTTTCCTGTGCCCTGTGCCACGCGTCTCCACATGCCCATCTCCAGGGGCCAGGCAGGAGGACTTGCAGGCCCCCCACCTCCCTGGCTGCCGTCCGCCTGCCGTGGCCTAACGTGGAGGACCCTCCGCTGCCTCCCGCAGGTCCTCTCAGCCGCCACCATCGTGGCCAAGCACACCTCTGCCCTCTGCAACACCTGCCGGCTGGCCTCATCTCGCACCGCCAACCCAGTGGCCAAGCGCCAGTTTGTCCAGTCTGCCAAGGAGGTGGCCAACAGCACCGCCAACCTGGTCAAGACCATCAAGGTACTTGATTGACAGGTGTCGGGTCACGTGGGTGGGATGACACTGTGATGAGCCTGGGAAGGGGGAAGCCCTCCTTTCTTTCTCTCTCTCTTTCTCTATTCCCCTTTAAATCTTTTTCTCTTTTCTCCCTCTCTTTCTTTCCCTCTTTCTTTTGTGTTTTCTCTCCCCCACCCCACCCCATCTCTTTCTCTTTCTCAAGCTCTCTCCCCCCCCCCTTTTTTCTCTGGTCAAGGGCAAGCATTGGTGAGGCAGCCCCTCCCTGGCCTTGCTCTGCCACCACCAGCTCCCAAGGGAAAGCTCCCCCTGTTTCCCCACGCAGAGCAAGGGCTCCCTGCTCCAGTCTCTGGGGTTCAGCCCGTGAAGCGGCGTGGGGAGCCGGTCTTGAGCCAGGAGCCGGAGCTCTGAAAGCGGGCTTAGGGGCTGTGATACAGAGTGGAAAGTGGTCCTTCGTCCTTCACACGAGGACTAGTGATTAGAGATTAGATCATTACCTTCATGAACACAAAAATGAAGGAGAAAAGCCTCAGAGCCAGGCTGGACAATTTGCTGGTGCAGCCGCTGGACGTCAAAGGAGGCTCATTTCTGTCGCTGCGCCAGTAGATTTGCCTGCCAGGAACGGAGCTGCTGGCTGAGCAATCCCAGAAGTATTTGGCGTCTGACAAAAAGCAGATTCAGGGGAGGGGCGGCGCTGGCTGGAGCTGAAGGATTCGACCCAAAGGGCCTGGTCCTTCTCATGGGGAGCTCAGGGGATCCTGTCCCTGGAGGAGCTGCTGGAGTGGGGAGTCCACCCTGGCAGCCCCACGTCCTCTTGGGCCGTGGGCTTAATCTGTGGGGAGGAAGCCCAAAGGCCAGTGCTGCCCGTCCCTCTGTCCTTCCCTGCAGGCTCTGGACGGCGCTTTCACCCCAGAGAACCGGGAGCGCTGCCGCGAGGCCACTTCCCCCCTCATTGAGGCCGTGGACAACCTGACCGCCTTTGCCTCCAACCCAGAGTTTGCCACCGTTCCTGCTCAGATCAGCCCAGAGGTAAGTCGGGGGGCAGGACCCAGTCAGGGCCTGGTGGGGGGTAATTTCCTCTGCTGCCAAGGGCAGCATCCTTTTCGGGGGAGCAGGGAGTTAGACTTGGTGGGGGGCTTCTCAGAGCCCCAGCTGTGCCCCCACTTGCTCACCAGCTTCCCCTTGACCACCTGGCGCTCCCCCCACCCCTGCAGGGGCGCAGAGCCATGGAGCCCATCATCTCCTCTGCCAAGACCATGCTGGAGAGCTCCGCCGGCCTCATCCAGACAGCTCGCTCTCTGGCCGTCAACCCAAAGGACCCACCCAAGTGGTCAGTGCTGGCCGGACACTCGCGGACCGTCTCCGATTCCATCAAGAAGCTCATCACCAACATGAGGTGAGACCCACAGCTGCCGGGTGGGGGTGCCGGGTGCCCGCCATGCCTTCCCGCGCTGCCAGGGCTGTGCCAGGGGGAGGGTGTTGGCCGCTCTGGGTGTTTGGTGGGTTCAGCCACGCTGATGGTCTGCCCTCCTCCTGGCAGAGACAAGGCTCCTGGCCAGCGGGAATGCGACGAGGCCATTGAGCTGCTGACCAAGTGCATTCGGGACGTGGACCAGGCGTCCTTGGCCGCCATCAGCCAGCAGTTGGCACCTCGCGAGGGCATTTCTCAGGAGGTGAGTGAGCGAGTAATAATAATTTATTATTGATACCCCACCCATCTGGCCGCGTTTCCCCACTCTGGGCAGCTTCCAACAAAATATTAAAAATACATTAAAACATCAGTCATTAAAAACTTTCCTAAACAGGGCTGACATCAGATGTCATCTGATGGGAGGGCATTCCACAGGGCGGGTTTCATTACCAAGAAGGCCCTCTGCCTGGTTCCCTGTAATCTCGCTTCTCGCAAGGAGAGAACCACCAGAAGGCCCTCGGAGCTGGACCTCAGTGTCCAGGCAGAACGATGGGGGTGGAGACGCTCCTTCAGGTATACTGGGCTGAGGTCGTTTAGGGCTTTAAAGTTCAGCACCAACACTTTGAATTGTGCTCAGAAACGTACTGGGAGCCAATGTAGGTCTTTCAAGGCCGATGTTATGTGGTCCCGGTGGCTGCTCCCAGTCACCAGTCTAGCTGCCGCATTCTGGATTAACTGCAGTTTCCGGGTCACGTTCAAAGGTAGCCCCACGTAGGTCGCATTGCAGTAGTCCAAGCAGGAGATAACCAGAGCATGCACCACTCTGGGCAGACTGCGGGCACGTGGGGTCTCAGCCTGCGTACCAGCTACCATGGAGCTGGTAGCTGCCCAGGACACAGAATTGACCTCCATGGACAGCTGTGAGTCCAAAATAACTCTCAGGTGGCGCACCTGGTCCTTCAGGTGCACAGTTGCCCCATTCAGGACCAGGG
The DNA here is from genome assembly GCF_964106645.2 of Podarcis pityusensis. NCBI lineage: Eukaryota > Metazoa > Chordata > Lepidosauria > Squamata > Lacertidae > Podarcis > Podarcis pityusensis. The sequence goes on along the minus strand of NC_138036.1, from coordinate 136,439 downwards.
AGTCCCCCACATCTGCCTGCCTCCTGTCACCCAAAAACAGTACTTCTGTCTTGTCAGGATTCAACCTCAATCTATTAGCCGCCATCCAGGATGCCAGCGGTGGGCAGGAGACCAGTCATTGGAATAGGAAACATCCTTTCACTGGTGAAAAACAGGCCCACAGCCCACATGGGACAAATCCTGCCCAGTCCCTTTGCTGTGCCTGCAACACCTTCCCAGTCAGGAGCTGCCCCTGTGGGCCAGGGGGATTGCTGGGCTCTAGTGTTTGTGGGGAGGGGGGAACCTGTGGGGCTCTGACTCTGAACAGCTGGGTCTTCCCCACTCATGGCATCAGGCGGGTGGGCTTCGTGCCCCCTTCCCCAAATGGGCCTGCCAGGAACTCTCCCTCCCTCCCTCGCAGGCCTTGCACAACCAGATGCTCACGGCCGTCCAGGAGATCAACAACCTCATTGAGCCGGTGGCTGGGGCAGCGCGAGCCGAGGCCTCCCAGCTGGGGCACAAGGTAAGAAGATGGGGGGCTGGTGGGGGGCAGGGATGGGGGGGTGCTGGAAGAAGGCAGAGCCAAGGGCTGCCTAACGAGAGTTGCTGGTGGGGAAGGGCCAGAGCAGCTGCTGGGCAGGCAGAAGGTTCCTGCTTCCATCCCCACTGGCAGCCCACCTGCCTGAATCCCTGCAGAGCCACTGCTGCCAGCCTGTGCAGGAAGCCCTGTGCCAGGGGGGGCAGTGGCCTGGCTTGGGCTCTTCCTGTGAGGGATGATGGCATATTTGGAGTGAGGAAGAATACCAGCAAGCAAAGGGGAGGCTTTGGACCTCTGGTGCCAGAGAGGGGACTTCTGTGGGCCTGGGATTCTGGAAGGAGCTGCGGGCGGGAGAGCGAAGGGCAGTCCAGCTGCCCTGGCATTGAGGGCGAGGCCTTAGGTGTGGCCAGAGATCTCTTCTCCAGGGTCTCTGGCGTACCTGAGGCTTTGCCTTCAATGCCATGGCAACCAGGCTGATGAGCAAAGCAGCAAACTCAGTCCAGAAGGGGTGCTTGTCCCCTGGCGCTCACTGGGGAGATCTCCTGCCCTCCTGTGGCATAGAGTGGCATTCCAGGGGTTCTCCTGGCAGACTCTTCAGGCTGCTGAAGGGAAGTGCCAGAGCAGCCCCTTTGCCTCTCCCTCCTCCTCCTCTGCCTCCCTCCTTGCGGTTCTCCTCTTCTGCTGAGGTTTTGCTCATTGTGACTGAATCACACGGCAAAAGCTGTTGAGGGGTGTCCTCTCTCAGACGTGGCCCTCTTCTGCGCCCAGGGTGCCTAAGGCAGGAGCTGCAGGAGGGCTGGCCTCCCTGGCGCTGTGTGCCCCCTGCCAGGGAGACTGGGATTCTGCTCCCCCCCCCCCCCCGTTCACCTGCCCCTTCTCTCCCTCCAGGTCTCTCAGCTGGCTCAGTACTTTCAGCCGCTGGTTCTGGCGGCCGTGGGGGCTGCCTCCAAGACCCTCAACAGCCAGCAGCAGATGAACCTCCTGGACCAGACGAAGACGCTGGCAGAGTCGGCCCTGCAGATGCTCTACACGGCCAAGGAGGCCGGAGGGAACCCCAAGGTGCCAGCCAGGGTGGTGTAGTGGTTCAGAGCGGTAGTCTCGTAATCTGGGGAACCGGGTTCGCGTCTCCGCTCCTCCACCTGCAGCTGCTGGGTGACCTTGGGCCAGTCACACTTCTCTGAAGTCTCTCAGCCCCACTCACCTCACAGAGTGTTTGTTGTGGGGGAGGAAGGGAAAGGAGAATGTGAGCCGCTTTGAGACTCCTGAAGGGGAGTGAAAGGCGGGATATCAAATCCAAACTCCTCTTCTTCTTCTGGGGCAGGGAGAGGGAGGCTGGCTCTGCCGTTCCCAGAGGGGCCTGCCGGGCAGGTGGGGGGCGCCACACCAGTGTCTGCTCAGATGGGAATGATGAGCAGCGAGGCGCTTCTGAGCAAGCAGGTGATGCATCGCCTTCTCCCCCCACAGCAAGCAGCCCACACGCAGGAAGCCCTCGAGGAGTCTGCGCAGATGATGAAGGAGGCCGTGGAGGACCTGACGGCCACCCTGAACGAGGCGGCCAGCGCAGCAGGCGTGGTTGGCGGCATGGTGGACTCCATCACTCAAGCCATCAACCAGGTGCGACTCCTTCCCCAGAGCGCAACCCCCCCTTTGAATTTTAATGGGCCCCCCCAAAGGGGAGGGGAGAAGGCAGGGAGGTCTGTTCCCGCCTCCTCGTCACACGTAGGACTGTTTCTTCGGCTGCAGTTTTCTGCTTCCCACAAAAATGTTCTTTGTCCCACTCCACCGTAGCGGAATTTTACATAATTGCCTAATTACACTACAGTTGAAGATTAGGGGGAATGTTATCAATTGTGTATCATTTGCAGACTAAAAGAGTAGCAAAAGCAAATCCTGATTGTGTTTGCTGCATTCACATTAAGATTTTTATTTGAAGATTTCGTAATATGGTAAGATATAGAAAACTAACATAAATAAAAGCAGAAATGAAAACAGCTACCAGAACAAGAAAGAAAGAAACAGGAAGAAAGGAAAGAGAGAGAAAAAGGAAAGCAAAGGAAAAGAGAGAGAAAGCGGAAAGATACAATTAAAAAAGATAAAAAGGACCTCCAATTTTCCATCCACCAGTTACATAAAAAATGTTATTTAAGACATTCTGTCCATGATAACATCCATCTTCTCCACTTTCTGTGCAGTAATATTTATTCTGAGTCCACGTGTCTCAAAATCATTCATTTCTTTTTCCCACGAAAATCCAAGAGGGGTTTCCAAATTATTATTATTATTAGTCATTGTCAACTGTGTTTTTTCATTCATATCTATCTTTCCATTTATTATTTTATCTTTCCCTTTTCCTCCAAGCCCCCAGATGAAAGGCATTTCCATTTCACCACCTGCTTTCTCCAGTCTTACCAACTTTTCATCGATTTTGTCTGAAATCTAATCTCCGGTTCCATTTTTCATTTCATATCTCTCTGATTCTTTTTCTTTTCCCTTTTCATGAAACATCAATCTGATCATTTCTAAATTTTTTTATAAGATATTTATTAAAGTTTTTTGAAATATTACAGTGAAAATGAAAAAGAAAAATGAAAAAGAAAAAATAAAAACAGTTAAAAACACACATATTTTCTATTACTTATTTTCCTTTAGCTTGTTTCCCGGACCTCCTCGTACCTCCCTTTTTTGTATTCCACTTCAATTTATTGGTTCAGCAAATCCTTACCATTAGATTTTAACCCATTTATAACCCTTTTTTCATATTCTCTTAGAACATTATAGCTGGAAACCGCTTAATTACTATCCAACATCATTCTATCATTCATTAATTTTACAATATTTCTGTAAATAGTCTTTTCAGACAAATCTAGAAATATCTCTCTGCCACTTCTTGAAACAGTCCATCTTGTCCACAATTTGCAATGTCTGAAACAAAAACAACATTCTAGGCAATACATTCATTTTTATCACAGCAATACGACCCAACAGTGAAAGCTTCAAATTTGACCAGATTTCTAAATCTTTTTTCACTTCCGTCCAACATTTTTCATAATTATCTTTAAATAAGTTCCCATTTTTGGCTGCCATATTAATCCCCAGGTATTTCACTTTCTTAACCACAGTCAGGCCTGTCTCATTCTGAAACCTCTCTCTTTCAATCGGTGTTAAATTTTTCTCTAAAACCTTAGTTTTTAGCTTGTTCAATTTAAATCCTGCCACTTGACCAAATTCTTGAATTAATTCTAATTAATTCTAAAACCCTTTTAGTACTAGATTCTGGCTCCTGTAACGTCAATACTAAGTCATCTGCAAATGCTCTCAGCAATCTGATCATTTCTAATTGTTCAGCCATCAACTGCCGAATAATACCAACAGTCACTGGGGAAGCCAAAGATATATTTGCCAAACTGGATACTTTGGATGTTTTTGATGTTATTAACAACTCAATCTTTTCATAATTCCCGACTCTAAGATTTCCACCTTAAGATCACTGTCACTACAATAATCTTTTCCCACACAGGAAATAATGGCCATCTTTCTTTCAGTTCCCAGTTTCTTCTTTTGAAAGAAAAACAAATATTGATTTTTCACATGAGGAATTCCCTCATATGTTTAATCTTTATTGTCAACCATAAATCAGGCTTTTTGCTCTGCCTTGGACACTTAACCAGTTTTCCTTCTCTTCTTCTTAAAGACGGAAAGCAGCTCTTTCCAATTGTGAAATTTCATCAGTAGACAGAGAAATCTCTTTAAGTTACAGATTATCTTGTCCCATAAATGTTTAAAAAAGAGAAGATGCAGATCTTATACCCATAAAGGATTATTATGTGGCGTTTGAACATGATGTCAGTTCCTTGGCTCAAACAGCCTTGGTCAGAGCATTTGCGTGACTTTAACGCAGAGTGATTTGATCACCAGACCTTCTATCTGATTGCTGTCAATCACCACGTAATGATCTGTCAGCAGAGATCAATCAGAAAGAGATCAATCTGCCCTTTCCTCTCCCCAGAAGTCGGTTGTGTTTGCTGGATTCATTTCCACTTTGGACATGGAACAAGTAATCAGACCACGTCTGCTCCCTTTTACGTTGAAATTCCTGGTGCCTTTGTTCCAACCCACCACCTTGGATTTATACGGCACTCCCTGCCGGGCTTCCCCAGGAAGTTCCCTCCCCCCACAGGGTTGTCTCCAGAAAGGCGTTGGGAGCTTCTTGGGTGCCTCTTGGGTCCAGGGGTGGGCCTCCTACTGCAGAGGCAGCAGAGGCCAGGGTGCTTCCAGGGCCAGCAGCGGAGCTCAGCCGCTTGGGGGTCAGAGGCAGCCTTGGTGTCCTCTGAAAGGAGATGTTTCTCTTTCTTCCCGCCCAGCTGGATGAGGGCCCCGTGGGAGAGCCAGAGGGGACCTTTGTGGACTACCAGACCACCATGGTGAAGACCGCCAAGGCCATCGCTGTGACCGTCCAGGAGATGGTGAGGCATTGGGGGTGTTGTGGGGGAGGCCTCCGTGGGGGGATCTGGGCCAGGCCCCTTTGAGAACCCCCCCTCTTCCTTCCGCCTCCTGGCCAGACTGCCTTCTGCCAGGATTTGGGGGTGCCTCTCTCTTCTTCCCCCTTCAACTGCCCCTACCCTCTTCCAGGTCACCAAATCCACCACCAACCCGGACGAACTGGGCACCTTGGCCAACCAGCTCACCAGCGACTACGGACAGCTGGCGCTCCAGGCTAAGCCGGCTGCCATCACGGCTGAGAATGATGAGGTGAGGGGGGGGGACGTCCCTGGTGGTTGGGCAGTGGGGCAGGGATGTGGTGGGGAGCTGGTTGATTTGCCCAGAGCTGTGAGCCTCAGGCTGGCAGGGCATCAAACGTTGGGTTCTTCTTGCTCTTCCTGAACCCAGAAGGCTGAGAAGGACCTTGTTGCCTCTGGCGGCTGGAATGGGGAAAGGGGTGGTTGGAGGTCAGGTGGGGCTGGTGGAGAGAAGCAGCAGCCGCACACGGAGGTGTGGGCAGAAGATGAGCGCCACGCAGCCAGGCTCCCACAGCCTTCTTTCCCCTCCAGATTGGCTCCCACATAAAGAACCGGGTACAGGAGTTGGGCCACGGCTGTGCGGCGCTGGTGACGAAGGCGGGAGCCCTCCAGTGCAGCCCCAGCGACACCTACACCAAGAAGGAGCTGATTGAGTGCGCCCGCAGGGTCTCCGAGAAGGTGCCTGCCTGCCTGGGCTGGGGGGGGGAGGGAGGCCAGGGCCCAGTGACACCAGCACCCAGTGGCCTCTGGGCAGAGGAGCTGGTTCTGCTGGCTGGGCTCTCCCCTCGGAGGTTGGAGGCAGCAGTGGCTGGAAACGAGTGGCTCTCGTGCTCAGATCCTGCTTACTGGTTTCCCTTTGGTCGGCCACTGTGGGAACAGGATGCTGGGCTAGAGGGACCACTGGCCGGATCCAGCAGATCCCCTCCTAACATTTTCCCACACCAACACACGCCTGCATTGTCTCCTCCCCCTGGGATCTTCTCCTGGGACCGTGCTGGGGGTCAGCCCAGTGCCGATGGGAGGCCAGCTGTCCTGTCTCCCTCCGCAGGTGTCGCACGTCTTGGCCGCCCTCCAGGCAGGCAACCGGGGAACCCAGGCCTGCATCACAGCGGCCAGCGCTGTCTCTGGCATCATCGCGGATCTGGACACCACCATCATGTTTGCCACAGCCGGGACCCTCAACCGCGAAAACGCAGAGACCTTTGCCGACCACAGGTAGTGGCCCCCAGCGGTTCCCATGTGGCCTCCAACAGGCCTTCCAGAATTCCTGGCCACCTCCTAACCCCTCCCACCCCATTTCTTTGGCAGGGAGGGCATCCTGAAGACGGCCAAGGCGCTGGTGGAGGACACCAAGGTGCTGGTGCAGAACGCCACGGCCAGCCAGGAGAAGCTGGCACAGGCTGCCCAGTCCTCTGTGGCCACCATCACACGCCTCTCCGAGGTGGTGAAGCTGGGGGCCGCCAGCCTGGGCTCGGAGGACCCCGAGACGCAGGTAAGGGCCACAATGGCTGGGTCACCCCTCTCCTTGGGTCTGTCCTTCCGTTGACCATCTGACGGCTCTTGCTCTCGAATCCTGCTTGCTGGCTTCCCGTGGGGGGACCCCCTTGGGCCTGATCCAGCTGCAGGCTCTGCTCATGTCCTCCTCCTCTCCTCTCTGCGCTCAGGTGGTCTTGATCAATGCCGTGAAGGACGTGGCCAAGGCCCTTGGGGACCTGATCAGCGCCACCAAGGCTGCCGCGGGCAAGTCTGGCGATGACCCGGCCGTTTACCAGCTGAAGAACTCAGCCAAGGTGGGAGACTCTGCAGCAGCTCATGGGCACGTGTGTGGGGCAGAGTGGGGTGTGTAGGGAAAGCAGGCTCCTCAGAAGGGGGTGGGCTCTCCTTCCTTGGGGTTTTTTAAGCAGAGCTTCCACCTCTCAGGGATGATTTGGTTGTGACATGGTAGGGGTTGTACTGGATGACCCCCAGGGGTCCCTTCCCCCTCTGCAATGCTTAGATTCTATGGCCACCCAAGGGAGGAAGTTCCCCTAGGGCTGTAGGGAGCAGGGAGCCCTCTTCCTCCCCCCCCTCCAAAGGTCACCCTTTTCTGCTTGGCAGGTGATGGTCACCAACGTCACGTCGCTGCTGAAGACGGTGAAGGCCGTGGAGGACGAAGCCACCAAGGGGACCCGAGCGCTGGAAGCCACAATTGAGCACATCCGCCAGGAGCTTGCGGTGAGTGCGTTGGCGGGAGGGGGGCTGGGGCTGCTGCCCCCTTGCTCTGCCCCACCCTCTACCTCCTCTCCCGGCCAGGCTGACCACCTCCCGTCCCCCGCAGGTCTTCTGCTCCCAGGTGCCGCCCGCCAAGACCTCAACGCCGGAGGACTTCATCCGCATGACCAAAGGCATCACCATGGCGACTGCCAAGGCTGTGGCAGCTGGCAACTCGTGCCGGCAGGAGGACGTGATCGCCACGGCCAACCTGAGCCGCCGCGCCATTGCCGACATGCTGCGCTCTTGCAAGGTGGGAAGCGGAGGGGCATGCTCACGGTGGGGGGAGCTGAAGGGGGACATCCTTGGAAACAGGTGGGGCAAGCTCACAGGACCCCCTTGGACAGTCATCGGAGGATGGGGGCAGTGCATTTACGAGGCTCCAGGTGCGAATCCTGAATTTCTGAGGGTTGGACTAGAATAGGGTTGCCTTATTTTAAAGAGCGAAAAAGAGGACATGGAGCCCCCGCACCTTCCATGGCACGCACACACTGGGCACATTGTGCCCTCAAACATTTCTCCATTGAAAATAGGGACATCATCTTCAATAATAATAATTTTATTATTTATACCTCGCCCACCCAACTGGGTTGCCCCAGCCACTCTGGGTGGCTTCCAACATACACAAAAACATAATAAAACATGGAACATTTATAATCTTCCCTGCACAGGGCTGCCTTCAGATGCCTTCTAAAGGTTGTATAGTCACTTATCTCCTTGGTTTGGGGGTCACATAAGGGCAAGAAGAAATACAATATGAAGATCCAAGCAGAACGGTGACCAAAGGAAAGGAGCAAACTTTTAGGGGGGAAATGGGGTGCCCAGTGCTTCCGCCATTTCCTCCACTCTCCCCCCCCCAACCCCCAGCACTTTCTTTTCTAGGTTCTTCAGTCTGCTAAGATTTTGAGATGTATAAAATAGGGCACACACCCCACACACAAAAATGGGGAGGGGGGCTTTCCCTGGTCTTCCATGAGAGCTGTGTATTTTAACTTACATTCAAGAATTGTGTTTAGAGGTACCCAAGGTGATTTGGTTCATCTCCAAATGCCCCCCAAAGCTTTTAATTAGGACAGAGAGAGCGGGGGGGGGGGTCCTCTTTACTTGCCAGCGCTCTGTTTCTTTTCTTAGATCTTTCTGATATTGCAAAATAGAGTTGGCTTCATTGCAATCAATGGACAAGGCCCTGGGGTGGGGAAGGGGAGCCAGAGCAAGAAGGTGCCAGCAGAGACCCTCCTTCAGGGAGTTTTTCCCGCCTGCCCAGGGGCGGCTTCCTGGGCACCAGTATGGCCAACAGCTCAGAGAGGTCTAGGACCGACCTGCTGTTTGATGACGAGCCCAGTCCCCAAATGCACCATGCAGGCGCACTGTAGAAATAGGAAAAGGTTAAGAGTGATCCTCGCACGCACACTTCCTGGCTCTGTTTGCAAGAACCCAGACATTTTGGCAAATTCAAAAAATCCGCCCAGACTGAGATGTTGCACCCCAAAAAGAAGACCTGTCTGGAGAAACCAGACATGTGTCAACCCTGCCAATTCCACAATTCTACAATTCAAAGGAGGCTCGGCCAGGATCTTGGAAGAGCTGCTAAGCCAGAGGGGCTCTCCGGACCCAGCGTGGCTCTGGATGCTTCTCTCCTGTGCCCAGCAAACCTGTGCCCAGTGCCCCAGCCCTGGCACCACCCTGCCAGGCTCCTGCATTAGGCTGTTTCTCACCTGTGGGGCTTTTGCAGGAGGCTGCCTACCACCCAGAGGCCAACGCGGAGGTTCGGCAGCGGGCGCTGCGCTTTGGCAAGGAGTGTGCCAACGGTTACCTGGAGCTGCTGGAGCACGTGCTGGTGGTGAGTGCGTGTGCCTCCCTCTGCCCTGTACCCTGCGTGGCGGAGGCTGGATCTCGGGGCGGGGGCCCTTTGCCCCCCCAGCAGCCTCCTCCTCCTCCTCCCTGCTCACCCCCTTTCTCTTCTCTCTCCTCTCTCTTTCTTTCTCTTCTGGGCAGCCTGTGAGTATGGAGTGCCCTGCATGGGAGTGTGTGGCACCTGGGGGGTGTGCTCACGCGCATGGGGGGGGAGTCTCCTGGCAGAAGTAAGGGGTGAGCCAGGCTCTCCTGCCCCCCTTAACTCTGGGCCCTTGCTGTGTGCCTGCCGTTCTGCTGTGCTGTGTTGGATTCTGGGATGCCGTGGTGAATAACCGCTAGGAGCCAGTCCCGACTGCAGTGTGGCTAACATCTCACTTGGGTCAGGGTTGGACAGTGGTGTTCTGGGTTCTAATCCCGGCTCAGCCATGACTAGCCTGAGCCGGCAGCTCTGCCTGCCTCTCTGTGTTGGGGGGAGGAGGGGCAAAAGAAGGTCTTCCCACTCTCAGGGGTGCGGCCCGGAAGGTTCCTTGTCACCCAGGGTCAGGGCAGCCGGGATTTCTGCACTGCAAAGGGTTGGACTAGATGAGCCCTTGGGGTCCCTTTAAATCTTGCGATTCTGAGATCTGAGGCCAAGCAGCCTCCCTTAGAGGTGTCAATGAAATTCTACTCAATATTGATCCAGAGCAGAACTCTGATGTGTAGTTAGCAGAGCAACAAGCATGTTGCAGATTCCCAAAAAATAGACCATAGGCAATTATATTTCATCCAGCAGAGCTTTACTGCTCCTGGAGGCAAATGAGCAGAATGGTCACAAATCCAATACATTCAGGATTGGCCCTGTCCATAAGAAATCCATGTGCAGCAGACTTAACTTAAACGTACACTAATTTATAATAAGTCTAAAGCATAACACTAAGCATACTATGTACAGAACACCAGAAGGAAGAGAGACAGAAAGTGAAAAACAGGCTCTTTCTGGCCTCTTAGTATAGTCAGCATGACAGAAGGGATAAGAGAACCAGTTTAAGCCAACTGTACTCAGTATATCTGAAGGAAGAACCCATACATCAGGAACCCTCTGCTTGTTTCTTTCACACAGAGATGCTTCCAGAACCCTCTTGAATTCAGTAGAATAGGAAAGATCTCTGCACATCAGATCAATACTTTCTGCACTAAGAAATGCAAACTGACAAGAGGTGCCCAGGCTGCTCCAGGGGAGGCAGCTTCAGGGTCTCCCTGACCCCTCGCCCTGCTGCTGCTGGGCAGCTCATGGAGCCGGGAAGTCTGTGTGGCCTTGAACCTCCATTGCTCTTCTTTCCACCTTCTCCCCTCCCTGGAAAACTGCCCCCTCCCTCCTTCAGCCTCTTGCACCTTCCTTGCCCCTTTCCCCAGGCTTCCTTTGGACTTTCCTCTTCACCCCCTACACCCCCGGGGGGCTTCCCCTGTGGTTCTTTCCAGGGTGCCTGGGAATGGGCAGCCCATGTCTTCCACGGCCCCCACCCCTGGGTGCCCTGCTGCAGGCGAGCCCCTGCCAGGGGGGACCCTCCCCTCCCCAAGACACGCGCCACCTTCCGCCCTCCCCCTGTAGGTCTGGGCATGGCTCACCCCTTGTCTCCCCCCCCCCCCCGATCTTGCTCCAGATCCTCCAGAAACCCAGCCATGACCTGAAGCAGCAGCTGGCTGCGTACTCCAAGCGAGTGGCCGGCTCGGTGACGGAGCTCATCCAGGCAGCGGAGGCCATGAAAGGTGGGTGGTTCCCCCGGGCGAGGCCCCCTGCTTCCCCTCTCTGGAAAGGACCCCTCTGAAACAGGAGAAAGAAATGCCCACCTGAACAAAATGGGTGGGGTCTTGTTGGGGCTCCTGGGGGAGGGAGGAACGGCTCTCTGCCCTCCTGACTCCTGCTTCCCTCTCCCACCAGGGACGGAATGGGTGGACCCTGAGGATCCCACCGTCATCGCCGAGAACGAGCTGCTGGGCGCCGCTGCTGCCATTGAGGCTGCCGCCAAGAAGCTGGAGCAGCTGAAGCCGCGTGCAAAACCCAAGGTGGGTAGCTGGGCTGCCCCCAGGAGGTCCCCTGGGCCCCCCAGATGCCACCCTCATCCCCTCACCCGTCTGCCCAGGGGCTGCTGCTGGAGGCCACCCTAGTCCCTCCCAGGGGTCTGTTGGCCTGGTCTCTGAATGTGGGGTTTGGGGGTGCTTCGAAATCCTGCAACAATGGCAGGTGATCCCGCCCTCCCCTTTCTCCCCGCTGACTCTGCTCTCCCCCCAACAGCAGGCAGATGAGAGCCTGAACTTTGAGGAGCAGATTCTGGAGGCTGCCAAGTCCATTGCGGCCGCAACCAGTGCCTTGGTGAAAGCAGCCTCAGCCGCCCAGAGAGAGCTGGTGGCCCAAGGGAAGGTGAGTCCTGTGGACCGGGGGGGGGGGGGACCAGTGGCTCAAGTTCTCCTGTCCTGCCCTCTATAAAGATCTGAGGAATGAGATCACCACCCCACTCTTACTTACCATCCCAGGCCGCCCATCTGAGGCCACATTGTTCTTTCTTTTATCGGATCAAAATGATCGGACAACAGCGAAGGTTGCTAGGTTTATCGAGGGTGCAATGAGATTAAGGGCCACTATCTGAACGATAATCTTGGTCATTTGATTGCCCTTTATACCCATTGCTGTCTTTTTTTATTTGTACAGTGGTGCCTCGCAAGACGAAATTAATCCGTTCCGCGAGTGTCTTCATCTAGCGGTTTTTTCGTCTTGCGAAGCAACCCGATTAGCGGATTAGCGGATTAGCGCTATTAGCGGTTTAGCGGCTATTAAAGGCTTATCGGCTTAGTGGCTTAGCTGCTAAAAGGCCATTAGCGGTTTAGCGGCTTAGAAAAAGGGGGGGGGAGCGAAAAAAAAATCTCGAGACTCGCAAGACATTTTCGTCTTGCGAAGCAAGCCCATAGGGAAATTCGTCCTGCGAAGCAACTCAAAAACGGAAAACCCTTTCGTCTAGCAGGTTTTCCGTCTTGCGAGGCATTCGTCTTGCGGGGCACCACTGTATATATTTTATTTGTATATATTGCTTGTTTTAAGTTGCTATGGCCGTTGGCTAATGCGAATAAAATGTATCTATCTATCTATCTGGGGGAGGCCTGGCCTCTTGCGGACCCTCTGGTCTCACCCCCCTCCGCCTTCTTTGTTGCCAGGTGGGTGCCATCCCTGCCAACGCCCTGGACGACGGGCAGTGGTCCCAGGGCCTCATTTCAGCGGTGAGTACGAAGGGGACCAAAGGGGGGGGGAGAAGGAGGCTGCTTTTCTCCTGTGGGGGCTGCAGTCCCCACCTGCAGCCGCTTTGCAGGGGGCCTGGGGGAGCTGCCTGGGTGAGCTGCCGGCCGGCTTCCCCCTCCGCTCACTCGCTTTCCTTCCTCTCCTGCCAAGGCGCGGATGGTGGCCGCTGCCACCAACAACCTGTGTGAGGCGGCCAATGCGGCTGTGCAGGGCCACGCCAGCGAGGAGAAGCTCATCTCCTCCGCCAAGCAGGTGGCCGCCTCCACCGCCCAGCTGCTGGTGGCTTGCAAGGTCAAGGCGGATCAGGACTCGGAGGCCATGAAGCGCCTGCAGGTGAGCAAGCGGGGAGGCCGGGGAGGCTCGCGGCCTCGGGCGCAGGGAGGGGACCGCGTGGCTGATGCTGCCCACCTGCCTTGTGCCCTTGCAGCACAGTCCTGGGAGGTGGTACAGGACGGCCTTTGCTCTGAGTTTTCCCATGGGGGGGCCCTCGTTTTATGGCCTGCATTGCAGGGGTTGGACTAGATGACCCTTGGATCCCTTCCAGCTCTCCAAATCGTGGGAGCAGCAAGTCTTCAAGGGTGGGCAGGAAGGGCTTGTGGGGGGGCATGTCTCCCCTGGCCCCCCACGCTGCCGACCCCTCCCTCACCCTGCACCCTGTGTCCAGCAGAAGCCAAATGGGGGGGGCAGTTGGCTGTGGGCAGGGGGAATGGGCGAGGGGTCCTGCGAATGGACAGCCCAGGGCAGCTCTGCTCTCCTGCAGTTCATGCCTCACAATGTGGCTGTTAGACTATTTTGCCTTCTAGGAAGGTTTTATTTCCAGACTTAATCCCCCCCACAACACCTAAATAATAATAATAATCCCCAAAGTTTCCTGCGTCTGGTTTGGGGCAGGCAGCCAGGGCTGGTGAGCCTCCTCTGGCCGGCCCCTTCCTGCCCCCCATGCCTGTATCCTGGGGGAGAGTCCCAGCCCTCTTTCTCCCCCCTCCTCCAGGCCGCTGGCAACGCCGTCAAGAGGGCGTCCGACAACCTGGTGAAAGCAGCTCAGAAAGCAGCCGCCTTCCAGGACCAGGAGAACGAGACAGTGGTGGTGAAGGAGAAGATGGTGGGCGGGATTGCGCAGGTGAGTCCCCAGGGAGGGGTGGGGGGAGGACAGGGGGCCAAGGCTGCCTTTGCAGGCAGGTGGGACTCTGGCCCCCCCAGTGGTTGCAAGCGAGAAAGGGGGGAGTGCCAGGTGCCCCCCCCCCAGTGCAGGCGCTGCTGTCAAGCAATGGGGCAGCTGCTCCCACCCCCCGCCTCACGGTCTGCCCTGCTCCCCCCCCCCCCAGATCATTGCTGCCCAGGAAGAGATGCTGCGCAAGGAGCGGGAGCTGGAGGAGGCACGCAAGAAGCTGGCCATGATCCGGCAGCAGCAGTACAAGTTCCTGCCCACGGAGCTGCGGGATGAAGGGCCAAACTGAGCTCCGCCATCGCCTCTGCCCCTGAGCACCGCCGCGGCCCCCCGCTCCCCTATTTAATGCCGACACCCCCGCCCCCAGCAAGGACCAGCCAGGCCTCCTCCCGAGCAGGGAGAGATGGGGGCCTGCCACTGCCCACCCTGCGCCTGCCCTGCCCCCACGGCCCCCACCACGTGCCACGCTCTGGACTGCCCTTCCAGGAAGAGCGTCGGGGGGGCGGAGGCTCCCCAAGCCCCCTCGCCTTTTCTTCCAGGAATCTTCCTTCCTTGTGCCTTGGCTACTCAGCCTGCCTCTTGCTCTGGAGGGTGGGGGGTCGCTGCCTGTGGCCTGACTGTGCAATGTGGATTAGCCTCCACTCCAACCAAATATTGGGTGCCTTAAATGGGAGCCAAGGGGGGGCTTGGAGGCAGCCCCCTCTCTGCCTGATGCCCCCCAGGCCTCTGCACCCCACTTCTCTCTTGTCATAGCTGCTCTTTGTTCCCAAGTGCCTGCCTGTGTGGGCCCAGAACCCCCCCCCCCGGTTCTGGCACCCACTTGCCTGCCCCCCTCCAGGTCCTGCCCTGACCCCCCCATTACAGCAGCTCGGCACCCCCCTTTTTTGAAACCCTCCCCCACACACTTGCTGAGGCTTCTCACCTTTTGTAATTTTGATACATCCATAAGCCGCCTGTGTCCTTTCTATGTCAGGGAATCCAAGGGAGGCGGGTGGAGGGACTCCTGTGTCCCAGGGGGTTGAGCTAGATGACCTTTAGGGTCCCTTCCAACTCTATACAGTTGCATGAGTCTATGGATTGTGGGGTGTGTGTGATCAGCACACAAAGAACCAGACACGCCCCCCCCACCCACCCCCCAGGCCTGCAAAGGGCCTGCCTTGAATAAACTGGCTTCCCTGCAATTTCTGTCTCTCAGTGGTGTGGAACAGGTGCAACGCCCCCCCACACACACCTTTGGGTCTCTCTTCCCCACTCGACCATCCTGAGGGTGATGCATGGGGCTCAGCTGTGGGGCAAGAAGAGCCTGAGGAAGATTGGAAAGAGTTTCAGAGCCAGTCTAGTGCCTGCCTTATTCTCTGCAGCCGTAAGCAGGGAACCCCGCCCAGCCCCACTCGCACATCCCGCAGGCAGCCCTGTCCGTCCCGTCCCAGGAGGTGTCACTCCCATTTGCTCCTCTGAAAGGAAGAAAAGCCTGCTGAGACACGGCGGGGGGGGGGGCTGGTTCTCTTTGCAGAACATGCACAAATGCTGGACACCCAGCCACCCTGGGCAATCTCAACTGGTCCTCCCTTGACCTTTGGCACATGTCCTTGAACCCCCAGTAAGTGTGTGTTTACTTCGTATTACAGATCTCCCTATCTCGGGGACTGTCCCCCTCAATATGCACACTCATGTTCTCTGAGGGCAAAGTTGTGTGCCCACACCAATCACAGGCAATATATACAGAATAAGGACATAGAAGAACAAGCCTTGCTGAAGCAGAGCCAGCATGGCTTCTGCAAGTCAAGTTCTGTCTCATGAACCTCTTGAGAGTGTCAAGAGAGGTGATCCAGTTGACATTGTGTGCTTGAGCCTTTCAAAAAGCTTTTGACAAAGTACCTCGCTAAAGACTCCTGAGTAAGCTTAGTAGTTGAGGAATAAGAAGAGAAGTTCTCTCAGGGATCAGGAACTGGTTAAGTAGCAGGAAGCAGAGAGCAGGAATAAATGGATAGTTCTTTCAAGGATCGGGACTGGGACCTGTGCTTGTAAACTTCATAAACAATAGAGTTAGGAGGGAACGGTGAGGCAGCCATTCTCCATCATTCTTGGAAAGTTGTGGACCTGTGCCTGAGAGGAAGAGACTGAATGAATGCTTATTATGGCTAAACAGCCTGCAAGGAGGAGACGGCCAGGCTTTGCACTTGGGCAGGAAGAACCAGTTGCACATAGATATGGGGGGGGGGGGGCACCTGGCTTGACAGCAGTGCATGAGGACTCGGGGGTCTTAGTAGGCCATAAGCTTGGCGTGAGTCAGTAGCAAGATGCAACAGCAAACAATGTTAATGCTCTTCTAGGCTGCACCAACATAAATCTTGTGTCCAGATGGCAGTCCTAGCCCTGCCCTCTTCTGCCTTGGTCAGAGCACACTTGGAGTCCTGGGTCCAGTTCTGGGCACCCCAGTTTAAGAAAGATATTGACAAGCTGGAACGTGCAGAGAAGGCGACCGAGATGATCACGGGTCTGGAGACCAAGCCTTGGGAGGAACGGTTGAGGGAGTTAGGAATGTTTAGTCTGGATAAGAGAGAGGAGAGACTGAAAGGAGATATGGCGGCCGCCTTCAGATATCCATAAAGGGCTATTACAAGCTTGTTTTTTCCTGTTCTGGGGTGTAGGACCCAAACCAATGGATTCAAATGGGAATAAATGAGTTTCTGATTAAACAGGAATAACTTTCTGATAGTGAGAGCTGTTCAACATTGGACTGGACTCCCTCAGAATATGCTGGGCTCTTCCTTCCTTGGAGGTTTTGAAACAGGTCAGCTGGACATCTGTCTGGGATTCTCTAGCTGTGATTCCTGTGTTGCAAGGAGTTCGGCTGGAGGATGAGAAGGATTTATTATATTTCTATACTGCTCTTCATCCAAAGATCACAGGGTGGTTTACAACATAAAAACACAAACATCCATACCATAATAGCAAAGACATTGCAACACACACAGTTTAAAAGGCCTGAGAGGAGAAGAAGGCAGGAGTCCCTTGGTTCCCTCTGGCAATAATGGAGTCTCTCCTACCTCCTCGGAGGAAGCGCTGCGCAGGGAGGCCAGCCAAGCTCCCCAGAAGCGAGAGGAGGAAGGCGCCCCCAGAGCCTCTCTGCCCAGGACTCAGGGCAGCGCAGCCTCTATCTGCTGCAGGAAGGAATGAAGACATGAGTCTGTGTGGCTTTGCTTCCTCTCTGCAGGTGGTGTGGAGCGACCTTAGGGGACCAGCCACAGGTCTGGCATGGGGGGGGGGGAGTCCCCATTTGGGAAATTGGGCTGGGGGGGTGGAGATGCCCCTTGGCCGCCCTTCTCTTGCACAGCCCAGAGTTGCCTCTAAGGGCACCTAAGTGGTGGAGGGGGTGCCTTCCTGCAGACGAGGGGAGGGTTCAGCCCCCTTGGCTGCCACTGTGACAGCCAGGCCTCCAGGGAGCTTTGCCCCAAGGGAGGGCATCCAGCAGTCCTTCCTCCAGCCCCAGCAGCAAAGCTCCCACCGGGGGGGGGGGGGGGGAGACGTCCAGGGTGCTGGGCCAGTGGTGGTTGTCATCTTTTCTAGCGCAGTGCGTCATGCAAAGTACAATTCTTTCCGTTTCAAATTGTCACAACAAACCTGTAAAGAAAGGCGGGCTGAGAGGGAGCCCCTGGAGGGCCATGAGAAGTTGGGCTTGCATGGCCCAAAGTCTTTACTGGGGCTACTGATAAGATCCAGGCATAGTTAACCCTTGGAACTCCCTCCCACAGGAGGCAGGGATGGCCACCAACTTGGATGGCTTTAAAAGAGGATTAGACAAATTAATGGAGGAGGAGAGGCTCTCAATGGCTCTGCTCTGCCTTCTGAATGCCAGTGGCTGGAAGCCACAGGAGAGGCCTCTTGGGCTCAGATCCACCCTGTCTGCTGGTTTCCCATGGGAAAACTCTCTATCCGCTGTGAGAGCAGGATGTTGGGCTAGAAGGCCCCTTGGCCTGATCCAGCAGGCTCTTGTTGTGTTCTTAATGTAAAGGACCCCTGGACAGTTAAGTCCAGTCAAAGGCAGCTGGGGTTGCGGCGCTCATCTTGCTTTCAGGCCAAGGGAGCTGGTGTTTGTCCACAGACAGCTTTCCAGGTCGTGAGGCCAGCAGGACTAAACCACTTCTGGCGTAGCAGAACACCGTGACGGAAGTCAGAACACACAGAAATGTTGTTTACCTTCTCTCCGCAGTGGTACCTATTTATCTACATGCTTTCTAGCTGCTAGGTTGGCAGGAGCTGGGACCGAGCAATGGGAGCTCACCCTGTTGCAGGGATTCGAACCGCCAACCTTCTGATTGGCAAGCCCAAGAGGCTCAGTGGTTTAGACCAGAACACCACCTTCATCCCTGTTCTTTATGTGCCCCCTGCCCAGCTGGTGACCCAACTGGCTTGGCACCTCCCTGCCTCTCTTGCAAGGAAGGCCTTCTGGCCCGACAAGACCTCCCCACTGCACTTCCTGAGCCCCACATGCAGGGCTCTCCCTCTTCTCCCTCATCTGCTGCAGTCCTGAGGCATTTATTATGGGAGCGTCTCCTTAGCAGTGGCAGACTTCTGTAGCCTGGAAAGAATGCCAGGTATGGCATGGCGCTGCAAACACAGGCAGCAGGAGCAGCCAGGGCCAAATCTGGCCTGCTCCCAGAGGGGGAGGGGAGCCCCTCTGTTTGTTGGGCACCTCAGTCCTGGCTCTTCTGTGGGGGTGCCACCAGGCTTGTCTTGGCAGTGAAACAGCCTGGCCAACCCCAGCTGGCAAAGGCTCCTCTCACCTGACTGGGCTGCCTAGTTTGGGAGGCTGAAAGGAAGGCAAGACATGGGGTATTTTCTAGGCTTCCAAACTGAGGGGCTCTTGGCTCTTGGCCACCCACTCCCATCACCACTTTGGATGCAGAAGTAACAGAGATCACCATGGATGGCAGTTCATGCCTCTTCCACTGGGAAGTGCAGCTTCTTACAGGCCAGGGAAGCCGCCCCAGCCTCTGCTGAGCCAGGCACAAGATTCCTGGGGTCTTGGCCCCCAACCAGGCTCTGTGTCTCTTCCTGCTTCTCGCCACCACAGCAGCCCACAGAGTCCTGCCCACTCCTTCCCAGCACACTTTTAGATTTCAAAAAGGACAGATTTTCCTGTGACATCACATCCCCATCCCCTTGGCAACCTGCCAATTCTCCTGTCTGTCCACTCCTGGGGGGCACAGTTCTTTTGCATTGCCAAGGCCCCCAATGACTCCATGCTGGTCCCCCACTGTTGCTCAGTGGCTCTACAAGAAGAACCCATGGATTCTGGTGCAGTTCTGCAGCTTGTCTTTTCCCTTCATATCCCAAATATTATCTAAATACTACTGTTTATTACTTTCTAATATTCACTAACAGACTGGTCTCCCAGCCATAACACTATACATTTTACAGTACTTTCATATTGTGAGTCATCTCAAATAAATTAAAGTTGTCTTCATTGCAGTTCCTGAGGCCCACTGAGGCTGAGGGGTTCTTGTGTCTTTCGCAGAGCCCTTCCTGGGTCTCCTTGGCTGCTGCACTCAATCCTCCCTGCGAGGAAGCCCCTTGTCTCCGTCAGACTGAGCCCCAGCCTGGCTCTCCCTTTGCCATATGGGCTTTGAGCAAGCAAGAAGGGAGAAGGTGTCCTTTCTCACGCTTCTCTCTGACCTCAGTAGATGCTGTCATCCAGCCCTCCCAGGTTTTGGGCCTGGGTGTGAACCTCAGGCTGCTTGGGCAGTTGAACCCTCCCTCCCTCCTCTGCCAAGGCTGTTGCTCTATCGCCCCCTCCCTAACATCCTAGAATCCCCCCCTCCAGGATCAAGCACAGACCAGCCTGCCTGTGCCCCAGAAACAGCCAGTACACTTGCAGGCGGCCACTGAGCTGCCAGCAGCTTCTTTTGAGCTCCCCACAGGTGTGCAGAAACAGCAGCAGAGACTGTGGAGGGAAAGAGCCATAGGGGCTCAGGGGCAGAGCCCCACCTTCCCACGAGGAAGCCCCCACGGCATTTCCAGGCTTTGCCTTAAAGCCTGAGGAGCTGCTCCTGCGCAGCAGAGACAACCCTGAGTGTGATGCCTGCCCCAAGGCCTGCGAGGCTAACAGGCTGATATCTGCTAAGTGCTGTAACTTAATGGGACCAGTACCCATTAAGGGACTGGTTTCCCTTGCCCCCCCCCAGTCCGCTTCTGGGTGGTCCTCTCTGTAATCCCAGCAGCAATAGCATCCTGGGGCAGAGGACGCAAGGGAGCTCTCCTCCCCCCACACCTGGGCAGGCCCTGTTCTTCTCCCTTCCTCTGAAACCCCCATCTCTTGGGGGGGGGCTTTTGCTGCTCCTGCCATCAGGTCCCCAGAGAGCTGTCCCCAGGAGATGGGGAGAAGCCCCCAGAGCAGGCCCTGCTCCCAAGGCAGCCGGAGCTGTGCCAGAGGTGACGTTATTGGCATGGGGAGGTGGTCCTAATCCTCAGCTGCCTGCGCTGAGCCCAGAGCCAGAAATAGCCCCCTGGGGCTGATCTGACAGACAGGTGGGCCGGTGGACAGACAAGCAAGCGGGTGCCCCAGGAGGAAGGCACCCCTTCCTCAGCCCCACACCTGTTCCTGGCTCATCACTCCGAGGGGAATTAGGGAGAGCAGGAGGCAGAGGAGCACCTTTGCTGCCCACGTCGTCCTGGAGCTGCCAGCAGTGTGGGACACACTCTGCCCTCGGTCGCTGAACACACATGCAGCACCTGCTGTAATTAAACATTCATTAGCAGAGAAGATGGAACAGTTTGGAGGCGATGACAGAGTTTATGCCATTTAAACAGGGAGCTGCAAATGGAGATGCTCCCATGGTAGGAAACGGGTTTCCAGTAGAGTTTGGAAGGAGTCCTTTCTGGGTCTAGCACTGACCCTGGCCTGGCCTGGGCCTGGGCAGAGCAATTAACAAGTTTGCACAGCCTACAGAAAGGGAGGTTTCATAGAGGGCAGAATAAATATTCGCAAGCAGCTCTCAGCAGAGGGAGCTGGGCAGGAAAGGGCCCCGCAGCCCCACCTGGCAGGCAGCAAAAGTCACTGCATGCAGGACCATGTAGGAAGGGGCTGGGCTTGTCTTAGCCCTTGTGGGCCAGAAGGCCCCATAAGGGGTGGAGGGGCAGGAGCTGCAGCAGGGTGTTCCCTGGGGGTCCAGATTGCCAGCAGGCACACACCAGCAGTGGGACTGTTGAGGACATGAGAAGGGTCTGCTGGATTAGGCCAAAGGGAGCCCACCTAGGACAGCATCCTGTCCTCACAGGGGTCAACCAGGTGCCCGTTATGGAAGCCCACAAGCAAGACCCAAGCACAAGAGAACTATCTGGACTCCCCACCCCACCCCTGGTGGCTTCCAGCAACTGGTACTCTGAAGGCTCCTGCCTCTGACAGTGAAGGGAGAACATGTCTCAGAGTATTGGGGGGGGTGGCTTTTCCATGCTTAGCAAGGAGATGCTGCCACTCCTGGGCCCAGCTGGGCCTTCCTCCTTGTCTGAGCTCAGATGGAGAGGGTGGGGGCCCAGCAGGCCATAGAGCTGCCTCTCTCCATGCATTGTGGAAGGGAGCCAGTGTGTTCCGCTTCATAGAGATTTCGACAGAGGTGGCAGACTGTGTGTGTCAATCGGCTGCCTTTTGCTTTCCTTGCTGCCTGGTGTCATATAAAAAGTGTAGAGTTGGAAGGGACACCTGAGGGTCATCTAATCCAACCACTTGGGATCCAGGAATCACAACTACAGCATCCTTCAGCTTCTGGTTCCTGTCTGCCTTAATGGAGGCAGCTCCTACAATAGCGGGAGATTGTTAGCAAAGAAAAAACAAGGACGATTGAGGGTAATTATCCTTGCAAGTTCTCCCCAGGGATGGGGGGGGTAGGGGCGGAACAGCCTTCACTCACAGTTGGTCTCGATACCTGGCTCTCACTCCGGCATGGAATGTGGGTTTCTTCCCTTCCCACAAGAATTTGGAAATCTCTTTTTGCCATATCTTGAGGCAGCCCGCTTCACCCAGTATTGGAATCATTTGAAATAAAAAGATTAATTTTGGAAGCACGTTCATCTTTATAATGGAAATCCTGCCCAGAAATGTTAACTTTAGTTTACTCCAGGTTTCAAGGTTTTCTCTAATCTCTAACCAAATTTTTGTGTAGTTATCCTGAAATAAATTTATATTTTTGGCGGTGATCCAAAAATACTTCGCTTTATGAGAAATTTTCAGGCCCGATGTTTTTTCTATATCATCCTTTTCCTTTGTTGTTACATTTTTAAGAAGCAATTTTGTTTTTGTTATATTCAGCTTAAAGCCTGCCACTTCTCCAAAATGTTTAATCAGTTCCAGCATTCTTTTCAAACTTTCTTTAGGGTTTTCAGTCATAACAAGTAGATCGTCAGTGGGAGGGGTCCAGATTGAGGATCTTGAAGAAGTGTAAGTGTGTGTGTGTGTGTGTGTGTGTGTGTTCTAGGCTAAGGAGGATTTGGGATGAGCCGCAAGGAGCCATAAGGCCCCTTCTTCTCCCGTCCACAGAAGCCTGGTTGTGGCTGTCAAACGGGATGATTCACTGGCTTCTTGGTTCATGACTCTGCTTCTAAAAAGCTCTGCTATTGCCTACAGAAGATGGTGCTGATGAGGGCCAGCCAGGGAGCAGCTCCTCCATCTGTTACCAGAGAAACTCCTCAGGCCACAAAACCATCACACACACACACACACAGAGAGAGAGAGAGAGAGAGAGAGAGAGAGAGAGAGAGAGAGCGAGCACTGGGGGCCACTTGTCTCCTGCCTCCTGCAGCAAGGCAGCCAAAGGGACAAATCAGGACAAATAGGAAAAAGCAGTACTAGGGAGTGAGGAGAAATTATATTCAGTTCACATTTAAAGGAGGATCAATCAAATTTGCACTTTCCAAAACAATAGGAGAAAGGAAAAACAACCTCCTTATTTCTTTTTAATAGCTACAGGCTTGGTGGATCAGGGGAATGCTTTGGACAAAGTTTATCTTGATTTCAATAAGACTTTCAACAAAGTCCCGTATGATATTCCTGTGGTTAAGCTGGTAAAATGTGGGCTACATCCTTTGTGGATTTGTAGCTGGTTGACTGAACCCAGAGATTCTTTGTCTCAGCATCCACTGGTTTGGAGAAGTCCCCTTGGAGCTTTTCACAACAGTCTGGTTCCATCCCAGTCCAACCCTAACCCTTTTGTACAGGCCCAACCTGCCTAGTCCAAACCCCTCTTCCTGACACCATCATCTCATCCATGCATTGAGACCCCCAAGCTGTGCCTGTCCTTCTGGCCTGCACATGGAGCAGGTAGCATTTCAGAGGTCTTG
Organism: Podarcis pityusensis; assembly: GCF_964106645.2. Lineage (NCBI taxonomy): Eukaryota > Metazoa > Chordata > Lepidosauria > Squamata > Lacertidae > Podarcis > Podarcis pityusensis. The sequence continues at coordinate 113,529 of NC_138036.1, read as the reverse complement.
GCTTTCAGCATCCTACGTTGGGCTTCCAGGACCTCATGTCTTTGGTGTCAGCAGGCCACCAACTCCTCCCCAGCCCGATCTCCTAGGCTACCTATGCAAGAGACAAGGGCTGCTGAAGACATCCAGCTGGATCCGTTCGTGTTGCGATGTTCTTTCAGGCCAGGCCGTGATAATCCCACAGCCCCTCTGCCACCAAGCCAAATGCCAGACTGGCAGGGCCTTTCATCAGGGAAGCAAGGACTCTCCTCATCTCCCCTCACCCTCCCCTTGGCCACAGTGCTGGGTCAGCCCCCAAGGGGGCAGTCAGCCACTCTGGCAGAGGCCCAGGAGCCCAGCCCTCCCCCTCCTCTCCAGCTGTCCTCTGACCATCTGACATGGGGTCTCATCCAGGTAGTGATGATTACTCAGAAGGCCAAACTCAGTACAGGAACTAGCTCTCTGCATGCCTTGACACTTGGGAGTGGGTGTCTGGCTCCTTGTCTCTGGCTGTGCCCCCACCCCACAGCCTCTTGCCCTTCAGGCAGAGGGCTTGGTGGAGCCAAGGACACCCAGCACAAAATCAGGTGCAGAAAAGAATCGGGACTCCCTCCCACGGGGTTCCTTCTCCAGGTACCCCTCAAGCCTCTTGTGCAGCAAACCAGCAAGGCCAGGTGGGGAGGGGTCTTTGCTCTATGGAGGTGATCCTCTTGTGATCCACCAGCCAAGATGCCCCACAGCCACACTGCCCAGAGCCAAGGGCCCACCGGGGCCTCATTCAGGCAGCAGAGCTGGGGCTGAGCACCGTCACACTGAGGGCCCATCAGTGGAAGGTGTGGGATGGGTGATTGATGGTTAGGAGGGGATATATTAATTACAATTTATCCCTCCAGTCTCCCATGTATGGCAGCAAAACATAGATGCTTGAAACTAGGCTGCCATGCCTTATATTTTCTGAGCAATCCCAGCTAATGAAGGTTAGCTGGCTTCCCCCTCCTAACAAAGAACCAGGCAACAATTTAGAAAGTTAGCTTAAAAATTGTGCTTACTTACTTAACAGTCTTGCGTTGGATCACAGTAAAACTATGCACATAAAACACTTCTAGGCTACAAAATACATTGTTGATTACAAACCTGGAGTCTGTGCTCAGGGAGGACACCAACAGACATCCGTCTGCCTCGAAGACACGGGGAAGCAGAGAAGTGTGAGAGTGACCGGAAGCAGAAGGGCTCTCTTGTTTCTTCCCGCTGCTGCAAACAAGGGAGATGGCATTGCACTGAGCTCCCTCCCCAGCAACCACATTCCTGTGGCCTGAGTCTGTCTCGCAAGGCGGCTCTGTGATCCTTTGCCCCTCAACTTACTGTCAAGAATATGCGTTTGTCTCCCACAGAAGGAACCCCCATTGCCTGCTGGGATGGGGGGTCCCAGTACTGCCTCCACAGCCGCTTTCTCTTGGGCTGGCAGCTAATTCACCCCACAGTGCCTGGGCTTTATACCCCCTTAGAAGAGTTTCCATAACGCCAGGCTCAGCCCCTGACAAGACCCCCTTTCTGGCCTCCCACATTGTCAGCCTCCCTCTGTAAGCTGCCCAGGCAGACCTTTGTGCACTGTCTTCCTGGCCCTTCTGCTCCTCTTGCCTCAGCACTGTGCCCCCCCTTTCTGTGGGGCATTTGTCAGTCCTGGCACCTGTTTGCTCCCCTCCTCTTACAGGGAATGGGTTGGGTGGCAGGGGGCTGGCATTACACACAACCTCAGCACCTGGCGAGGAAGAGCTGAGCACCAAGGCCCAGCAGCCTTTGCAGCTCACAGGATGTGTTGGCACAGGCAGGGTTTTGAGTGTAGGGGGCAGCTGCTGCTGCTGCTGCTGCTGCTTCCAGGGTCCAGTCTTGCATCATCCGGCTCCTGTCCTGGCCACCCCATTGGGCCACCTGCAAGAGGTCTCTCAGGATTGCTGCTGATCCTAAGGATGAGCCGCCTTCCAGCCTCATGGTGCTTCTGGCTCTACTGCTTGGTGCCAGTCCTGTCCCATTGCGTGGCTTCTGGTGCTCAGCTAGGACTGTGCTGTTGTGACACAGAAGTAATGGCAAAGCATGATTCATCTGTAGAAAACCCACAAATACAGGAGAAGGCTAGCAGGAGCTACTAGCCACAATGGCAATGTTCTGCCACCATGGTCAGAGGCAGTAATGCTTCTGAATGCCAGTTACTCAGGGTGGGGAGAGGGCTACTCTTGTACGCAGGCCCTGCTTGTGGACTCCCACAGGCAACTGGCTGGCCGCTGTGAGAACAGGAGGCTGGACTGAATGGGCCTTTGACCTGGTCTAGCAGGTTCTTTCCCCCCAAATTCCCAACCCTCACGGTACCTGGCACTTGGGAAGATGTTTTCACCCTTAGATAATAGGACTAGGAGACCTGGGAGGAAGCAACACTGATGTTTTGGATGCACACACATCCTAATGAAAATGAGGGCTAATTTGGAGCAGCAGAACCTCAGAAGCAAGATGATTTGGAGAGGTGGTGGTGACACAGACTGGAAATCTCTAGCTTAGAGAAAGATCCCGAGGGATGCACATCCCTGCCCAGTGCCTCGTGACCAAGTTGGGGGATGAGGAGCAAAGCAAGAGGCTTCGTGTCCGGGCGGGGCTGGGGCAAGTGTGCTGCAGATCCAACCGGAGCAGGAGGACTTGCCTCACCTGGTGCGAGGAGCGCCTTTGCATCGCGACTCCTGCACAGCGCAAGCCCAGGAAGGCCCGGCTGAAGCCCCGCCAAGAGGCCCACCTGCTCCTGTCTGCTAGGGGCCGGCCAGTGTCTGCTGCTGGAGGTCACCGCTGCTCAGAAGGGAAGACACGGAGTGGGGCAGGAATGGGGAGATTTCAAGAGGCAGCGGCCATTCCAGGCCCGCTGGGCGCTTGCGGAGCCTCCTGCCTTGGAGACTGCAAGGCTCCGGCCACAGGGAGGCTTGGGGCTGACTTGGGACTCCAGCGCAGCCCAAGCAAAAGCCCCACAGCTTCGGGCCCTCGCCCGCCCTATAGCCCTCCAGCATCTGCCTGACTCTGGGGAGCGCTGCGCAAAGGGAACACCCTCTGTTCCCAGAGCAAGTCTGTGAGAGAGAAAGCCCAAAATAGTCCCTGAAAGGGAGGAAATATGTGGCGCCGCTTCCCAAATTGGGAGCGTCCTCCAGCTCCCCTTGTCCCGCGGCCTGCTGGGAGACTCCGGGGTGGGGGAAGCGGCTGGCCGGGCGGCAGCTGTCTTTGGCCTGGCGACCCCCGCCTCGCCTGCCCAAGCGGAAGGGGGGCCACTCGGGGCCTGCCTTCGCCTGGGGGGCCTCCTGGCCATGGGGCGACCCTGCAGAAGGGTCGAAGGCCCTGCCCGGTGCCTCAGTGGCCCTGGCGGGGCGCGGGCGGGCTAGGCGGGCAGCCTCCGGGATGGGGCGGTTACTATAGCAACATATCCAAGGCTACAGGGATGGATAGCTGGACGGAGCGAGCTGAAAGGGGTAGCGGGGAGGCTCCTGCTCGAGGGAGGGGGAGAGGGGCCGGGGCGCGTGCCGTCAGGCTGGCTGGCTAGCGGCGATGGGCTGGGGGCGTCCCGTCTCCGCGCCTGCCTGCCTGCCTGCTTGGCCGGCTGCCCGCGTCCCCGCCTTCCGCTCCCCGCTCCCGCCCGTCGAGGCTCGTCGGCCGGTCCCGTCCCTGCCAGCTTGTCCCTAAAAGGTGCTGCTCGGCCTGTGGGGGAGGGCCCGGCCCCTCCCCGGCTTTTAGGCAGTGCGAGCCGCTCGGGGCGCGCAGCCAGTATCCACCGCTCGCGGCTCCGCTCGCCTTTCCTTCTCGCTCTCGCCCGCTCGAGCGCCTCCGACCGTCCTTCCCGTCGGGTCCCGACGCCTCTCCAGCCGCAGCCATGGAAGCCATCAAGAAGAAGATGCAGATGCTCAAGCTCGACAAGGAGAACGCCATCGACCGAGCGGAGCAAGCGGAGGCCGACAAGAAGCAGGCCGAGGACCGCTGCAAACAGGTGCCCGCCCGCCCAGCCCCACAGGCCTCTTGGCGCCCACTCCCCAGAAGGGCAGACCCCCAGGAGGAACCACACCTCACTAGCCCCCTCCATCCCCGACAGTTGGTCTGGGTGGACACTTTGCCAGGCAAGACCCCCACCCACTAGCTGTGAATCCGCTTCCAGCTGCCCGGACTAAGTCAGGCAGATGCCCTCCCAACTCCCACCGCCGGGCTCCCATCTCTGGAGGCTCCCCACCCCAGATCATCCTGAGTGCAGGAATGCCCTCCTGCCCCCCCCCGCTCCTTCCTTACCCCGGGCACCCCCTTTCCCGCCGGGTAGGAGCGAGCAGCAGGGCATCGGCCTCCCGCTGACGCTCCCCTCTCTCTCTCCCCGACCCCCCGCAGCTGGAGGAGGAGCAGCAGGGGCTGCAGAAGAAGCTGAAGGGGACGGAGGATGAAGTGGACAAGTACTCGGAGGCCGTCAAGGAGGCCCAGGAGAAGCTGGAGCTGGCCGAGAAGAAGGCCGGCGACGTAAGTCCGGCTCGCGGGGCGGAGGGGCGGCAAGGGAAGGCGCAGGCATGCCCTCGGAGGGCCAATCCTGCCCGGGCCAGGGTGGGTGGCGCCGAGGAGCAAGGGCATAGGGAACTGGGCCCCTCCAGGTATTCCGGGCTCGTTAAGCCCCGAGCAGCTGCCCGCCAGTGGGGCCTCCCCCCTCCCTCCCTGAGGATGAATTGAGCCGTCACTGGGCCATTAAGACGGGGCGGGCGGGCAGGGGAGGCTCCGGGCGCGGGCCTTGGCACCCGCGCCGCCCATCAAGTTGTCAAGGCATTCCTGGGCGCTCGTTAGCTGAGGGTCTCCCCGGGGCCAGGAAGGGGCTCTTGGCGCGGGAGGTGGTGACACGGCGTGCTCCTCCGGCCAGGCCGAGCTCCAGGGAGCGACAGCTGCGAGGGCTTTAAAGAGGAGCCCGCTCGGGGGACCCGCCACTGGCTCGGCCTCCTTCGAGGGCATTTGACACCCTATAAATAAATGCTCCTTGCCCGAGCCAGGCTCGAGGCCCGGGTGAAAGGCGATCAGGGGGTCTTAAGGAGCGCCTAAAAGGGACCCGCCGCCTGGAGCGCCGCCAGCCCGGACCCGCCGCCAACAGCGGGAGAGGAGGCGGCGCAACCTGCGCGGCTGGAGCGAAGCGGGGAGCGCGGGGCGGGGTCTCTAGTGCTCGGACCGGGCTTCTCCCGGCGGTCTACTGGCTGCTTGCTCGGCTTGGTCCGCGCACAGCTCGGGCATTGTGCCAGCACCTGCCCGGTGTTTCCGGAAAAGCCCCTTCTTGGCCGGGACTGAGCGGTGCCCACACGCGCAGCCTGCCTGGCGGTTGTCTTTGCGCCCATCATGCCGGGCCAGTCGAGGAGCAGAGGCCGCCCTGGCTGCTCCTCGAGTGCCAGTGGGCACTGCCAGCAGATATGACCCCTCCAGGCAGAGCCCGTCTGCAGACTCCTCCTCGCGGAGGGCTCGAGCCAGACAGATGCAAGGCGAGGCGGTGCTAATCGGGGTGCTAATAGGCTCCCGCCTGCTCCTTCCTCCAGAGGCTTAACCCAGAGGCGGGAGGCTGGCGACGCAGCCTGGTCCAGAGCCTTGCTACTCTTAGCCCCGGGAGGCCTTGGGGGGGGGGACATGGTCTACCTGTTACCCGCCCCCCCCCAGGCCACAGCCCATGGCTGGATGATGCCCCTTAGTTCCCGCAGGTTGGCACGAAGGCCGCTCTCCTAGCTTGCTACAGGGCGCAGATGAGCCTCGAAGCCAGTCCCTTGGGCGCAGGACCGGGAGGCTGCGGGCGACTCCTCCAAGGGGCACTCCGCCTCCACCAGGGATCCTCCTTGGCCGTGATTCCTGCATTGCAGGGGAATGGACTAGATGGCCCTTTGGGTGCCTTCCAACTTCTCAATCCGTTGAATCTACGATTCCTCATGGCTGCTGGGCTGCCCAGCCTCTGCGCTCGGTCTTGCGCAGCTGGCTCAGCATCCCGCCCGTCCCAGCCTCCGCCGCCTTTGCTCATATTTGGCCATTCCCCGAGCCCAGAGGAGGAGACTGGCTAGAGGGCAGGGGGAGGGGGGCTGACTGGCGCAGAGCAACTGCCGGGATGTAGGAGCGCAGCCGCGCTGGCTCTGCCCCACTCGGAGGCAGGTCCCCCTTTTCCTCTCGCGGCCCGTCCAGAACAAGGCAGGTGCAGGTTTTCTCCCCAGTGCAGTTGGGCTCTGGCAGGCAGGCCGGGGCTGCCCCATGTTTCGTATGTTCTGCCAATGGAGGACATTTTTCGCAACCCTATGTGGGAAATAAATGCCTCCCCCCATCCCGGAAGCGTGTGTGGCTTCTTATGAGTCCTTATGTAAAGGTGACTTTGCCTTGAGAAGTCCCCCCTCCCCCCCATTTCCTGCGCTTGTACTTGGAAGGGAACACCGGACTGCTTTGCAATGGCTCCAGGCCCCTTTGGGGGCACCAAGACTAAGGCAGAAATTCTAGCTTGGAAACAGGCTAGCTGGCCTGGCACCATTCCTCAGCCTCGCCTTTCAGGTCCCCCCATTTCCAGGAGTCCAGCACACACATGCTGACTGATGCCACTTCAAAGGGCTGGTCATGGGGGGGGACAGAGCCCAGGTGGTCATCTGGCCTCCCCCAGGCCAGCCGCTGGGGAAGCCGCCACTGGATGCAGGGGGAGGCCAGGCTGAGCAAGAGGGGAGGCAGGCCAGGCCCTGGGGAAGGAGAAAGCAGCGGGGGGGGGGCACCACAGGTGGCTGCTCAGGGGCCTGAGTGGGCTGGAGGAGACAAGGCAAGTGCCTGAGAGGTGGAGGTCCTCGAATGGAAGCATGTAGGTGCGCATGTGTAGGAAATGATGGGAATGGGGACAAACCATGGGGTGTTCTTTCCTCCTGAATGGAAAGAGAGGAACTGAAGCCTGAGAATGTACCAGGGTGACAGCACAGTGCAGACGTGATCAGAGGAGGCAAAAGGGGAGGTGGCCCCAAATTCACTGGTCCAGGGGCCTCAACTTGCCCCATTCAGAAGGGACTATGATCATAAATGTCACAGGCCAGTTGCATCTTTCCCTGGCCCTGTGAGACAGATACTTTTGGCCTCACAGCCTCCCCAGGAGGAAACTTGGCAAGCGTGGTTGCGTGGGGAGGGACATCCTAGACCTAGAGGGACAGGAAGAAACCCTGACCTCTGAGTTCCGGCCTCAGAGCGGGTGGTGGTGCCTAGCCAAAGAAGAGCCACGCGGTGTCCCTGGGAGAGGATGTGGACCTGAGGGTGTTTCTAAGTGTCAGCAAAGGCTGGGCTTCAGGTTTGCTCTCCTGAGAGCAGGATTGGCTCAGCCCACCCTTGGACCCCAAGACTCTTCCCAACATGCATTTCTGCCTTAGGGGACTGGTGTTTCCCTTTGTGCACCAGGAGGCTGCCATGTCACACAATGGCTATAGCACAGGCACAGCCTGAAGGGAGTTGCTTCTGGCACCCTCACAGCTGAAGGCAGGAGAGGGGCTCCCTAGAGGCTGGCCTGGGGGGGGGGGCAAGTGCTCCTGAAACTCTGCCAAGCACCAGCCCTGGACTAGGGAGTCTTTCAGGTGCAAGCCTCCTTGGTCCTCCGGAAAAGAAAGTAAGCCAGTGGCCACAGATGGCTACTGGCACCCTAGAGCCCTGCAATGAAGGAATCTCAACATAATTAATTCAATTCAATTAAAACATTAGACATTCAAGAACTATCAGACTCTGGGAACTGTGCAAGGAATTAGTAAAAGAAGGTAAAACCTGAAAACCCAACACTATTCAAGCAGCTTTGAAGATATAAAGCAGAGACAGACAGGACACAGCTGAGTGGTGGAGCACCTGCCTTGCATGCAGAGGTCCCATGTTCAACTCCAATGGCAGCAACTCCAGGCAGGGCTGGGAGACATTCTGTTTCTGAAATCTGGATCAGCCGCTGCCTGCCTGTGCAGACACTACTGACCTAGATGGCCCCAGTGGTCTGACTCAGCAGAAGGCAGAGAGAAGGAATTGTGCTCCAGTGCAGCAAGCAGCAACCTAGTATTTCAAGAGACCAGGAAGTAGAAACACATGGGAAATGTATGAGCACATCCAGCTTGCCATAGAGTGTTGTGACACCCCCTCCCCAGCACGCACGCACTCACGCGCTGGGACTTGCTTTGGAGGGGCCCTATCATGCCAAAAGGTGGCAGGTGCTTAGCTACCAGCCACAATGGCCAGCTGTTTCACCCAAGAAGGGGCTGGAAGGGGTCTCGGTGGCCATCTAGTCCAGCCCCCTGCTCAGTGGAGGAAACCCAGAGCTACAGCCCCTACCTCAAAAAGAAAACAGATGGATGTCTGGGCCCTGCTTGAAGACGACTACGTGGGACGGAGAGGCTCACCCTCCAGCGAGCAGGAAGTGCTCCCACCACCCTCAAACTGCTCCTACCATCAATAAAGAGGCCTTCCTGTAATGTAAGCCAGGTGGATCTCATCCTGCCACCTGGGACAGCAGCAGAAAAGAACTCCCTGCCTTTTTCTGTCTAATGACAGCCCTTCAGCAAAGACAATGAGGAAGAGGAAGAAGGCTCTCAGGTCTCCTCTTCTCCAGGGAAAGCAGGCTCAGTTCCTCCAACCTGGCCTCGCAGGACTAGTTTTCCACACTCCTTGAGCATCTTTCTCACCTTCCTCTGAAACCATTCCAGTTTATCTATGGCAAAGCGGAGGAGCCCAGAACTGGGCAAAGGACTTCAGATCTGTTCTGAAAAGGACAACTGAAATGATCGTGGGGATGGAGGAAAGTGGCAGCGTTTGGGCCTTTTTAGTTTACAAAAAAGGCAAGGAAGAGGTGACGTGATAGAAGTCATGGAGAAAGTGGCAAGAGAAAAACTTTTCTTCCTCTCAACACTAGACCACCTGGACATCCAATGATACTTAATGTTGGCAGATTCAGGACAGATCAAAGAAAGGACTTTTTCACACCGTGCACAGTTAACCTATGGAACTCACTCCCACAAGAAGTCAGAGGCGGATTTAGGGAAGTGCAACCAGTTGGGCGTGGAGCCTCGGGATGGAAAGAGGCAAGGACACCAAATTTTGGTGTTGCACAGGATGCTGCTGAAATTTGAGACCCCAAAGTCGGCCGCTGCAAGTAGTAGTGATGGTCACCAACTTGGATGGCTTTAGATGGGGATTGGATGAATTCATGGAGGGTAAGGCTATAAAGGGCTCCAGGCCAAGATGGCTCTGCTCTGCTTCTACAGTGCGAGGCAGCAATGTTTCTGAATGTGAATTGCTGGAAACCAGAAGAGGGGAAAGTGCTATTGGGTTTCCCATTAGGGCATCTGGTTGGCTACTGTGAGAAGAGGATGCTGGACTAGACAGGCCACTGGCCTGATCCAGTAGGCCCTTCTCAGGTTCTTAAGCAGAATTTTATTCCCCCTTGCTGCGCAGTGCTGTCATCTAAACACTCTGTGATTAATGGGATAAAGGCAGCTTAAAAGGAGCAGAGAAATCCCAGTGGCCCTGACTGGGGACACTCTACTTCCATCAGCCCTCTGCCCATTTGTGATTCACAGGTCTGGTCCACGGGCTTCTGAGCATACACAGGGTGCCAGGTATGCGCAGGAGGCAACCACCTTACTGAAGCCAAGAAGGCCTGGCCAGCGCCTGGATTGGCGAGTCCCTGGAGCAGCCACGTGGGGGCTGCTGCTGCTGCTTTGAGTGCCATGTTGCAAGAAAGTAAGACCAGAACCGAATATTCTGCAGCTCCAAGGACAAAATGCCCCAAAGCACATGCAGAGTGTCCTTCCAAGAATCTCTTTTAACACAGATCCCTACTGATGGCTCTGCTTTACAGGAGAGCAGCCTTGGAGCAGCAGATGTGGCCTTCGTTCTTGTGCCTTTGCAGCAACCAGCAGCTGACCAAGTCTGATGAGGAGACTCCGTTCAGTTTATCCGAAGGTCACCAAGTGGCAGTGGATCGAGTTGTCCTTCGGCGGGGTCACAGCAGCAGGGAGATCCCCGCTTGGCTGGGTGCTCTTCTCAGTCCTCCAGCCAAGTAGCCAGAGGATCAGCCCTGTGGGGCAAAGCGAGCCCAGAAGGGGGCGCAGCGGAGTCTTCCCCGAGGCCACCGCATGAAGCCGCCGGGCGGGCGGGCGAGCGAGGCTCTTCCCGGGGAAGCGAAACTTGGCCCGTTGCCCCGGAGGAAGCGTCGGGGAGCCCGGGGCCCCCGCTTGCCAGGAGGCTGCAATGGCCGCCTTTTGCGCCGGAGTCCGGCCCGCCTAGCGCGCGCTGCCTCGCTTTGGACGGCGCCGCGACCCCCGACGGACAGCGCCAGCGGCGGGCTCTTTAAGAGCGAGGCCGGGCCCGCGCGTCGGAGGAGGCGCGCGATGGGCAGAGCCGGCAGCAGCAGCAGCAGCAGCAGGAGGCGGGGCGCGGAAGGCCGCCTCGCCCCGCATCCTGAGCGCTTCTTCCTGCTGGGCGGGTAGGCGAGCAGACGGAGCGACCGAGCGCCAGCCAGAGCCCGGGCCAGGAGCCCCGCCAGCCCGCCGCGCGCCCCCGATCCAGCCCCCCGACGGGCTCCAGCCTCCGCCCGGGAAGATGGCCGGGAGCAGCTCCATCGAGGCGGTCAAGAAGAAGATCCAGACGCTGCAGCAAGTGGCCGACGAGGCCGAGGAGCGCGCCGAGCACCTCCAGCGGGAAGTGGACGCCGAGCGCCAGGCCCGCGAGCGGGTGAGAGAGCGGCGCCGGCGGCGCCGGGAGGGTCTGCTTCGCCCCCCGGAAGGGCTCGGCCGGAGCGCCGACGGCCTCGCCAGCCCCGGGGCGACCTTTTCTCTGAAGGCTTGTGGGGGGCTGGCGGGGCACCCGGCGCTGGGCTCTCCCCGGGGCGACCCAAGGAAGCGGCGCCTCGGAAGGGCGGGGTTCCCGAGCATGTGCAGAGGGCCGGTTCCACCCAGGCGGGGCTTCCCGTCGGGGGACTCGCCAGGCATCCGCCCGCATCCTGCCTGCCTCGTTCTCTCGCGCTCCGCCCAGCGCAGAGCCGCCCGGCCCACCTGGATCCGGGGAGGCGCCGCTTCCTCCGCGCTCCTTTCCCGGCCGAAGGCGGCAGGGGCGTGGCCTCGTCGCCCGCGGGCCACATGGGCACCCTCGGGAGAGGGGTCCTTCTGGAGGGTGCTGGGGGTCCCAGAGGACGGGGTCTCCGCCAAGGGCTCTGCTCTCTAGCGAAGCAGCATGTGCGAGGCGCGCGAAGCTCTTCTCGCTCCCCTTCCAGCCACTCCTGGCAGGGGACGCCCTTGTGCCCGTTTCCCAGATGGGGGAGCGGAGGGTGCGAGGCTGGCACGCTGCCCAGGGACCTCTTTGCAGCGCCTCCTCCTCCTGGGGTTCCTGCCTCTGAATCCTCACTCTGGTACTCGCGCCCCTTCCCAGGAGCATCTCTCTAGTAGTGCAAAGAGGGCAAGGTGGGATCCTGGTGCCATTTCAGCTGTGCGTGAGAAGGAGGTTCCTGCTGCGCCAGGTGCGGATCTACCTGAGAGAAGAGGGTGCGCTGCGCATTGCAGGGAGAGGTCTGGCTGTGCAAGAGCTGGGGGTGGGGAGCTGCTAGGCAGCCAGGATGGGTTGGGGGACAGGATTTGGGTCAGCTTGACACCCCCCTTTGGCCAGGGCCTGCTACTGCCTGTGACATCATTCTGTGGGGGGCCCGGACGGTTGGGGTGTGGGACATGCCTGGCCTGGCGGGGAGGGGGGGCTTGAAAGTGGTCTTGCCTCCAAGAGGAAGACAATAATGAGGGAGCAGTACTGAGGCGGTGTGTGTCTGTCCCTCTATTCCTGACCCCTCCTCTTTGCAGGCTCCTGGAACTGAAGCAGCCCGGTAAATAATTGACAGGAGGCTGGCAGGAGTCCTGCGGGTGGCTTCCTGGCCAGCCCCAGCTGGTGCCCCCCTCCAGTCCCTTGGCTGTTCCCTGAGCCCAGGTGGAATCAGATTATCTACTGCACCGTACACCTGGGGGAAGGGCACAAATATGAGGAGGGGACCGTCTGGTTTGTTGCAGAGCTGTGAGAGCGTTTCTGCAGTGCAGGGAATGAGCAGGCGCCTCCTTCCCTGTGGCTGGGACTCCCAAGCCAGAGAGGTTCTTCTGGAGGGCTTCCTTCCCTCCAGTTTCTGGCCCTCTGGGTGGGTGAGAGGGCCTTCCTTGTGCACCCCTCCCCCAAGGATCTTGAGTAATCCCACCCGTGGGCTGTCCCCAAGGCAAAGCTGGTTGTGTGGTGGAAAGAGAAGTGGGCTGGTAGTTGGGGTGGGGGACTTAGCCCCAGGGCCAGGCTCCCCCCCCCCCCGTGTCTCCATTGGGCGAGGCGTGGAGTGGGAAGGCTGCCTGGCTTAGTTGGGCTGCAAAGGCCCAACAGCCTTGACCCCACAAACAGCTTTGGGTCCCCATAGGAAGCTCACCTGTCTCGCCTGGTTTGGGGGTGTCTGCACTGAGCAACAGCAGCTGGCTAGAGTTTCAGGCTGGAATCCTGGCCAGCTATCAGAGACGGCGCCCTTAGCTCTACCAACAGCCAAACAATTTGCTCTAATTTAAATTCTGTTTAGTTTATGAAATTTATATACGACTTGATTGTAACAAAACATCTAACTGGTTTGTAAGACATATTGTTGTCGTTTGTCGTGTCCGCTTCTTTGTGACCCCCTAGACCAGAGCACGCCAGGCCCTCCTGTCTTCCACTGCCTCCTGCAGTTTGGTCAAACTCATGTTGGTAGCTTTGAGAACACTGTCCAACCATAAGACATATTAAGACTATCAATAAAAACCAGCAATTAAACATTGGAAAATGGTTAGAATCAGCAGTGAACGAATAGGACTAGGCTAGCAAAAATATTTTAAGAAGGCATCAAAAATAATACGGGGAAGGTGCGTGCCGGATGTCAATAGGCAGGGAGTTCCAGAGTGCTGGGGCACTTTATGGGGCACCTGTAAAAGGGCCAGTTCTGCAGGTCGAAGCAGCCAACAAGTTGTTCAGGAAAGTGCAGGTCTTGCCTTACGGCTGTTCTGGTACTCAGAAGCCTCCTGCTGCTTCTTGTGTGCAGCCTCCTGTCTTAAGAGCCCTGTGGTTAGTGCCAGGGCCGGCCCTCCCTTGAGGCAAGGTGAGGTGACCATCTCAGGCAGCAGATCGTTCTCCCCCTCCCCTTGTTTCTAATGTAGATCTTCATGCCAGCTCCTTCCCTACACCACAATGTTTTGAGCTGGTCCTGGTTAGTGCAGAAGGTCCTGGCTTGAATTCCCAGCAGCATCTCCAGGTAGGGCTAAAAATGTCCCCTGCCTGAAACCCTGGAGAGCTGCTGCCAGTCAGTGTAGACAATACAGAGGCAGATGGGCCAGTGGCCATAGAAGGCAGCTTCCTATGCTCCTTTCAATCTGGCCGTTCCTGGCTCCATTCGTTGCCTAATTCCTTTGTGGCTGCTGGTGTGTCTTGTGGCAGTGAGTTCTGCAGCTAACTGTGCACTGCTCTGTGGACTCTGGGTGGCAGGTGGAGGGGCAAGCCTGTCTCTGCTGGAACCTTTAGTCTGGCCCATAAAGACAGTCATTGCAGATTCAGGATGGCTGACCCTGCTAGCTCAGACTAGAGCCTCCCTATCCAGAGGCAGTATACCTTGCCCTACCAGTACAAGAATGGAATCACAGAACTGGAGAGTTGAAAGGGACCACAAGGGTCATCTAGTCCAACCACCTGATGCAGAGCTGCATTAGCCAGGCATTTTTAGATTGCCATGGGGAGGGGGGGGCGTGGAGACTTCCTTTTCTGATCTCAGGAGTCCTCCTCCAGGTGAGCATCCCAGAAGCTGGGCTTCCCCCTCCTCCTTGGTCCTGTGCCCCCCAAAGCCCTTCCGGCCTCTTCTGCTGCCGGCTGCCTCTTTGCCTCTTCCTTCCCTGGGCCCAGCTCCCCAAGGGTCTTGGGGGAAGGCTGCTTCCTGGCCCTCTGCCGCTCTTCCGTGGCTGCACAGCCCTGGGCCTGAACCAGCAGCAGAAAGCACCTCCCTTGGCTGGAATGTGGGGGGAGGGAGGGGCTGAGGGAGTGGGGGGGAGGTGGGAGGTGGGGGAGGAGCCCTGCCTCTGCTGGCTCCTCCCTTCCCTTCAGCCAGAGCATGGATGGGGAGTAAGGGGGAATCCCACCCCCATGCTTTGCAGCTGCAATAAACAGGAAATCCACCCCCCACCCCCTGAGCAGCTCCCGTCCATCTCCTTTTTGGGAGCGAATCTGCTCTGGAGGCATTCCTGCCGCTTTAGTCACTCCAGCGCAGGCAGGCAAAGCACCCATCCTGCTCCTCCCCCCTCCCTGCTGGGCTGCCTCCCTTTCCCACCCCACATGCTGCTCCTGCTGCTCCTGCCCTGGACCCCCAGCTGCGGCCGAACAGCCATCCTGTCTGGGTGGGGCAGCTTCCCAGGAGCTGCCTGTGCTGCTCTTTGCCCTGTGCTGGGCTGCACAGAGGTGGCACCAGCCCCTGGGCCAAAGGCTTTCACCACACAAAAGTTGGGCTGTGACATCACCTTGCAGGTGGCCTGGCACTCCTCTTGTGTAGGCTGGGGACCTGGGCGGGGTGTGTGTCTCAGGAGCGTCACCTAGGAAGAGCCCGCTGAATCAGGCCAAGGCCCCATGCAGCACCCTCTTCTCACAGAGGCCAAATAGCTGCCCAGTATGGGAAGCTCTCCAGCAGGATTTGGGGGCAAGAGCCCTCTCCCAGGCAGAGCAGAGCCATCCTGGCTAGGAGACACTGAGAGCGGCTTCCTCCTCCTCCATGGAGTGGTCTAATTCTCTCTTCAAACCATCCAAGTTGGGGTGGGGAGTTCCACAGTTTGCAGTAGGAGGTCGTTCTTTTCTCTTTTCTGTGCTGCTGAGAGGGAGAGCGCCCCCCCCCCGCCCTGCCCACCCCCAGTCGTGCTTCAAAGTGCCTAATGCATGATGAAGTTATAAGCCTACAAGTCTCGGCCTGCAGATGTTCAGTCTTAAGTGCAGGAGATGGAAGGAGGGGGGAGTTGGGGAAGGGAGGGGGGCGATGTTGCACAGGTTGGGCCAGCGCTAGGGAGAGGAAGCAGAAGGGAAGGCGCCTGGGCAGCGGGGAGCCTGGGGGAGCTGCTGCAGGCCAGAGCTGGGAAGGAACCTTCCTGGGAAGTGACAGGAGACCTTCTGCAGGCAGAGCATCCCCTCAATCCCTTCATCTAAGTCATATATAGATGTTGAACAACAACGGGCCCAGGACAGAACCCTGTGACACCCCCCTTGTCACTTTTTCCCAGGATGACGAAGATCCATTAAGGTGTCCTCTTTGGGCTCCAGCCAGCTACAAATCCACCTAACAGTTACCTCCTTCAACCCACATTTTACCAGCTTCCTTCCAAGAATATCATGGGGGACTTTGTTGAAAGCCTTACTGAAATCAAGATACACTAAGTCTACAGCCTTCCCCTGATCCACCAAGCTTGTAACTCCATTAAAAAAAAAAAAGAAAAGAAATGGGATTCATCAGGCATTACTTACTTTTGAGAAACCCATGCTGGGTCTTGGAAAAGGATGCTGTAATTACTAAGTGCTCACAGACCGACTGTTGAATTATCTGTTCTCGGAATTTTCCTGGTCTTGATGTCAAATTTACCAGTCAGTAGTTACCTGGTTCTTATCTTTCACCATTTTTGAATGGTGGGGACAGCATTTGCCCAGATCAAGTCTGCAGGGACCTCTCCTGTTCTCTAAGAATTCTCAATGATCATAGACATAGTCTCTGAGATTACGCCCGCAAGCTCCTTTAGTACCCTTGGATTCAGCTTATCAGGCCCTGGAGATTTGAATTCATTTAAAGTAGCTAGGTGTTCCCTTACTACCTCATTTCCTATCTTGGGCTGCAGCTCCCTCCTTACATCATTTATTCTGTTACCGCTAGGTTGGGCATCAGTTTCTTTTTGGGTGAAGACAGGGGCAAAATAGGTGTTGAGTAGCTCCGCCTTTTCTCTGTCACCCAATAGCGTTTCTCCATCTTCTCCACACAGAGGACATACCACTTGCTTGTTCTTCCTCTTGCTTCAAACATAGCTGAATAAATCTTTTTATTATTTTTAACCTCTCTTGTAAGCATGAGCTCATTCTGAGCTTTAGCCTGCCTGACCTTCACCCTTCAACTGTTGGCTACTCATGTATACTCTTCCTTTGTGATTTCCCCTTTCTTCCATTTCTTATACATGTCCTTAAATCTCAGCTCATCTGTGAGCTCCTTATGCAGCCACACCGGTTTCCTTAAATGCCTCCCAGTTTTCTTTCTTGCTGGAATTGTCTGCATTTTTGTCTTCAGTGTTTCACTTTTAAGAAACTCCCATCCATCTTGGACTCTTTGGGATCTCACCCAGTAGCTCTTCAAGCTTTTTGAAATTGGCCTTCTTAAAGTCCAGAGTGTATGTCTGACAACAGGCAGCTTTCCCTTGCCTGTGTATCATGAAACCCAGGGGGACATGATCACTTCCTCCCAAGTTTCCAAGTACTTCCACTTCATTGATCAGTTCCTCCCTAGTGGTGAGGAACAGGTCCAAGATAGATGATCCCCTTTTTGCTTCTTCCACCTTCTGAGAAATGAAATTATAATTGAGGCAATGGAGGAATTTGTTGGACCTTACATTTTTGGCAGAGTCTGAGTTCTAACAGATATGGGGAAGTTGAAGTCCCCCATGTTTATGTCTTTCATTTTTGAATGTTTGGTAATCTGCTCTAGTAAGGCATTACCCAAGTTTTCAGTCTGGCTTGGTGGTCTATAGCAGACCCCCACAGTAAGGTCCCTGTTGTGTTTCTCTCCTACAATTTTTATCCATATACTCTCAATCTGCTTTCCATGCTCCAGGTCATGGTTTTCTTCAGAAGTGTACACATTCTTTACATACAATGGTCCTCCTCCTCCCTTCCTGTTTAGTCTATTCCTTTTGAACAGGTTATACCCTTCAATTCCTACATTCTAGTCATGAGTCTTATCCCATCCAGTTTCAGTAATGCCTACCAGGTCATATTGGCTGTCCTGTACAAAAGCTCCAATTTGTCTTGCTTGTTTCCCGTACTCTGTGCATTTGTGTAGAGACAACTGAAACCACCAGTCGTTCCTCCAGCTGCTTCCTTCTTGTGATTTCTTGCCCTTTAGCAGGTTTCTGGAGTACCACCTCAGTTTTCTGTGCATCACTGAAGCTATTATCCCCAGTACCATGTGTTCTTCTGTTGTCTGTCATGTTGTCTCCCTCCTGCTCAAGATCTAGTTTAAAGCTCTCCTGATCAGGTTCACGAGACTCATAGCAAAGGCATTCTTGCCAACCTCTGTGAGGTGCAGCCCATCTCTTGCCAGAAGTCATTCCTCAAGGAAGTGACGATCATGATCCAATAAGCCAAACCCTTCCTGACGACACTACCTGTGTAGCCAGTGATTTACCACCAGTATTTTCCTCTCTTCCTAAGCTGTGGCCTTCAACAGGAAGGAGTGATGAAAAGACCACCTGTGCTCCAAGGTTCTTCAGCTTCCTGCCCAGAGTCTCATAGTCCCTTGCTATATGTTGCAGGCTGTGTGTGGCAGTATTATTTGTACCCACATGAATCAGAAGGAAGGGGTAGTGGTCAGTGGGCTTTATAAGACTTGGCAACTTCTCTGTCACATCATGAATCTTTTCATCTGAAAGACAGCACACCTCCTGGGCCGTCCTGTTTCCACTGCATAATTCTGCCTCTGTCCCCCTCAGTGGGGAGTCCTCTATTACCACCACTCATCTCTCTCTCTTTTCTTGGGAGGGGCAGCAATTGTTCTATGCACTCTGCCTTCCAAAGCCTCCTTGGAGTGTTCTAAGGTCTCCCACTGCTGCTCTTGAGTCTCACCCTCTTGTCTATTGGAGCTTATCTGGATATTATTGGGATAGATTACAAAGGCAGGAACCTTATGGTTTGATTACTTCCTACTCCTTCCTCTCAACTTGCCTTCTCCGGACAGCAGTTCCCTTTGTCTGCGATCGTTTCCTTGGAAGGTAGCAAGTGGGTTATCAGCATATTCATCCACAATCAGCAGCCTTGGATCTGGAGGGGTTAGGGCTGGATCCAGACACATCAAAGAAGCGTTTCAGTTAAATGTGTTGTAAACTCATCCAGGGAAATCCGGTTGGGAAAGACTTGACTCCACAGCGCCATCTGGTGTCACATTGCTATATCACATATAAAACACATTTCTTTACCAATCTAGCTGAGTCCCAGGTCAAGAATGGAAAACGTTTCCTCCAAACTCATCTCCTATCTCTTCCTCCTTTGGAGGGTAGCGGGAATCATTCTTTGTTCTGTACCTTTCACAGTCATCTTGGTGTATTCTGAGGTCAGCAGTTGCTGTCCCAGCTCTTCTGGCCCAGAATTGGTGTCTGGGGTGAAAACATGGAAGCGATTTTGCACCCCAATGACCCAGCACGGCTCCTGACAGTCCCACTTCTGTGTACCACATTCCTCCAGGGGTTCATCTCTTGCAATGGGCGATCTGCCTCCTCTTTAGGGGCATCCCACCTGTCTTGTTGTTCTATCACATCCGCTCAGCTCTGACGAGAAACCTGCATGTGTTCCTGTCACTCGAAGTGTGCCTAGGCAGGCCTCAAGTTGCTGGACCTTCTCATCTAGCAAGGCAACCAGTTTGCACTTTTGCACGTTCTCCGATAGGAAGACTGACATGGCGCAGGCATTGCAGGTCATGGCAGCAGCTCCCTCACCTTCCATGCCCCTTTATCCTACGCACACCATGAGACAGGACTTGGGGCCTCCCCAACACAGGGTCCTGGCCAGGGACTCTGTGCACAAACTCCCAGAAGTGGCAACCAGCGAAACTGTGACTGCTGCTGGCTGCTATCTCCTCCCCAACTCACTTCCTCCTTCAGCCTGGCTTCCTCTCAGCAGTAGCGCCTCCCACTCAGTATCATGTGCTCAGCAGAGCACTCTGCCGCACCCTCAAGCCGGCAAGCAGCTCAGACAAGCAAGCAGCCTTCATGCCAAAGACACAAGATCACTCTCTTCCGCCACCTCCTGCAATCCTTGCAAACGCCCCGCTCGCAAGCTCCCAGAAGCTGCAATCAACTAAGTTTAAGAAAGTGGAAACGTTTCCTGATTCCTGGAAGTGAGGCCAAGAGGAGACCAGTGGGAGTCTCAAAAGGGAAACTGCGCCCCATGCCTCGGGGGGGGGGGGGGGACACACACATGTGCAAGAGCAGGGCGAGGAGAAGTGAGGCAAGGTCATGGGGGCTGAGTTGAGGGGCATTGGGCTTGGTGAGCCGGCGGGGGGGGGGAAGCAGAGGAGCTGAGATTTGGGGAAAGATGCTGGGGCTCCCCAAAGGGCCAGCAATGGGGAAGAGGGTGAGGCTCTGGCATGCCCAAGACTGGGATGGGAAAGGGGTCTAAGGCTTTGTGTGTGATCTGTGGAGTCAGGTGGGGGGCTGGTGGCAGCTCAAGGCCCCTTTTGGCTTCTGAGTTGGCTGGGCCTTGACTGGGGTCAAGCAGGGAGAGGGAGGGGGCTGGAGCTCAGGGACAGAGTGTCACCCTCAGGGACAGACCTCTGCCTGGCACCCTTCGAGTCATGGCTGCCCACCAGTGACTGGCTGGATCCACCAAGTGGGCACAGCGTCTGATGTGCCTGGAATGGCCTTGGCTTTCCTGGGGTCGCGTTTTGTCATCTGTGGGGTGGGAAGGGCTGTGAGGTGGGAGTGGGCAGCCCTGTGGGGCTGTGGTTGGGTGGCATGGCGAGGGCAGCGCTTGCCTGGAAGGGGGGCGGCTGGGCTGTGGAGCAGGGCTGTGCCTGTGCTTGACCTCTGCGCCCTCTTCTTTCCTTCCTTCCTTCCTTCCCAGGCTGAGTCCGATGTGGCCTCTCTCAACCGCCGCATCCAGCTGGTGGAGGAGGAGTTGGACCGAGCCCAAGAGCGCTTGGCCACCGCCCTGCAAAAGCTGGAGGAGACGGAGAAGATGGCTGACGAGAGCGAGAGGTGGGTGAGGGGCCTGCTTGAGCTCTCCACAGCTGCCTTGGGGCCACTTTGGGTGGGCTTGAAAGGCCCCGGGGCAAAGAAGGTCCTCTGATGAAGATCTGAATATGGGAATGTGAAATGAGACAGAGAACAGCCGAAGTGTCGAGTCGGGAGGCACCTCAGAGGTCATCCAGACCTACCTCCTTCTGATGCAGGAAGTGCTGTTCTCGACTCATCCCTTGTCTGGATATGATGAGGAGAGGTTTCAAAGGCAGGAAGGCCTCAAGTGCTTCATGCTCCTCCTCTCAACTCTCCTGCTGCCATTCTGGATCTGCCCAGAGTCCAGTCAGGAGGAGATCCACTGGGAGACCCTCCCCCATTGGCAGGGGGGTCTCTGTGTCAGAGTCCACAGGAGAGAGGTTCTGTCAGCTCTGGCCAGAGGGGGAGGGGAGCCAGGCTGCTGAGGGGCTGCAGTCTTTTTGGCCTCTTGGCCCTGGCTTTGGGTTTTCCAAGGCAGGGAGGGCAGCTGGGAGAGAAACCCAATCCCGGCTCCATTTCCAAGGGAGATGCCTTGTGCCATGATGAAGATCCTTGAGGTGCCTTTGTGTGGCCTGGCCCTCCCTGCGAGGTTGGCCACTGCTCTGGGCAGGGAGGGCTGCCCCCTCAGAGCCTTCAGTGGGGTCACTCAGAGGACCATTCCCATGCAGGCTGCCCCTTTGCTTACCTCTGTGTGGGGGGTGTTGGGCAGGGAGGGGGAGGCGAGAGCCTGTCTTGGATGAGCTTCTGGGGTAGTTTCTGCCTTGGGTGTGCAAGCGAAGCCAGCAGGGCCAAGAGGAGCCAGGATGTGGCCTTCCTGGGGCTGCTCTAGATGACCCTTGGGGTCCCTTCCGACTCTAGGGCTTCTCCTTGGGGCTCCTGGGTAGGGCAGGCTCTCTGGGACTCTGGAGGGGGGCTGGTGTGGGTGGGGCAGTCCTGGGACCTGTGGCTGACAAGGCTTGTGGCTTCTCCCCACCAGAGGCATGAAGGTCATTGAGAACAGAGCCATGAAGGACGAGGAGAAGATGGAGCTCCAGGAGATGCAGCTGAAGGAGGCCAAGCACATTGCAGAGGATGCCGACCGCAAATACGAGGAGGTGAGGGGGGCCCAGGGAGGGGGGGCCTGGGGAGGGAAGCAGCTGCCCCCTCCCCTGGACTGCCCTCCTGACGTCCTTCTGCTTGGCTCCTAGGTGGCCCGTAAGCTGGTGATCCTGGAGGGGGACCTGGAGCGCTCAGAGGAGAGGGCCGAGGTGGCCGAGAGGTGAGTGTGGCCGCAGGCAGAGGGGGAGGGGCTCCCTCGCTGGCCTCCCTTGAGGGAGGGGGCACCAGGGCCGGAGGCTGAGCTGCGTTGGCACTGGAGCTCCCAGCATGGTCCTTCTCTCCCCCCACCCCCATGGGGGGAGGAAGGGAACCTACCTTGGCTTTTTTGCAGGCCCAGTGCTGGAGAGGGGGTCCCTGGCCTTTGTGGGGGGGGGGCTTCATCCTCTGCACCCCCGTCCTTGAGCCAGAGCACCTGAGGCAGAGGGGCTTCCAAGGCCCAAATAGGGCTAGAAAGGGCAGCCGTCCCTCCCCTCCCTTGGCTCTTGTGAGGAGGGGTCTGCTGATGCTGCACAGCCCCCCGTGTGGGGTTGGTGTTTCTTTGTAAAGGGGGGGTATTTCATCCACCCCTCTCTTTCTTGTGGAGCTGACCCCCTTGGCTCCTTCCCATCATTTTTTACTCCCTCCCCACCGCAAGAGCCTCTCATGGTGACGTAAGGAAAACAGTGCAGGCAGGATTGAACCCCAGGCAGAGTCAGCACCCTTTTGCCTTCCAAGGTTAACAGACGTTTGACTGCATTGAGTGGGGTCCTCCTTGCAGGGCACCTGTCCTGCTCTCTGGGGGCTGCATCCTCCCCGCTGCTAAACCTTGCTTGCCCCCTTGCCCCCCCAGCCGCATGAGGCAGCTCGAAGAGGAGCTCCGTACCATGGATCAGGCCCTCAAATCCCTGATGGCTGCAGAGGAAGAGGTACTGAGCAGGGGACCCCCTCCTCCGTCTCTCTCTCTCTCGTTCTCTGAGCTGTGCGCACTTCCTGCTCCTGCTTCCTCTGGTCATTGTCCTTCTGAGCACTTCTTCCTCTCCTCTCCCATCCAGTCTCTCCGCTCTGTGCTCAGATGCCACCCCCGTGCAGGACCCTCAAGGGAAGGCGTGAGAAGCGGCTGCGTGCTGGACAGAGAGGTGGCTTTGGCCCCACTCTGCGTCCAGCCATCTTGCAGAGGCTCACCCTGGGCAAGGCTGGCACAGCTGTCTGGCTAGGAATGGAGGGCAGCTGGCGCCTTCCAGAGGCACGCTGGGGAAGGGGTCTGCCTTGGAGCCCACGGCCTCTCGAGTGCAGCAAAAGCCACCAAGCAAGAGATTTCATTTATATGTGTTATATTTATTTATTTATTTTTTGTCGGATTATCTTGCTCAAGGCAACCTAAAGTGACTTAGAACCAAGCAAACAAAACCCCACATACATACACACATCCTATGCCCTTTTAAAATGTGGCTCTTTTTGGGTGGGGGGTGTTATTGGGTTGATGTTTTTATTTTGATTATATATACAGTGGACACTGTGGGTTGCGAATGTGATCCGTGTGTGATGCACGTTCGCCACCCACAGCGTTCGCAACCTGCAGCGGTGCGTCTGCACATGCGCGGGTTGCGATTTGGTGCTTCTGCGCATGCACAACCGCTGAAACCCGGAAGTAACCCATTTTGGTACTTCCGGGTTTCGGCGCTCCGTAACCTGAAAAAACACAACCTGAAGCGTCTGTAACCCGAGGCATGACTGTTTTGTGGTTTTTATGTTGATCTTTTCTGTGAACCACCCTGAGACCTCTGAGTATAGGGTGGCGTATAAATTCAATAAATAACAACAATAAACAATTAAAACCAGGATGGAGGGAATAAATACAGTGGTACCTCTAGATATGAATGGGATCCGTTCTGGAGCCCCGTTCGCATCTAGAAGCAAACATAACTAGCGATGGCATGTCTGCGCACGGGCGCGTTGCTTTTTGCCACTTCTGCGCATGTGCATGACGTCATTTTGAGCGTCTGCGCATGCGCAAGTGGCGAAACCCGGAAGTAACGCGCTCTGTTACTTCCGGGTTGCCGTGGAGTGCAACTCGAAGGCGCTCAACCCAAGGCGCATTCAACCCGAGGTATGACTGTACAGAAAAACAAGCCCCCAAGTTCTGAAAGGACACAGATAGTTAGAAGCCAAAGGCCTGGTTATACAGGAAAATGTCCACCCGGCATCTAAAGAGATAGAACGATGGCACCAGGCAAGACTCCCTGGGGAGAGCACCCCACAAGTGGGGAATGGGCAGTGATGGGGCAGAAATAAGGCTGCCAGCCTGGAATGGTGACGTGGTTTGCAGGCAGCCCAGAAGGAGCCGGGGATCTCCCAGCCACCTTCCCCAAAGGGGCGTCTTAACCAGGGCAAAGAGCCTGAGTCGCAAGGGGTTCGAGGGAGGTTCCTGGCCATGCAGAGACAGAGCTGGCCCTCGCCTGACACACATCTACCCGTCAATGCTGCAATGCGGGTTGTGGCCTGCGCCTGCCCCCAAGGCAGCTCAGCCCAGGGAAGTGTGCTGTGCCAAGATGGAGGCCTCAGGATGCCTGCCGGACACATGGGCCTTGCTTTGCTGCTGGAGTCCCACGGCTTGTGTCTCTCCCCACACGGAGAAGGGGGATTCTCAGGGCCTTGGTGATGCCTCTTGTGGCACCAGAGGAACCTCCTCCTGCTGCTTTCTCTCTTCTGCTGCTGCTGCTTCTTCCTCTTCAGATTCTTCTCTGCTGTCTCAACTGGTTCTCCCTCTCTCCTTCTCTCCCTTTTCTTCCTCCTGTCCTGTGCCTGCCCCTGTCTTTCTGGACATGACACAGTAAATGTGGGGATCTTGAGGAAGAGCTGAAAATTGTCACCAACAACCTCAAGTCCCTGGAGGCCCAGGCAGACAAGGTAGGAGGGGTGGGGCGGGGTATGGAGCTTCCTGGTGGGATGTGGGTGGGTGGGCTTCCTTCAGGGAGGGACCTGCTTGGAGTGGGACAGGGGCTGCCCTCCCCCTCCTCCCTCACACTTGCTCTCCCCATCTCCAGTATTCCACCAAGGAGGACAAATACGAGGAAGAGATCAAGCTGCTGACGGACAAACTCAAGGAGGTGAGCAGCGCCTGGGACGGCTCTCCCCTCTCCCCTCTCCCTCCAAAGCTGAAGCTGAGGGGCAGAAAGTTCAGTCCCAGTAGCAGATTGGGCTGGGGAAAAGATCCTGAGTCAGAAACCCTGAATCTTCAACGTTCAGCGTCATGGGATGTCCATGAGCTCTTGAGTTAGGAGAGAGAGGAGGAAACTTCTCTCGTTCCACTTTCTCCATGCAAGCCAGATGGACCAGGCTCTGCTGCGTTTGGAGAGGCATTTCGAAGCAAAACAAGCGCAGAGTCCGGGGGTGGTCAGGGCCAGACCCCCCCGGCGGGCAGGGGGAGTGAGGAACCCTTTCAGCCTGCAGCAGGCTGAGCAGAAATCTCTCCTGCACCCCCCCCCCCAGCTGCCCAGGCAGCTCTACAATTCTGTGCACACATCTTTGGAAGCCAGAGCTGCCACTTAACTGAGGGGACCATGAAGTTTCTTTATTTGTGCAAGGCTTTGTACAAAGAACCCCCAAAGGAGGGAACTGCTTCTTAACATACTGTAAAAAAATTGAAGAAGACAGAATAAAATGACCATAAATGAACAATAGATCAGTCATCAGTAAAGGGGATGTAAGACAACAAGATCGGGGTGAGAATAAAATATGTTCCCCAAACTGAAGGACTGAGGAATATTCTCACCATCTCCTCATGATGTGGGGGGTGGGGGCAGAAGAGGGAGCCTTTGTGTTCTGCACTGGAGGGTCTTGCAAGGCTTGGAGAATGGGGAGCAGCTGCGGAGCCGCTCCTGCCTTCTAGGGGGTGGAGGTTGCAGCTCTGGACCCAACAGCAACCTGGGAGGATGCCCCCCCTTGAGTCTCCCACCCAATGGGCTCTTCATCTCTTTCCTCCCTCTCTGCCCCCCCCCCCAGGCTGAGACCCGAGCAGAGTTTGCTGAGAGGTCTGTTGCAAAGTTGGAGAAAACCATTGACGACTTGGAAGGTAAGAAGGTGCTCCCCCCGCCTGCCCCCTCCGTTGGGCTGGGAAGTGGTGGGGCTGGGACCCAGAGCAGGGGATGGGCTCTGAGAGGGTTGGGTCCTTGTGAAGGGGGTGAGGGTGTCCTCCTCTTTTCCTCCTCCACCTCCACCTCCTTGTCTCTGTCCCAGCCACCCGCCTTCCTCTTCCTCTCTCTTCCCTCCCTCTCACGTTCACTCTTTTCTTTCCACCCCCCTGCACTGCTCTGCTCTGCCTCACTGCCTCCACCTTCTCCACCTTCCATGCACACCTGCAGACGAGGTCTATGCCCAGAAGATGAAGTTCAAAGCCATCAGTGAGGAGCTGGACAATGCCCTGAACGACATCACCTCCCTCTGAGCTCCGTCTCTGTCTGCTCCCGCCCTCCCCCTTGCTTGCCCAGGATACCCCCCCAAGTGCTCCCCTGTGTGTGCTGGGGGGCGGGTTAGGAGGGGAGGCCAAGTTACCTCAGGTGGGGATAGGGGGTGGGGAGCTCTGTGCCAGCGCCAGAAGTGCCTTTCCTGGCAGAGGAGGCGGCGTTTGGGGGCTCTGCCAGCCACGCAGCTTGGGCTAAGGCTGGGGGGTAAGGGGATCTGGTGGGTGGGAGCGAGACCCCACTGTGGAAAGCAGCCTTGCACCCCCCTGGCAGGTCCCTCTGAGGCCCTGCTGGGCCCCTCTTGGCTCTGCCTGTCTGTCCGTCCCACTGTCTGTCCTCCATGCTGCATTTCATGACTCTGTTCTCCTCTCCAGTCTCGGGTTCAATAAACAGTTTCAGCAAACGCCTCTTTTTCTCTCATTCTCTCGCCTCCATTTCTGTCTCCTGCTCTGTGGGGCTCTGGACTCATCTGTTGCCCAACATGCCTGGTTAGTTCATCTGCTGTTCATCTGCTGTCTCAACCTCTCCCTCCCTCCTTGAACCCTGGCATCTGAGTGGGCAAGGGCTGCCCCTGCAAGGGGGGGGCGTCAAAGCCCCATGGAGGCCGGGGGCTTGGAGGGTCCTGCCTCTTTGCCCTTGGCCAGCCTTCTGGGGGCACTGAGGGGTGTGACCCCTTGGGACCCCCAAGGGAGCCTCTTGCCCCCTGCCTGTCTGCTGCCCTCCATCCTGCAGCTGGCCTCCTCCCCTGGCTCCAGATTGGGGAAGATGGCAGGTGGCAGGAGATAACTGGGGTGTCCTTGGTTGGGTTGCCTGGCAGCTGTCCCAGGGAAACGTTTCTGGCTTGGGGGGTCTCAACCAGATGCTCCCTCCAAGAGGCTATGGGGACGTGGCATGGAGGCCTCCCTGGAGCAGCAGCCCTGATGTCCAGGGCTTCCCTTTTCCTCTGGTGCTGATGGGCCTCCTGCCCTTCCTCTTCTCTCTCTCTCATTCTGTCTCTCTTTCTCCTTTCTTGCTGCTGGACATGGATCTTTCCCCTCCAGAGCGCTCCCGGCAGGAGGAGGAGAAAAACAGCCTCCTGGCTACTGAGCTGCGTCTGGTCCTCCACGGCCTCCACAACTGAGCCCCCCAGCTGCCCCCGCCCTTGCCTGCTTCATGGGGGGGCAGCCCCTCCCCTGCCCCTCCCTTCTCCCCCGTGAGAAGCCTTTTGTGGAGCAAGAGGATTGGGGAAGGGGGTCTCCTCTCTTGCACGCCTTCCTGGAGGATGGGCCTCCCAGAAGAGAGGCGTGGTTCCCAGTCTGAACTGGAGAAGAGCTCAGCAGACGCTGGGCAGGGTGGGAGCCCCTTTTGACAAGGGGTGGGGTGAATGGGACAGGATCCTGGCAAGCGGCGTCTCTCCTCTCTGCTTCTCCATCTCTCCTGAACTGCTCTTCTTGCTGCTCGTCTTGCTGCTGCTGCCTTGCTCCTCTTCACGGATCGACACCCTCTTCCAAGGTGTTTGGGGACCGGAGCTGACTGTTCTCCTTAGGAGCAGGTGGTGGTGAAGAGGGCAGGCCTCTGGGCAACCAGGACGGAGGGGCCACCTCAGCTGCCCTCCAGGGATTGGGGCGGAGGGGGCGGATCTTGCTATTGGATGGAGCCGCTGAACTGACTGGGCCCTCACTGTGTGTGTGTGTGTGTGTGTGTGTGTGTCTCTTTATCTCCTGCCTCTTTCTCTCCTGGGCTGGGGGGGGGGGCTTCCTTCTGGTGGTGGTGGGGTGTGCCTGGGTGCCTGCCTGCCTTGTGTTTGCAGAGAGCTTGGCCAGCGCCAAGGAGGAGAACGTCGGCATCCACCAAGTCCTGGACCAGACACTGCTGGAATTGAACAACCTCTGAGGAGGGTCTGGAGGAGCAGCAGCAGCGGCCCCCTCCCCCCCGCCCCACACTCTTGCCCGGCCAGCACCTCCTGCTGAAGGGAAGCCCCCTTGCCCCCCAGGCCTGTGCTGGCCCCTGTGGGGCTCTGCCTCTGCACTGCCCCTCACCTGCCTGTCCAGTTATTAAAGCAAGTTGAACAGAGGAGGGCTGTGTCTCCCGAGGTCTCTTTTGGGTGGGGCAGCGGGGAGGGAGGGGCAGAGGGTGGGAGGTGACTGGCCCACTGCAGGGGGTGGGGGTCTCTGGACATAGGCCTCATTGTTGTCCTCTGGGGGGAGGCTAAGGTACTTGTGGATACTCCCTTGAGGGGTGGGGGAGTGCTAGGGAAGAGCTGTGGCCCCTCTTATTTTTGGGGTGGTCTGGGCTGACACCCGAGGTGAACCACAACCCCCCTGGGATTAAGGGGTGAGTGCAGCGCCCAGGAGACCTCAGAGGGCAGCACCTGCCATTTGCTCCCTAGGGGAGGAGAGCAGCAGCGCCTTCGATTTGTGGGGCCCCGGGAGGCAATGCTTTTCTTGGATCTGCTGCCCTGTGGCTCTGCTGCCCAAGGCGGTTGCCTCACCTTGCCTCATGGGTGGGCCAGCCCTGGTGGTTGAAGGCAAGGGGTGTCTGAGAGGGCGTTTGGAGGAGCCGGTCCTTGGAAGAATGTAGCCATGTAGCTCAGTGTTGTCTGCACTGGCTGGCAGCTGCTCTCTAGGTGGGATGGACCCTGGACTCTTCTGCACACCAAGCCAGGTGCTCCACAAACAGCTGCAGCCCAGCAATGGGGCCTGAGGGGAGGCAGGCTGGCTGGCCAGGCAGGGAGGAGGAGGAGGAGCTGGCTGGGCAAGCCACCAGCCGGAGGAGATCCCTGTTGGGGGGCCACTGTGGGGGAAATGGAACCAGTACCTACCTTCCATGTTTTGAAGAGGAGGTAGATGCAGACCTGGCCCTCAGCGTGTGGGGGGGACCCAGACACTTCTTAGCCCCCCTAATTGTAGGAAGGATGGAGGCCTCCAGGT
This sequence comes from Podarcis pityusensis, assembly GCF_964106645.2. NCBI lineage: Eukaryota > Metazoa > Chordata > Lepidosauria > Squamata > Lacertidae > Podarcis > Podarcis pityusensis. Next base: position 85,077 of record NC_138036.1, on the reverse strand, counting down.
CTGGCTGCAATGCCTGCTGGGTGCTGGAGACCCTGGGGCAACCACCCTGCGCCCCTTGGGGTGGGGTTCCTCATGTGCCGGATGAGGCTGCCTTGCCCTTCTGCAGCGTTCTGACCCCCATGCTCTGTCTCGTGGCCCCAGGTGGGGGGGTGGCAGGGATTCATTTCTGCCCGGGGGAGTTGCGCTCTGAGCCCGCCGGGTGCTTTGGATAGGAGGGGAGAACTAATGTAAGCTTGAGATCATCCAGCTTCCCAACCTGAGGATGTGAAAGTTGTCAATCAAAAAGGGATCCAGGAAGTTGGAGGCGAGAAGAGCGGGGGAAAGGTTTTATGTTGACGCCCAATGAGGTGTCACCCCAAAAGGCATTGTGAGGATTCCTCAGGCGGCTGAATAAGCAGTAAAAGGGCAATTGCAGCTCAGTGAAAATAAGTGTACAGTGATGCACACTGCTGCAAAATAAATACACCTTAAATTTCACAGCATTGTAGAGTTGGAAGAGACCCCAAGTGTCATCTAGCCCAACCTCTTGCAATGCAGAATAAAACAGCTAAAGAATTCATCAGAGAGTCCATTTCATTGTGTTAACAGCTCTTGCTCTCTGAAGGTTCCTCCTGGTGTACTGTCAGTCTATAGCCGGTTGAGTCCTGCCCTGCGGAGCAGGAAAACAAGCTTGCTTCATCTTCCTTTTGACAACCTTTAGAAATTTGAAGATGTCTCTCATATCTCCTCTCAGTCTCCTCTTTTCCAAGCTAAACATACCCAGCTCCTTCAACTGTTCCTCATAAGGCTTGGTTTCTAGACGTTCCAGCTTGTCAACATCCTCCTTAAATTGTGGTGACCAGAATTGGACACACTATTCCAGGTGTGGCCTGACCAAGGCAGAAGAGAGTGGGACTATGACTTCCCTTGATCTGGACACTAGACTTCTGTTGATGCAGCCTAGAATAGCATTTGCTTTTTCTGCTGCTGCATCACACTGTTGACTCATGCTAAGCTTGTGGTCCTAAGACCCCTGGATCTTTTTCACATGTCCTACTGGTAAGCCAGATGTTCCTCATCTTATATGTGTGCATCTGGTTCTTCCTGCTTAAGTGCAGAACCTTACATTTGTCCCTATTGAAATTCATTTTGTTAGCTTGTGCCAAATTCTCCAAGCTGTTGTGCTCATTTTGAATCTTGCTTCTGTCTTCTGTGGCATTGACCACCCCTCCCAGTTTGGTGCCATCTGCAAATTGGATGAGCACCCCCTCAATTCCTTCATCCAAGTCATTTATACATGTTGAAGGACAACGGGCCCAGGACAGAACCCTGTGACACCCCCCTTGTCCCTTTTTCCCAGGATGACGAAGATCCATTAAGGAGTCCTCTTTGGGCTCCAGCCAGCTACAAATCCACCTAACGGTTACCTCCTTCAACCCACATTTTACCAGCTTCCTTCCAAGAATATCATGGGGGACTTTGAGCTCCCCTCCATCCACCCCCCCAGCAAGTCAAGATCCGCTCCCCCCCCCCGTGTTCCTAGATGGTGCCCCCAGTTTGCCAAGGGGCGGGAGGGGTCGTGCGCTCTCCCCACGGCCCGAGTTCGGCAGCTGCAACTCCCCGCCCCCCAGGCCGAGGTGGGCACTGCCCTTCCCCGCGGCTCCCCGGCCGCCCCCCATTCGACTCCAGTCGCCCCGCCCCGCCCGGCCTGCGGGTCCCGGAGCGAACGCCGCGCGCTCGCAACGGACGGGGCGCCCGCCAGCCGCGCCCGGGAACGGCCCTGGGGGGGGGGGATCGGAAGGCGCCCGGGAGCCCCTGAGCCGCCTCCGCGCCGCCGCCGCCGCCGCCGCCGCGCCCCCCGGGCCCGAGGAGGAGGAGGAGGAGCCTCGGCGCCGCCGGGATGTGATGTCAGGAGGGCGGAAGCGGCGGGGCGGAGGCCCGGCTTGGGCCGAGGGAGCGGAGGGAGCGGCAGAAGCGCGTCTTCCCGGGCGCCGGGACCGGCTGGGCTCGCATCGCGGCGGCGGGGGCGACGCCCCGTCGGGGCTGGGTGCGCGGCCCGAGTGCGGCCATGACTCTGGCCGTCTTCTTCGGCTGCGCCTTCATCGCCTTCGGGCCGGCGCTGGCGCTCTTCCTGCTGACGGTGGTGGCCGAGCCGCTGCGCATCATCATCCTCATCGCAGGGTCAGTGCCGAGGGGGGGAGAGGGAGAGGGGGACCGGGAAGACCCCCCCCGCAGACCGCGCCCCCTCCCCGCGAGGGCCGGCGGAGGCAGAGGGGTGCGTGCCCTGGGTGCGGCCCGGCCCGGTGTCATCCCGGGGGAGGGGTGCGCCCCCGGCGCCGGACCCCCAAGTGCCGGTGGGCTTGGGGGCGGGGGCGATGCCTGGGCCCTGGGGCTCCTGGGCCAGGCTGCGGGGTGCCAGGCTGGGGGGCGCCGGTGACCTTGGCCCTCCTCTCCTCCGCTGCAGGGCCTTCTTCTGGCTGGCCTCGCTGCTCTTCTCCTCGCTGGTCTGGTTCATCGCGGCCAAGGCCAGCGACCCGTCCAACGAGGCGCTCCAGAGGGGCCTCCTCATCTTTGGGGTCATCTTCTCGGTGCTGCTGCAGGAGGCCTTCCGCTTCCTCTACTACAAGCTGCTCAGGTAGGGACGCTGGGGGGCACACGGGGGGGGGGGCTACAGCCTTGGGCCAGGAAAGGTCCCTTTAAAGCCCAGTCCTGCGCTGCCAAGGGGACCCTCCCTCTCAGCAACCCAGTGACAATGGGGGGGGGGGAGAAGCAGTGGTGGAAGCTGCAGGTGGCAAGCGAGGCCCCCCGGGGGGTCACCGCCCAACCAGCTTGATGCCAGTCCTGGGCAAAATAATGCTGCCCATGACCCCTTACGCCGGTTGATACCACAGATTGTCCAGGTGCCCATTTTTGACCCTCCAGAAGGCCTGGCAGCACTGGGAGAAGCCTCTGCCTGAATGCCTGGACTGCTGTGGCTGCTGCCGGTCAGGGCAGGCAGGGCTGGGTGGGTGGAGGGAGGGATGTGGGGCACCAGGCAGCTCCCCCTCTTCCTGTCTGTGGTGGGTTGAGCAGCCACAGACAAGGGGGGCTGGTTAGGGGGGTCACCCTGGAGGGAGGCGGGGGGGCAGGGCTCTTCCCTGCCTCTTCATAATTCCTGGGACCTGCAGCAATGTTATAGAGGTCAGTAATCTGAAGGAAACAAAGCAGCATAAAGCAATGTAGCGCCATGAGAAAATACAGCTTCAACTGGTATATGAAGAGGCTTATCAGAGCAGATTCTTAGGCTGATTGAATATTGGGCCTCCCTGTAACCTCCCTGAGCCTCTCTGCTTGTGCATCAGAACGTCTTCCCTTCCCCGGGCGTTTTGGACTGATGCTCAGGGATTCCCACCCAGGCCTGAGGGTCACGATCCCACAGCCTCCAGCTGGGCAAAAGCATGGGAAGCCAAACAGGGAGGCAGCAAGCAGAGGAAGCAAGACTGTTCTTTGCACTCCTCTTACACTGAGGAGCTGCAGTGGAAGTCTGCACCTTGGACCCTTCCTGCTTCTTCGGCCGTCTTCACTCGGATCTCTTTTGGGCTCCGACGCATCTCATCATGCGGAAGGCCTGCCTTTCCCCATAATCTTACCCTCCAAGGTTGCACATTGCCGTCAGCGCAGTGATCCTTCCTGTTGCCAGCACCAACTTGTTGCACCCTCCCCCGACCCCCATGAGGACTGTGGGGTGGAGGAGACTCCAGGGCAAAGTGAGATCCCTGGGGCAGAGCGGTGTGGGTTGCCCCAGTGCCCACCACAGGGGCTTGGCAGACACAGCAATGGCTGCTGCAGGGGCAGAGGAGATCCTGGTCTGCCTGTAGCAAGGGGTCTTTCCTGGGCCTTTGGTCCCCTTGAGGCCAATGTGCCTGGCTGGACTGGGAGTGCTGGGCCAAAGGCCGCCCGTCCTGTCTGCAAGACGCCCCCCATCCACCTCTGGAGCGCAGAGATTCCCCTTGAAGGCTGATCCTGATGAGCGCCACTCCTGGGGAGAGATGGTGGGCTGCCCCATGACTGTGAAGGCCAGCAGGGGGGCTTGCCTTGCGTGGACTCCAACCATCAGCTTGGCTGGGGGTTTCTTCTGTGAGACGTTATTCTCCTGAAATAAAGTTGAAAATAGAGGCAGAGAGGAAGGGTCCCCCTCACTTTGCACCAAGACTGCAGGCTCTAGTTGTGATTCCTGCCTTGCTGAGGGGGTCCCTTGGGGGTCCCTTCCAACTCTACAATTCTCGGGTTCTAAGACAGGCCAAAGTGCTTAAGGTGAGATATGCTGAAGATTTCCAGTACAAAACTCAGGATTCCTTCTCTCCCCTGACCAGGAAGGCGATTGAGGGGCTGTTGGCCCTGAGTGAAGATGGCTGCTCTCCCATCTCCATCCAGCAGATGGCATATGGTGCGTTTCTAGAGGGCAGGGAAGAGAAATGGGCAAAGAGGGTCTTCGTTCTCAGCCCAGGCTCCCTTGGGGATTGGGAGGGAGGGAGAAAGGAGGCCCGAAAGCGGGGGGTGGGGTCCCACTTTATTCAGAGGGGTCCGACTTCTATATCCATGGGAGGGGCTGCTTGAGCGTGCCCCCCCCCCCGGTCCAGACAATCTGGGGCTGAGCTATCTCCCTTCTGGGAGGGAAAAGAGCGGTCCAGGAACGGGTGGAGAACATGGGGGAGGCTCTGGGAGCATTCCTGGCGAAATGTCTGGGTCTGAGGAGGGGTGGGAGGGATCCACGGTCTGACTCTGCACACAACGGCTTCTTCCCCGCAGTGGCCGGCCTGGGCTTTGGGCTCATGAGTGGGGCCTTCTCCATGATCAACCTTCTGGCGGACGCTCTGGGGCCAGGCACGGTGGGCATCCACGGGGACTCCCAGCTCTACTTCCTGACGTCAGGTAAGGGTCTCCAGAGGCTCCCCCCCCTTGACCCCTCTGGCCTGCCTCCTCCCTGCCTAACGGATGCTCTCTCCCGCCACAGCCTTCATGACACTGGTGCTGGTCCTTCTGCACACCTTCTGGGGGATCATCTTCTTCCACGGTTGTGAGACCAAGCAGTGGTGGGAGGTGGGGGCTGTGGTGCTCACCCACCTGATCGTCTCTGGCCTGGTGAGTAGCTGGAGGGCAGAGAGGGGCTCACTTCTCATGCTGCTGCTTGCCAAAAACAGGGTTCATTTATTTATTTATTTGCTATAAAGGTGTAGCGTAAAACAAACAGTATATTGCATAATAAACAAATCAGGTGCAACATTTATTCTTTTATTATAAAGGAACGATAAAAGAATAAATGGAATATAAAATAATGGCATCAATGAAGTCAAGCTACCAAAAACAAATCCTGGGCGATAAAGGGCAGAGAAGGGAGCAGCTGCCATGGGGGGTGGCAGGGGCTTGGGGTCGAGTGGCGCAACCTTGACACTGTGCCTGCTCTGTGCTGAGCTCCCTGCCACGCACCCCCTTCCGCTGCCGGTGACTGGCAGTGATGTGGGGCTGGGAAGGGGAGAGGGAAAGCACTGCCACCCCCTCCGGCCACCCCACGGGCTGCTATGGGGTGTCTCTTCCACACTCTCCATTCCAGCTCCCTTAAGAAGTAGGAAAATGCATTAATCTAAATCATAAAGGAATAAGTGAAATAATACTGACTTGGGTCTTCCAAATTCCCAACTGTTCTTAACTTGCTAGTATTTAGTATTTTAATAGTTGTTGTTTTTTTTTTTTTAAAAATGAATCTCCAGAGAAATTTGCTGTTATTTAGCTACATTTAATTACCAGCATAAAACAGTCTGTATCTGCCTCTCAAATAGAAAATTCAGCACTGCAAAGTCATGTCCCAGGTAAAAAGAAGAGGAGTCCCCAAAGTGTTTGCAGTCTTTATGCAAAAGTTAGAAGAACTTCTGGTATAAAATTAGTATTACCACAGAAGCAAGTTTTACAGGGGAGGGAGACGTGTGATGGAGAAGTCTAATTGGAGCTTTGAATGGAATCTGTGAAGCTGCTCCATGTCCACAGAAATGGAAATGCTTCGGGGGGAGATGGGAATGGCATGAAAGGATGGGGAAGACCATGCTAGTCTCTTCATGTTCAGAGGAAGCAGCCCAGCAAGGTCAAAGGAACAGACAGTCGGAGAGTGGGAAAGCCAGCTGAGGAGAAGCAACTCTCCAAAAGCTCCCTGAGGAATAGATCCTTGAAAGTCCCTGAAAACAAGACAAACAGAGCCATTTTTACCTTGTACCCAGATGCTTCTCATGTGGGAGCCAGTTGAAAATCCCCTGGGAGGGAGTTGCGTCAAGGGGGCACCACCACCGAGAAGGCCCTGCTTCTTGCCGCTGGGCTCCCAAGTCGCTCCAGCCTGTGGGTGCAACCAGCCAGGCCCAGTTGCCCACTGGCAGCCAGTGCATGCTTAGCGATCGGGGTGGATGGTGAGACACCTCCCCCCCCCCCATGATGCTCCTCCAGGATCTGGGCTGCCGCAGGCGCAACTTCCTTCCCACGCTGAGTCAGAGAGGTGCCCCTTGCCACACCCCGGCCTCTGCGATGGTGCATTCATGGAGAAACTGGTTCAGGAAGCAGCAGCCAGCTCCCAGGTGCACTGGGTGGGGGGGGGGGAGAGAGAAAGGGCTGGCCCCAGACTTGGGGACCCCCTCCCATTCTGCTCTTCCCCCCTTCCCTGCCTCTCCTGTCCCATCTTCCCAAGACCCAGCATAGGCGTTCCTGGGCGCCTTCTGCCCTCACCTGTGCCGAGAGAGCTCTGAAGCGGCTTCCTGAACCCAGCACTTTGGTCATGGGGAGCTCAGGTGTCGTATTGGAGGGGGGGTGTTGACACATCCTCTTTGACCTGGGCCAGCACACCTGAAACAAGGTGAATGGAGTGTCTGGGTCACCATGAAAGGGGGCCGTGATGGTCCTCTGAGGGGCCTCACTCCCCCCCCAACACACTGCTGGCAGCCAAAGGGTGAGGCAGGTCTGAGATACTTCTTCCATTCAGTTGTCAGACCAGCAGAAATCTGAACAGGCCAATTGTTAGATGACGGATAGGAGCAAGTTCTTAAGGACATTCTAAAAATCCTAAAAAGACAAGAAAAGCAGCAGCACATTTGAGAACTATCCTGCAAAGGAGAGAATGGAAAAGTTTCATTCAGAATGAAACTCAATTCCTGCGCTTCTTCACCTTACATTTAGCATATAGTGATTCAAAATCCTGGGTTAGAATCAGAGTTGTTGCTGAAAGGCGACCCCAAAGGTCATCTAGCCCAACCCCCTGCGGTGCAGGAACCACAGCTAAAGAATCCCTCACAGATGACCACCCAATCTCTGCTGAAAACCTTCCAAGGCAGGAGATTCCACCACTGCCCAAGGGAGCCTTTTGACTACAGTCATAGCTCATGCTGTTTGCTTCATGATACATTTTTTCAGGTTGCATCCCGTAGCGACCCGGAAGTACTGGCAAGGGTTACTTCCAGGTTTCGCCGCTCACGCATGCGCAGACGCAGCGAATTGCAACCTGCGCGTGCGCAGACGCGCTGCTGTGGGTTGCGTTCTATTCATGTTGCGAATGGGCCTCCGGAACGGATCCCGTTCGCAACCAGAGATACCACTGTACATCTGTTGATGCAGCCTAGAATAGCATTAATCTTTTTTTGCTGCTGCATCACACGGTGGACTCAAGTTAAGACCCCTGGATCCTTTTCACATGCTTTGCTGGCAAGCCAGGTGTCCCTCATCTTATATTTGTGCACTTGGTAATTCCCGTCTAATTGCAAAACCTGACATTTGTCCCTATGGAAATGCCTTTTGTTAGTTAGTTCTTCCTCCAGAAGCATTTGCTTCCCCTCCCTGTTTGTCTACTGCAATGTGATGTTGTCTCCCTTCCTGCAGACGTTCTGGAACCCGATCTACCTGGGGAGCCTCCTCCCTGCCTACCTGCTCATGGCAGGTGCTGCCGTCTGGGCCTTCCTCGTCTCTGGCGGCTCCAAAGAGAACCTGCGCCACTTCCTCCTGTGTAAGTATGGCCAGAGGTTGCCTGAGGGGCAGCAACACCCATCACCGTGGCTCCAAGCAGCAACCCACCCAGAAGCCTTGGCCCCTCCATCTCCTGGGGCTTGAGGTCTCAGGCTCTTTGCCTCTGACCCCCTCTGTCTGTTTCCACAGGCCTGCGGAGTGGGACAGCGCCACCACCCGGATCCTGAGGCCCCGCTGGGCTCCCCCGCCCTGTCCTTTGGAGCCATTTGCTGAGGCAAGGAGGATGCAGCTGCTGTGCCTTTGGGAGTGCTTCTGGGCCTCAGGAGGGGGCCGCTGGACTTGCCCCCAGAAGCCCCTCTTGGGGCGAGTTGCCGTAGAAGGTCTGGGCACAAGGGGCGCTGCAGCAGAGCTCCTGGACCCTGTGAATCTGCAGCAAAAGCCCCCTCCCTCCAGAGAGGGGTTCCTGGCTCTGGCCAGCTGGCGTTGTTTAAATAGGGGGTGGGCTTTGGGGGTGCTGCCGGCATAGGGTGTTGGGGGGTGAGCATCTGTCTCTGTGGGGTGGGGGTGCAGAGGGAGAGCCAGCTGTGTGGTCTGCTTAGAGGAGAGAGGGGATCGGGGTGGGGGTTACTGGGGAAGGGAGAATGCCCCACATGGCCTCTTTCTTTCATGGGGGGGCACATCTCTGCACATTTGTACTAATAAAAAGGCTGGATGAGGCCCACAGTGTGTGCACACCTGTCTGTGGGCAGTGGTGGGGTTGATGGTGCTACACTGAGGAAGGGGGGCTTCAGAGAGGGGGCTGCATCCTCTGAGAAATAGGACTGGGAGGCTGCTGGTTGCTTCAGGGGTCCCTCCTGTTCGGATTATGTTTCTGGGGGTGGCAAGATGTCCTTTGGTGTCCTTCCAGTCTGATGAGAAACGGTTGTGGGGGCTGGTTTTGTTTAGCCTGGAAGAGAGGAGGCTGAGAGGAGATAGGAGAGCCATCCTCAAATATCCCAAGGGCTGCCACATGGAAGAGGGAACAAGCTTGTTTTCTCCTGCTCTGGAGGGTAAGCTTCAAACCAATGGCTTCAAGTTACAAGAACGGAGAGTCCAGCTAAACCTCAGGATGAACTTTCTGGTGTCAAGAGACAGTCTCCCTCTGCAGCAGTGTTTCCCAGCCTTTGGCCTCCAGCTGTTTTGAAATACAACTCCCATCATCCATGGCCACTGGTCCTGCTAGCTAGGGATGATGGGAGTTGTAGTCCAAAAGCAGCTTGAGACCCAAAGTTGGGAAACGCTGCTCTGGAGGATGTGGATTCCCCTTCCTTGGAGGTTTTTAAGCACAGCTTGGATGGCTACCTGCCATGGATGCTTTAGTTGAAATTCCTTCATTGCAGAGGGTTGGGCTAGATGCTTCTCAGGGTCCCTTTCAACTCTACCGTTCTATTAAATGAATAAATACTTTTGGGTAATTGGACCTCAGTTAATCCAGGGTTTTCAACGCTAGTACTAATTGGGCCCCAAAATGCCTCCTGTTTCGCTGTATACTCTGGGACAATTTTTCAATGTGAAGAGCACCCAAATATAGAAAGAAACACAAGTTTCTTTGATAAACTACACAGGTAAGGCCACATGAGCCGCCTCCTCCAACCGTCCCCAAACCTTTAGGGAAAAAGGTCATATAGCTCCAAATAACTGCCATGAAGATGCATCCCGAGAGCATTAAGCTTGAGCTCTTTCACTGCCTCTCCCTTTGCTGGGACCTGGAGCTTATCCTGCTTCTGACATCATGGTTTGTTTGAGTTTTATACCACCCTCCACTGATGCCCTAAGGATACACCTGCATCCAACCTCAGCCATATCCACAGAAACCCCCGTGGCCTGTCAACCTCTGCAACTAGCTCCCCATCAGCCTGACACTCCAACAATGTTGGCCATTAAAGAAAACAGAAATAAATAGAAGAAAAGGGGGCACTGCTAGTGAAGGGGTCTTCACCTGGTCCATCTCTGTCCTGCTGATCGTTATCCATTATTGCTTCAACTTGGGAATCAGGAAGTCTGGCCTTTGAATCCATGCCCAGAACATGGTGCCTTCACATCAAGCCAGTGTGAAGAGAGCAATCCTGGTGGTGCCAGGCTGAGTCCAGTGCCAGGAGGGCCCTTGCCAGCTGGTGTGAAGGGAGTCTAATCCTGCTTGGCTGACTCCTTGTTTCCCCTTCCCATGTCAAGTGGTGAGAAGGACAAAACAGTAACCTAAGTAGAGACTGGCTGCTGGATCAGGCCAAGGGCCAGAGTGTTCTGTATCCTGTTCTCACAGTGCCCAACCAGATGCCCGTTATGGGAAACCTGCAAGAAGAACAGGCAGAAAGCACCCTTTTGCGGGCAAAGCCAAAAAGTCCTGCTTGCAGCTGCCTTTCAGCCACCACACCAGGAACCTCAGCCGAGGGATCTTGACAGGTGGCAAGGACATCTCACCTGCCAATCAGGTGACAGCATGAGGTCATGTGATTCACAGTCTGCCAGCTTCCCCCACCTGCCAGCTTTAGCAAAGGCTGGTCTTGACAAGAATCTGGTCTGTGGAGCCAAAAATGTCCCTGCTTTACCGAAATGGCCTGTTGGGCCCCTCCCCCCTTCCTGCGGCTCAGCCTCAGGGCCATGCCAGCCGGCAGCTGCCCCCTAGGCCTCTTGTCACAGGCCCTCCCTCCCCCCTGCTAAAAAGGTGCCCACCACCCACTGCCATTGGGCCTGGCACTGCAGCCGAGTCCAGAAGCCACTGGGTCTTTGAGCTCCACACTTTCTCCACAGACAGTGGTTCTCCAGGGCTCAGGCCGGGACTCTTTCCCAACTCTGTCTCGAAATGCTGGGGATTCACCTGGAGAACTACTACCTGCAAAGCAGGTGCTCTACCACTGAGCTACAGCCCTTCCCATCTCCCACCCCAGCTGGTTTATTGGCCATGGCAATTCAGTCACCAAACTTGTCTATGTGCTCTTGGGCTTCTGATTTCTCTTGAACAACTGACATGGCAGCGCCAGTCTGGCAAAGTGGTCTTGATCCATTCACCCATTGCATCCTGACATTTCTCTCTCCTGTATAGTCCTAGAATTGAGGAGTTGGAAGGACCCAAAGAGTCATCTAGTCCAACCCTCTGCAACCCGCAGTTTCTTGGGAGGCCGCCTTTCTTGTATGTGCACAGCATGGTTGAGGTGTGCTGTGCTGCCCAAGGCCCTTTTGCCCATCCCTGCCTTGTGTCGTGGGGCATCGTCTCCACGCCTGGATCCAGGGCCACACTTCATTTCCCAGCCGAAGGACACCCCACAGCCAAGCGGGCATCAGAAGCAGCAGAGCTTGAACCTCTGGGGGCAGAGGCAGGCCAGGCTGGCTCTGAGGCCTCCCCCTCTCCCCATACCCAGGGCCCTTTGGGGTCTCCCTGAAGCCCCGCTCTTTCAGGTGGGGTGGGGAGGCTTCCCCCAGAACTGAACAAGGGAGGGGGCTCCCCGGGAAGAGGGTGGGTTGTCCTTCACATCAGGAATGCTTTAGCTTTGATTCCTGCACTGCAGGGGGTTGGACTGGATGACCCCAGGGGTCCCTTCCAACCCAGCACATCTGTGACTCTCTTTTAAAAAGTGGGCAGAGATGGGAGCATGTGATTCAAACCTTTTTGTAATGCAAAAAAGAACTGGCACAATAAAGGCCTGGTTCCATTGTGGGTTCTTGTCAAAAGGGGGTGGGGTGCAAGAGGGTCTCAGTTCACAACAAATGCTCTGTGTGCGGCCTTTGTGACCCAGCAGCTGCCGCAGCGAAGTCCACGCCCAGCCAGGCTTCCATCCCATCCAGGCAGACCAGAGTGCTGGTGGGCAAGGAAACCACAGGAAAGGAACAGAAACGGGAAACAAAATATACCGCGTCACATACAAAGGGGAAGAGGAAGAGGAGACCAAAGGAAATGCGGAAATGCTACGTTTCTCTTCCATCTCATCCCCGTACATATTTCTCCTGGTTGTAACATTGCCAGTAAAACCCAGTAAAAACGTTTTCGGGATGAAAAAAGAAAGGTGCCTCAAGCAACAGTAATGAAGCCGTGAATCAGATTATGAGTGTGAGAGCAAGAGAGGGAGCTGCTCTTGTTGCTCTTGCAGCTGAAATACTCCAGGGATGCTTCTTGTGCACAGAAGAATCTTTAGCGCCTGCCTCCTCCTGACGCCTGTCTCTGCGCCGCTCACTTCTACTGTGTGTCGGCCGGAGAACGTCTCCCAGGCTGGGCATCCCTTCATCAGCCAAGATGCCCACCTGGCACTGCCCTGCAATGGCTCAGAGCAGCAGACCCAAGTTGCCTCCCCAGCAAGGTGGGAATGGAGAGATGGGTTTCATCCGGCACTCAGTCCCAGTCTTCCTCCCATTCAGAACCAACCAGAACGAAGACAGTTGTTGACATATTCAGGATGGACAGCGGGAAGGGCTCCGTCTCCAAGGCTAGACATCGCTCCCACTAGACGCAGTGTCAGCAAGCCACCTGGGTGCCTTGAAAGGCGGACTGGACCAAGGCAGGGAGGAGGAGGGGGCCCTCTGTGGCCACAGGGCATGCTGGCTGTGGGCTCCCCATGGAAGGAGAGGCACCTGGACCCCTGAGAGCAGCCGCAGGGAGGGTCTCCCACCCCAGGGACGTCCTGCACAAGGCCCTTGGGTAGCCACAGGGGGCAACAGGAGGCTGGGCTCAAGAAGCCTTGGGCCTGACCCAGCAGAGCAGAGCCCCCTCTGGTGGGCCAGATCCAGCCGCTGCTGCCCGGGACTGTGGGAAAAGAGAGAGGGGGCTTGCCACTGCTTCACCCAGGAGCCCTTGCCCTTGCCGAGGTCCCTGTGCTGGTCTCCGAGGCTCCTTCCTGCATGCTTATGCTCGGTCAGGGGGGCAAGTGCCAGGGCCAAGGCTGTGGGGACACCGTGGGGCTGGGTGCCTGGGTGTCTCCTCCTTGTGGGGTGGGGGCAGGGAGGTGTTCCGACGTGGCAGAGGGAGTCGTGAGAGGCAGGGGGAGAGAAGCTGCCAGGGCTTCCTTCTAGGCTGCATTCTCCTCCGTGGTGGCTGCTGTGTAGATGATGCTGGACTTGATGGGCTGAGAATCCCGTCTGCAGGGGGGGAGTGGGAGGCAAGTAGAGGCACATTTAGGACAGAGTTCTTCCCCCTCTCCCCAGCAGCCAGGTCTCCACTGGACCCCTTTGTGCCTCAGACTGTCCTTCCATTGGGGCAGGTCAGAGACAGAGGCAGGAAAGGGAGCAGCTTTTGGGACCCTCCCTGGGAAGCGGGAGAGGGGAGAGAGGCTGAGAAAGAGCACCGGGGGAGGCACGGGGGCTCCCCCCCCAGCCATGTGGGCTCTCGTGGCACCCCTCCCAGAAGGGGGTCCTAGGCAGAAGCCCCAGATCCAGGAGCTGCCCTGAAGGAGCCTCTGCTGGGCTTTGTGCCTTCAGCTCCAGGGGCTTGCAATGCCCCTCCCCTCTTACCTGCGGTTCTGGGCCTGGTGCTTCCGGACATAGAGGAAGAAGGCCAGAGCAGTGATGCCAAAGAGAGCTGCAAATATGGCGGCCAACACGTCCCCTGTGGAAAGAGAGCAACCTGTTGGTTTGTCCTGGGGAAGGTAGCCAAGGGAGGCCTTGAGTGCTGTGAGGGGAGTGAGGGAGGTCCTGCCCTGTCTGGCTGGGGGGGGGGGGGAGCCCTTCTGAGGCACCTTCCAGGCTTGCATGAGGGGAGCTGTGACCCGCATATAAAGGGTGGCAGTGTGAACCACAAAGCCTGCAGGGAAACTGGTGGAGAAGAGCTCTTGCCCCAGACCCCCCAGCAAGAAGGCAGTGAGGTCACAAGCTATAGTGCCCAGGTGGAGCAAGGGATGGGGCACATACCTGTCTGAAGGGAGGAGCCCACCTGCTGGTCAGCACCTGGAAGCAAGCAGAAAAATGGGAGTCAGATGCCAGGGAGGGGCAGCTGGGGGGCTCCTCTCCCGAGCTGCTAACCAGTGATCAATGTCTCAGGTTGGGGTGTGTGTGTGTGAAGATGGAGGAGGGGAGACACCAGCCCTTAGTTCTGCTCTTACCTGAACTTGTGGCTGGACTCTGACCTAAAACACACAAGACAGTGAATTGTAGGAGGAGCTGTGGTTGTTTTCTTTTATATTTATTAGGCGCTTTGCTCACAAAAATGTCTCAAAGAAGCTTACAGCAGATTCTAGACACCAAAGCCAACAAGAACAAGCCTGCAGAACAGTAAAAACCCCAAAAGCGCCAGTGAAAGGCGTCACCTGCCACACAAAATGGCATAACAGCACTTAAAAGCCTTAAGTTTCAGAGCCAAATGCCCAGGTAAAAGGGGAGGGAGGAGCCTGGTGCCAAAAAAATAAAATAGAGCTTGATTGATTGATTGATTGATTGATTGATTGATTGCGGGGGGAGAGAGAAGACGTGAATTCCTCCCCTCCCAATTTTCACATGTGCCCACCATGGAAGATTTCCCAGAAGCAACCACACAAAAGCCACAGCAACTGTGTAGCCACAGAGGGAGCTTCACAAGGACCCCACTCCCCCCCAAAAAAAACTCTGGGTGGTGCTGAGGCAGTGGCAGAACTTTTGAGGGGTTCATTCACATCTTCTTTGGCAGGAAGAGGAATGGTTTGGCTGTTCCCCAAAGAATAGGAGCAAGAGAAAGGAGGGAGGCAGCAGGTTTGGGAGCAGGGGAGGGGGTTATGTAACACACCACCCAGCCCCACATCAGGCCCACAGCCTATAGGTTGCAGCTCAGCCCAGATTTTAGCTCCCTGGGCGCCACAGCCAAAGGAGAGCCCAGACAAGCATCAGGGAGGCGGCGGCAGTGGCCAACCCGGCCTGAAGAGCAGGGATTTGGGGAGGGAGCAGAGAAGGAAAGGAGCCTGGTGAGAGACGAAGGGGCAGCCAAGCCACCAGCCAGAGAGCCCTACCTTCTCCAGAGGCTGGTTCAGGGTCTCTCCCTGAGGCACCATCTGGGGTGTGGGGCTGCCCTCCGCCTGCAAGGAGGCCAAGAGCGTCAGACCTGCCCCTCCAGGGGAAGCCCCCAGGGCTGCCCTTCCTCACCCACAGCTGCTTCTGCCCTCAGAAGAGGCAGCCCAAGGGGAAATGCCTGCTGAGCCTGCCAACTGGAGTATCAAGGCAGAGGTATGTCTCCCCCTCTGGCCTCCACCCCAGAGGAAGCCCAGAAGCAGAGCTGCCAGCCAGACCTCCCCGCCAGCCCCCCCCCCATTTTGGGGGCAGCCCAAGGCCTTACCTGCTGCAGATCCTGCACTGTCGCCCCCGCCTTCCTCTGCAGGACCATAAGGATCCGGGGCCCTTGGAGAGCCCCCCTCACCTGCAGGATCGAGCACAAGGAGCTGGTCAGTGCTTGTTTTGCGCTTTTGGTCCTTGTGTTCACTCCAGGCAGCAGGCAAAGACGGAGCCCCATAGCGAGACCCCTTGGGCCAGGGGAGGGCCATGGCCCAGTGGTAGAGCTGCTGCCTTGCAGGCAGAAGCTCCCAGGTTCAATCTTGATTGGTGGCATTTACAGAAAGGGCTGGCAGAGAGTCATTCCTGAAATCTGGAGAGCCACTGCTGCTCTCGGAGCATGAGGGTCCAGGGGTCTGAGCCTGTGACCTCTGCTTCCTATGTCCCTGGGGCAACCACCTCATCCCAGGGAATCTGCAGCCCTGTGGCCCAACTTCACAGCCTCCAAGAGGAGTGCAAGGGAGTTGCCACAGCTGCACCTCCAGGGAGCGTGGCTGGATTTGTCATTTGGTGGGAAAAGTAGGGGAGGGTACTGCTCTCCCTGAGCAGAACTTGCAACAGCAACACATATCCCATGACAGACACTTTGGTTTCCCCATAACGGTCTGAATCATAGATGCATAGAATTGCAGAGTTGGACGGGACCACAAGGGTCATCTAGTCTAACCCTCTGCAAGGCAGGACTCAAAGAACTTGCAACCTTGATTTTACTAGTGCCAGGCTCTCACCAACTGAGCTAACCATCACCCAACCATTCAGGTTGCCTGAAACTGCCCCCATAGGTCCCAAGTGCCATGCACATCAATGGCTGTCTTTGGGAGGGGGCCATTGTTCTGCACAGCTTTCCTGGGATTGGCGGCTCTGGATGGGCAGGCAGGCAAAGGAATGGTCCTGGGCTTTGCTCAACTCCATCAAAGGTTTCCTACCCAAGCTTGGTGCTGCTGTCTAATATTAAGAGCCCTTTCACCTGTTCAGTGGAAGTAAGGTCCTCCCTGGCACCGAAGATTCAGGCTCCGTCTGGTATCTCCCCAGCAAAGCCACAGATGCCCTCAAGTGACGTCCATGCCAGGTGGAGACGGCGGAGCCCAAAACTCTCCTGTGGCTGCTGAGCAACTGTCTGGCAAACAATCCTATCTCTTCCTCCAAAGGACTCCACCTGCCCCCCCCCCGGCCAGGCCCAGCCGCCAGGTGAGGCACACCTTGGCTTGGGAGGGGGAACCTTCCTGTGACGCAACAGCCCATTCAGGGAGACCAGGAAGGAGGGCAAGTGGCGGCCCTGGGAGGGAGGCCAGATCAACAGCCTTGCCTGATAACAAGATTGTCCCACGGCCCGAGGAATCAGGGTCAGACTGTGTGTGTTTTTGTGGGTGGGACGGAGGAGGCTAGGAAGTAGCCAAGGACCAAGGGAGGGAGAAGAGAGGAGAAGAAAGGGCTGTGTCTGTCCCAGAGTCATGGACCTCAGTACACAAGAGACAAGGCTGCTCAAGATCACCTTGAATGGAGGGACTGATCCTCTGATCCAGAACGAGACCAAGGCAGAAATCAGTGGGCGAGAGAGGCTGCTCAAAACTCTGAGAATCATAGAACGGTAGAGTTGGAAGGAACCCCAAGGGTCAATTAGTCCAACCCCCTGCAATACAGCTGCTCCCGGTACAGGGAAGACAAAGTAGCAGAACAAGGAGGAGAAGGAAAGAGGTCAGGGCAGGGAGCTACTAGAAACAAAGACTAAAGGAGAGATATAAATACTGGTGAGCATCAGGGGATGAAACATCCAAAGAGAGAAGTGGCCGGACTCTGTGGTGGCAGAAGTGTTTCTGGGGAGGCTCTCCACCTGCCCTGGTCCCTGGCCCTCTTTCAGAGGGGATGGAGAACCAGCGGCCATCCAGATGTTGCTGGACTCCAGCCCATAAATCATGAGAGTTGCGCCCCAAGACCCTCTAGGGAGCCACAGACTGCCTTGGTGCTGTTCTACAGGGTTGGAGATGTGACTGTCCTGAGGCAGAACTCTCAGCTAAGCCCAACAACAGGCTCCCTTACCAGGCGGTTGAGCCCCTTCTGGGCTGTGGAGCATCAGGAAGCTGGCCAGGACACTCCGGCCCTGCAGACTCTGAGGCAAGCGGAAGTTGTCCTGGATCAGCTCGTCCTCATCTCCATGAAGGGTGTCCTCCAGCAGAGAGATCTGAAATGAGAAGGCACAGGTCATTGAGATGAAACATCCGACAGAAAACAACACTCCCAAGGATTCAAAGACAGACCTACTGTAGAGGGGAGTCTAGCAAATCACAGAAACATAGAATTGTAGGGTTGGAAGCACTCCCCAGGGTCATCTAGTCCAACTTCCTGCAATGCAGGAATCCCAGCTGGATCACCAGACCACACACTATGATGGAGAAGCAAGGCAACATGCAGGGAACCGTCTTCCTACAAGACAACCCCTCTGCATGTTCCTCCACCCAGACAGACCTGATCTGGGGACAGCCGAATTGTCTGGTTAAAGATCGTCCAGTTCACCGTCTGGTAACAAGGTGGAGTGGTCAGTGAGCCATTATAGCGGAAGTAGCGACTGAGGTCGTCAGGAAGGAGCTTGGCTACATCAAAGGCAGGAATCCAGGTTTCTTCTCCTGGGAAAGGAAAGGAGGGGAGGGTGGTCCATAGCGAAGGGACCCAGAACATCTGCTTTGTTAGACGGCCCCAGAGAGTTCCAGTAACAAGTGTGTGTGAGAGAAAACACAATGCACAATCTAACACACCTCATGGGCCTTTTTCCTAAATGGACAAACCCTAAACATTGTGGCCTCTCCTCCTAGGGGAGTTGCTCCGGCCCCAAAATATCTCAGGTCCCAAAACATCACGAGGTGTGCCCCCCAAAAAAGTGCAAATGCAAGAAGGGTCGATGGAAGAAGATTGGAAAAAATTCAAAATATATCTTCAAAAGTACTGCAATATAAAAGAATGTTAGAAAGAGGTTGGGAAAAGAATATTAGGTCGTTCTGGTAGATATGATATAATGGACTAAGCAAAAATGAGTTGATGAAATTGATGAATTAGAGGAGGTCTAATCACATTATTTTAATTTTAAAATACGTAAATGAAAATAAGGTTAGAAGGATTTGCTGGAAATACGATCTGAACTAGAATACAAAACTGGGAGGTGAGAGGAGGTCATGGAAATAAGTAAAGGGAAAAGGCTATGTAAAGGTTTAATCTGTTTTTGTTTTATTTTAACTCAATGTATTTTTATATTTTTTGTTAAGTTTTCTTTTTTATTCTATCTTATTGTTCTTTTTTACTTGTTTATTTCTTGCTTTGTTATGGCTAAAGTTTTCTTTGTATTTTGTATGGTTTTTCTTTTTCTTTTTTGGAACTTTAAATCTGGAATAAATATTATTTAAAAAAAAAAAAGTGCAAATGCAAAGCAGAACCCCTGCTCAAAGGGGCTGGAGCCCAGGGAGAGGCAGCCCTGACTCCCCATGGCCCAGCACCCACTCTGCACCCACAGAGTCTTGCATGAATCTTGATTTCCCTAGACGAGGCAAAGCAAAAGGAGCCCAGCAAGAGCTGACAGGCTGGATGAGCATCTTCTGCCCATGGGCTCCTTGCAGCACCCCTTGCTCTTACCTTCCTCATGGACATCATTCAGATGTTCAAGGATGTACTGATATGGCTCGTTTTCCTCCGACCCAACCTGGAATGGCAGTGGAAAGGGCTCTTGAGAGCTCTGAGTGGGGGCATTGGCACCGCTCATGAGCTGGTGCTGGTGGATGTCTCCAATGCAGCCCCCTCCCACTGCCCCAGAGCACAGGAGGAGCTGCTCAGACCCCTTGCACGGCTTCATTTGCCCCCTCTTCCTGCCACCGTCACCTGCAGAAATGCAGCCAGCACAGCCAAGCCTCCGGGCTCGACCATCGCCTCCTGGATGGTGTCAAAGTGGGAGCTGTAATAAACCACATGAATCTGGAAGCAGAAAGAGAGAAGAGCCATGAGTCCCTCAAAAGTCCCATCTGGACCTTCTCCAGCAGCTCAAGAAGTCAGGCAGTATACTCCAAGTGTTTCACTTCATACAGTATGTTTATAGAATGGCATTATGATATTGGTAGCTTTATTTTCCTATATTCCTCCAGGGATGGCCATTCTACTTTCAGGATTTCTTCCTGAGATGCAGAGGCATCTAGCTGGCAGCTTTGGGGCAAAGAATGCCAGATTCAATGGACCATTAGCTGAATTCAGCAAGTTTTCAGCTGGAAAGTCTACACAAAATCATCTATGGCTCTGACCTGGTGGAATGCTCTGTCCCAGGAGACTAGAGCCCTGCAGGATTTAACCTTCTTCCGTCGGGCCTGTAAGACAGAGCTATTCTGCCTGGCCTTTAATTTGAATTCAGCCTGATCTTTTATTTCCCTTCTCTTCCCTCCCCCTCCCCTTTTATGAAGATTACCTGCTCTGGGACCCCACGGCTAATTCTCCCCTGGTCTCCTCGCTGGCCCAAGTAGGACTAATTCAGCCAGCTAGCCCTGGTGACTATCTAATGCTTATTGGATGGATTTCCCCCAAATTGATATTTGAACTTTGAATTTTATTGTTATTCATGTTTTTATACTGTTATTTTATGCTGCTTCTATGTTGTATTACAATTAAGTGTTTTAAATTTGTTGTTAGCTGCCCTGAGCCCAGTTTCTGAACCAGGAAGGGCGGGGTATAAATTTTAAAAAAAAAATATTATTATTATTATTATTATTATTATTATTATTATTACCTATAAATTCAAAAGTGAAATTAATGGCTGCTTTTTTAAAAAATAAATACCTGTGCTTACCTGATATTATTATTTGTACTGTCATCATGGTCATTATTATATGACATCATGCAATATTTTTATACTATTCGATTGCGATACTGCCCTCATTGTTATGGATTAGACTGGACTGGTGAGCTTCCCTCTGAGGTATTTTTTGGGGGGGCAGGGCTGTAAATGTCATAAATCCAGCTGTGCTGCCCCCTCCACCGCCAAGCCCTTCCCTGACACTGCTGATGCAACCTTTGGGCCCCCAGATCAGCCAAGGGCCTGGGGGGGGGTCACCAGCACCCCCTCCTGTCAGGTCTGTGGATCAGGAGGACTGGGGATTCTTTTTGGGGGGCTGTCATAGTTTTTATTTATTCAAACTACTCATAAGCCACCTTTCTGCATGAGACCCTCTCAAAGCAGCCACGCAAGAGGCCAGAAGCAGGCGGGAGCCGGGCAAGGGGCAGTGGGACTTACCTCTCCAGCATAGCGGTGCCCATCCACTGTGTGCTCAGAGCCGGGCTTCAGGGCAGACCCCCAGTGCAAGTGCAGCTGGGCAGCCTGGTATGGCTGCGGGAATCCCCCGCCGGTGAGGGTCAAATTCCTGGGCAGGTCGAGGACCACTGCGGGGGGGGGGGGAGTAAAGAGAGAGACACTCAAGATGAGAGGCTGCTGCTTCCCTCTCCTTCTTTGCACACTGGAGACAGAGCTTCCCTCCTTGGCATCCTTTGCACCAAGGGCACCTCTCAGGCAAAACTCACAAGGCGCCTGAGGGCAGAGGGCTCTGGTGCTCAGCTCCTGCTTCTGGCTGGTGAAGGGCAGAGCAGGATGCTGGAATGGATGGGTCTTATTGGGCCTGATCTAGCAGGGCTCTGACATCACCTTGCCAACAAAAGTCCGTATAGTAAAAGCTATGGTTTTCCCAGTAGTGATGTATGGAAGTGAAAGCTGAACCATAAAGAAGGCTGATCGCTGAAGAATTGATTCTTTCGAATTCTGGTGCTGGAGGAGACTCTTGAGAGTCCCATGGACTGCAAGAAGATCCAACCTCTCCATTCTGAAGGAAATCAGCCCTGAGTGCTCACTGGAAGGACAGATCCTGAAGCTGAGGCTCCAAGACTTTGGCCACCTCATGAAAAGAGAAAACTGCCCGGAAAAGACCCTGATGTTGGGAAAGATGGAGGGCACAAGGAGAAGGGGACGACAGAGGACGAGATGGTGGGACAGTGTTCTCGAAGCTACAAACATGAGTCTGACCAAACTGCGGGAGGCAGTGGGAAGACAGGAGCGCCTGGCCTGCTCTGGTCCAGGGGGTCACGAAGAGTCGGACACGACTAAACGACTAAACAACAACAAGCAGGGCTCTTCTTATGCTCTTAAGTGCCTGCTGGGCACCTGATCCACACTGTCTTCTCACCAAAGGGAAGCCTAGAAACAAGCGGGACCTGCGTGCAAGTCCAGCCACTCTCCCCCCAGCCATTGGCATTCAGAGGCACTGACTCCTCTGGCAGCGCAGGCAGAGCACAGTCCTCATGTCTAGTAGACATCAGTAGGTTTCTCTTCCATGAATCCCACCCCCCCTTGGGTGGGCGGCCATTACTCTGGGCAAAAGTTGTAAGGAAAATGGGTGGGGGGCACACAGTGAGTTCCGTCAGCTTTTCTGTCTTCTCTGCAGGCCGCTGCTTGCACTGCACAGGGAAGTCAGTCAGAGGAGGAGACCCCCTTCCGACAGCCGGCCCAGTTTGGGCAGAACTGCTGGCACTCGCACGCTGGAACAAATCTGAGGCATCCGGGGACAGGAGTCTGCAGGTGGCATTGCAATGGCAAATGTATTCCCAGGTGCCCCCCGCCCGCCACTGGGTGAGGGTCTGCAGCCAGCCCAATTCCACACCCCTGACCCCACACAGACCTTTGCATCCAAGGGATGGGGTGAGATTAAAAATTCCCCATCTCATTTGGATACTTTGTTTGGGTTTTTTTATAAATATTTATTAAAGTTTTCACAATATTACAAAATGAAAAAGAAAAAGGAAATAATACAAAATAAAAAATAGTTTAAAACAATTCCATCTTTTCATCACTTATCTTTCATTTACTTGTTTCCAGGACCTCCTCATACCTCCCCTTTTTGTATTCCAGTTCAATTTATTAGTTCAGCAATTCCTTTCCCTCCTTATTTTATCCTGATCTTTAATCTTAATATATTATAGCATTAATTTACCTGTTAAGAGTCCAATTTTTTCATATTCTTTTATACCATTACGGCTAGAAACCACTTAACTTCAATCCAACATCATTCTAACATTCGTTAATTCTGCAATATTTCTGTAAATAGTCTTTAAATTTCTTCCAATCTTCTTCCACCAACTCTTCTCCCTGGTCTCAGATTCTGCCAGTCATTTCCGCCAATTCCATGTAGTCCATCATTTTCATCTGCCATTCTTCCAGAGTGGGTAGGTCTTGTGTCTTCCAATACTTTGCAATAAGTATTCTTGCTGCTGTTGTAGCATACATGAAGAATGTTCTGTCCTTCTTTAACACCGATTGGCCAACTATGCCCAGGAGAAAGGCCTCTGGTTTCTTCAAGAAGGTATACTTGGATACTTTGACTTCTTTGCCAAATTGATAGAAAGAGGCACCGGTTTCTGGGGTGGGAAACTTGGCGGGAGGCCCCTTCTCCTGCCTCTTCTTGGGAGCTACAGCTGCTGCTTTTGTGGCAGAGGCAAGACCTTCCGGCAAAGACTCTCTGGGCTGCGTAGCAGAGCTCCTTGCATTGCCTCCTTCTCAGCGGGCTGCCTCTCTCTCCAGTAAGAGGAGCTGGAGGCTGGGTCTGTGGCAGGTGCCTCTGGGACTCAGAGGGCCCCTGAGGACCTTAGCCTAAATGGCGGGTCTCTTGCTCTTAATTTTCAAATAAAGGCATACAAATACCAACTCACATGTCATGCAGATTTTTGTACGATGCAAGTTTATCCCACCTTAAACTGGTGTGAAAAGATAGCAGACATTCATATGAGTGATCAACCCCCCCCCCAAAAAAAAGTAATCATCCAATTCAGGCAATGTAAGAACCCTAAGTAAACAATACAACTTATTTAAAATCACTGCATATACTAAAATATCCCTCTCCATAAAAAATAAAATAAAAATAAAATCCATGACCTGGGGATGGAAAAAAAACCAGTTCTGTGATACATGTTTGTGGCCTATTGTGGTTAATTAAGATAAGGTAGAAAATAAAACAAAATAAAAGAAGAAGAAGAAGAAGAAGAAGAAGAAGAAGAAGAAGAAGAAGAAGAAGAGGAAGAAGAATCAGGCATTCCACACTCCAGCATAGTAAGAAGGGGGCTGTTGGTTCTGATTTTTTCATTGATGTGTGTAAATCTGTGGCAATTTAAACTTCCTTCTACAGTGGTACCTCGGGTTAAGAACTTAATTCGTTCTGGAGGTCCGTTCTTAACCTGAAACTGTTCTTAATCTGAGGTACCACTTTAGCTAATGGGGCCTCCCACTGCCGCCGCGCGATTTCTGTTCTCATCCTGAAGTAAAGTTCTTAGCCCAAGGTACTATTTCTGGGTTAGCGGAGTCTGTAACCTGAAGTGTCTGTAACCTGAAGCGTCTGTAACCCGAGGTACCACTGTAGTGCTTTTTATCAGAATGAGGGTATGTACTTGCAAGTAGCAACTATTATTCAGAGAGTATGCAGAAATGGACTCTCCAGCTGTCTTCAAACTTGATATTTCTCTCACTCTGTGTCCCTCTGATTTTGGGGTTTAACATCTGCAGGAGAAAATTCTGTAGCCTGAAAGAGCTCCCATGGAATTGGGCAGCCACAAGGAGGAGGAACATCCCCTCCCAGCCCTCCTGGTCCCTAGGCATCCATCCCTGCCCCCCTCAGTCCATGGAAGACCAACTGAAGGGAGGAGAAGATCAAGAGGCTCTCAGAATAGAAATAAGTGAAGGAGGGCCTGAGGGCAAAGGCACAGCTTCAGCAAGGAAGGAAGGAAACTCGACTACTGGCCAAGAGCAAGACGGAGCAAGATCTGTCCAGGCCAAGTGCAAGAAGATGTGTGCCCTTTTCACTTGCCTGAACAATCATGGGTGTTCCTTCTCTTCCTTCCTTCCTTCCTTCCTTCCTTCCTTCCTTCCTTCCTTCCTTCCTTCCTTCCTTCCTTTCTTTTTCTTTCTTTTACAACAGGCTCTTGTCACTATGGAGCCCTGCTCAGTCTGCAGCCCACAGGAGTTTCCAGATTCGTCTCTACTCCCTGCCTATGCAATCGCTTTGCAAGGGCACCTGTGCATTTGCTCAGCTTTGCTCAACTTTGCAATCTGCCTCATATTTGCATCAGTCAAATGTGCTGAAGGCAAAAACTTTGCATTCCTCCATCCAAACCAAACTGACCCAGAGTAGACTCTTTTCAGACTTTGCTGGGCTCTAATCCACTCAAAAAATAGGCAGAGAGGAAACCTGCTTTGCTGCACAGCACATTGTGAAAGGAGATCATGAGCAGAAAGATGGCATAAGTCAGCAGTAGAGCCATCTACAGTACAGTACAGTGGTACCTCGAGTTACAAATGCTTCAGGTTACAAACTCCACTAACCTGGAAGAGTTACCTCGAGTTGAGAACTTTGCCCCAGGATGAGAACGGAAATCATGTGCCAGCTGCACAGCGTCAGCAAGAGGCCCCATTAGTGAAAGCACTCCTCTAGTTAAGAACAGTTTCAGGTTAAGAACAGACCTCCAGAACGAATTAATTTCATAACTAGAGGTACCACTGTACCATGGATCTGCCCCCCCCCCCCGTTATAATTCAGAGCGTCTCCCCTCCAGTGACTTCATGTGGCAGTGGCAGTGACCCTGGTCCCATCCCTAGAGATGGCCGAGAGCATATGCCAGGGAGAGTGGGCAGGGCTTTCTGAGCAAGACGGGCCAAGATCAGCAAGTGGTCTTTCTAAGGCCAGAGCAACCTGGCAATGGAAAACTTGCCCAATTTGTCCAGGGATCAAATTGCCTTGGCTGCCACATCTGCTGGAGAGAGTCCCAGCTCCTTATCAGTTTGTTCCCCCCACCCCACCCCCTGCCAAGAAAGGAGGTGCCCACATCTTCCCAAACGCAAGAGTAGCCAACAAGCAGGGAGCTCAGCTGGCAGCAGGTGCTTGTCCTTAGCAGATCACACCCAGAAGGGCAGGGATCCACTTCCCGCTCCACCGCTGGCTTCAGTGAGCCAGAGTGAAAAGGTTTGGCAAAGAAAAGAGGCTGCTCTTACCCTGCCCCCGCCCAACAACCAGCACAATAGGCTTGAAGGGACTTTGACTCTTGCCTAACCAGAACACAGCCTGGCTAGGGGAGCAGGCAGAGCCTGGCACCCTCTATCCCCAGTAGGCACGCGAGAGGCATTTGCCCATTCACAGAGGAAGCACCTTGTTGCTAAGGGCTTGTCCACATTTGAGCATTACTGAGCTGCTCATCCGCTCTCTCTCTGGCCACCCCCCCTCCCACAGATTTGAATCTGCCTATGAGGAACAACTTTGATCTTCTGCACCCAAGCCAGCAGACACTCGATACCATCTCATTGGTTGACTTCATTAAGTACCACAGGGCAGGGAGGTAGAGAGCAGTGCCTTATCTGGTGCATTCCTCCCCCCACCATTTAGACCCCTCAGATTTGCCCGTAGAATCACCAGGAAACTGCACAGGCAAATTGTGTGAATGTATTAATTGACACAGTAAACTCTGGTCTGCACAAGGCCTCTTTTTCTGAGCCAGGCTAAACAATCCTTCCAACACCCTCACTGGAAAAACTCCTGCTTTGAGAGAACAAATGGATCTAGGACAGGCATCCCCAACCTTCGGCCCTCCAGATGTTTTGGACTACAGTTCCCATCATCCCTGCCCACTGGTCCTGTTAGCTAGGGATCATGGGAGTTGTAGGCCAAAACATCTGGAGGGCCACAGGTTGGGGGTGCCTGATCTAGGACAAAAGCTTTGCTGAGGTTACAACACAGTGATGCTGTACATAATATCTCCAATATGCAGTATCTCCAAATCTGGGAGAGTTGTGTACAGGTATTAACCAAATGAAAAACAACAAAGACAGAAGATACCTGTCAAAGTCTTCAAATTATTGTGGCATCTCTCTATTAGCTGCGGTCGGCAAAATTCTTGCAAGGATCTTAGCAAACCGTCTCCTAACTATATCTGAGGCTACCCTTCCTGAATCCCAAAAAGGTTTTCAACCTTCTAGGGGGACAGTGGATATGATTTTCACTGCTCGGCAGCTTCAAGAAAAATGCAGAGAGCAAAACCAACCCCTGTATATGGCGTTTATTGACCTGACTAAGGCCTTCGACATTGTAAATCATGCTGCCCTGTGGACTTTCCTTCTGAAAATCAGCTGACCATATAAATTGTGAACATCCTTTGGCTCCTCCAAGATAATATGATGGCAACAATCACGGATAACAATGCCTCTCAAAGTCAACCATTCACAGTGGGATCAGGCGTTAAACACGGATGTGTTATCACCCCAACTCTATTATTCCCATTGCCATGATCCTACACATCGTTGAAGGGAAACTCCCCTCTGGTGTAGAAATCATATAGCAAACAGGTGGAAAGCTCTTTAATCTGAGCAGGCTGAGTAAGGCTACTGTAAGGTTACTGTAACTTCCGCCATAGAGCTTCAGTATACTGATGACAATGTAGTTTGCACGCTCAGAGGATGACCTCCAAGCAATGCCAGAATATGTTTTTTGCTATGGGGAACTGGGGCACTGCCTCCCCCCAGCCCACACCATGAGCCTAGTCTTCCTCACCAATCCTCCCCAACCATAACAACTGACTTTCTGCTCTCTCTCATGTCTTTCTTGGGGTCTGCACTGCCGTGCCCAGACTCCATTCCAAGCATGTCTCTGTTGCAGGAAACCTCCCTGCCCAATCATTCAGTTTGTAGAAACACGACACACACACACACACACACACACACACACACACTCACAAACAACGCTTCTGTTATAAATTCATAGAAAATGTTTTGTGTGGTCTTATTTAGTTGCTTTATTGTAAATGGCACTGTGGTCTGTTCAAGGGGGTCTACAGGCTGCCTAAATACAGTGGTACTTTGGGTTTCAGACGCTTCAGGTTACAGACTCCGCTAACCCAGAAATAGTACCTCGGGTTAAGAACTTTACTTCAGGATGAGAACAGAAATCGCGTGGCGGCAGCAGGAGGCCCCATTAGCTAAAGTGGTGCTTCAGGTTAAGAACAGTTTCAGGTTAAGAATGGACCTCCAGAATGAATTAAGTTCTTAACCCGAGGTACCACTGTACATGAATTAGACATCAATCCCATTGAGCTCAATGGTGCTTCCTCCTGCCACGTAAAGGATTGCAGCTCAGTGGTCTTTGCGAGGGGGAGGATGAGGAGACCAGACTAGGAGTCAGCTCTGCCCACTGGGACCTTCAGCTCCACCCCCCACTGTTGCCCTTCCTTTTCACTCTACCAGGACCCACAGACACGGTTTCTGCCTGGGTTCCAGCAGACGTCCCCTCGTGATCTGACAAAAGAGACTTACTCCAGGCTTCCTCCACCGACTTGCAAAAACACTTTTCCTCTTCCCGCTTTCTGCACATGCTCAGTCCTGCTTTCTCCCACAATGCCCCTTGAGTCGTCAAAAGGCCCTTTGTGCGGTTGCTGCATCCACCGTAATCATTTTGCCTCTCTTTATTTCCCGTGACCTTTTTGGGTGTGGAAAAGCGGCCACCGCCCCCTGACTGGCTTTACACCTGCAGCCGATTCCTCTCACTGAGCTTCCTTTACACTTTCGTATTATAAAAGAAGAGAAATGATTCATGAGCTCAGGTATCCTGCCCTCTCCACTTCCTGGAGCATGGGCTGTTTATGTTTCTCCTCAAATGGCAGCTATTCCAGCCCTACAGTCATCCTACATCCGAGAAGCGCCTTGCAGAAAGTGCCCAGCCAGCCCTCTCTTCCTTGTCTCCACAACAGCCTGGTGAGGCAGGATAGTCTGCGTTCAGGGCATGGCCAGGACAGTCAGAGTACTGGGGGGAGGCCTTTGGGGCAATTCAGCCCCAGTGAGACCTGCCTGCCCCCTCCTTGGGCTCACTTTCTCTATTGCATTAAAGACACTTTGCTGGCACTGAGTCTTTAGGCTCCTCAGGTAAACAGATACACAACAGAAGAAGCTTTTGAAGGTTGGAGTCTATCAGGTGCAGCTGGAGGCTTGATTCCACAAAAATGTATTTCTGCTTCTATGCATTCACTAGTTTCTAAGGAGCCTCAACCTCCCTCCCCCCACTGCTGCTTTTGCAAAAAGGCATTATCAGTCATCGGAGTATCTGCAGTAAAACACGAGAGCCTCATTCAAAGCTGGGTTTGCCCTTGAGATATTAATCATGCAGAGGAGGAAGGTGGGGATGAACCTGCTTGCCCAACACCCTCCCTCGCCTTCCTGGTTGTCCTCCAAGAGGCAGAGGGTCAAGCCACTTTGAGCAGAGAGACTCCGTGGATCCTGTTGGCTCTTCACGCATTTTAGAGCTCGGGGGGGGGGGGGAATCCAGGACTCCAGAGTGCACAGGCAGCCCCCAGAGTTCAAGAGGTTCCCTGCTGCCTATGGGAGAGCAATGACTCACTTTGAACAGAGGAAGACTTTGCAAATGGGGGGAGCTGATCCTTGGAGAGCTCCAAAAGTCCTTTCTTCTGTGTGGAGGTTACAAGAATAATTCTGCTTGGCCCAGCAAAAAAGAGGAGGAGGAGGAGAAGAGGGCTGGCGGAAGGTGGGTAGAAGGGTGAAAGCACAAGACATCCAGAGGGATTTCCCTACATTGGGAGCACCGTACTGCTCACACCACCTGCTCCTCCTTCTGTCTGCCAACCAGTCAGCCAGACACCCTTGAAACTAGCAGCACAAGAAGGGGCAAGATGGCAGGAGACATCAAGGCTTTAGCCTCTGGGATGCTGTTGAATCCAGGAGTCCCACCAAGCTGCAAGCCTGCTCCTTCCCTGTCTAGGGCAGGCTGCCTCCCCACCTCTCAGATGTGAGAACCCAGGACACATAACACCTGTCATTTCTGGATTCAGCTTTAGTTTATTAGCCCTTCTCTGCCTCCAGGCCTTGCTCTAAAACCTCAGCTGCCTCTCCTGATTCAGATGGAGCAGAGAGATAGAGCTGGGTGTCATCTCCACTCTGACTCTCCCAGAAGCTTTATATAGATGTTAAAGTCCACAGGGAACAAGATGGAACCCTTTGGGGCACCACAGGGCAACTCACATGGCACCTCACTGTAGCCTCCCATGACTACCATGGAAACGGACCCAGGAGAAAGAGTGGAATCACTGAAGCACAGTATCCCACCTCCCTGAGACGCACCAGAAGTATCAAAAGCCACCATCTGCTCTCAAATGTGTCAATTTTGGCGCAAGGGGCTGAAGGTCTCTCAGTTCCAGGTGGCCTCGCATGATGCTGATTATTTGGATCCATTCCAGCTCAGGCCTTGTTATGCTATGAAAACACTTTGCTGGTCCTGGTGGACGACTTATGGCAAAGGATGAAGGGGGGGACAAGGGGCACTCCTGTTGTCTCTCCTTCACCTCTTAGTGGTTTCGATACCCTCAATCACAGCAACTTTCTGGTCAGCTGTCTGGACTGGGATTTGGCTTCACAAGGTCCCAGCCCTTTCAGGACGAGCCTTTTCAGAATGATGGAGCCTGGGGAGGAGGCATTTGCTCTGCCCCATGCCCCCTAGCTTAGGGATCCACATCTATGCTTTTCAACCTCTACATGAACCGCTGGGAGGCTGTCATCCCAAGGTTTGTGGTGCAGCATCCTCAGTATGACATTTGGCTCTGCCTCTTTCCCCCACCTCCTTATCCCAGGAAGGCTGTTGGTATCCTTAGCTGGTGCAGGGGAACAGCTCTGGGCTAGATCCTGCCTTTTCTATATCCCACATGCAGCTTGACTGACAGGTGAAGAAGCACTGTGCATCAGCTTCAGCCCACCTGGAAAGGTCTGACCTAGAAACTGTGACCTACACCGGAGTCACATCCAGGCTTAACTACTGCAATGTGCTCTGCATGGAGTTGCTCTGAAAGGCAGTTTGGAAACGTCAGCTGGTCCCAAATGTAACCACTAGAGCAGAGGTGGTTTTAGGGCAGTGCCACCAATTTTCTTGCACTGGGTGCCGAACTAAGGGGGTGTCACATGTTGCAGGAACCCCCCCCCCCAATCATTCAGTTTGTACAAACACGACACACACACACTCACTCACACAAATCAGCCATACATCAGATCTGTACCGTTCCACTTTTATTTTACACCATGAAGGAAGGACTATCAAAGAGGGGAGACTTGACACAAGGCAGCCATAATTCCCCAAGCCCGCAGCGAGCCCTACCCAGTTGGCATGCCAACCTTGATGGTCCTAGACAGAAGATCATTACACTCACATAGGACCTGCATATGGAAGTAGATTCAGTACGGACTGAAACAAAGGACAGTGACCAACGGCCTCGGTCCAGTATACCTGAAGGAGCCGCTCCACTTCCATCGTTCTGCCCGGACACTGAGGTCCAGCACCGAGGGCCTTTGGGTGGTTTTCTCGCTACGAGAAGCCAAGTTACAGGGAACCAGGCAGAGGGCCTTCTCGGTAGTGCCGCCCGCCCTGTGGAATGCCCTCCCACCAGATGTCAAAGAGAAAAATAACTACCAAACTTTTAGAAGACATCTGAAGGCAGCCCTGTTTAGGGAAACTTTTAATGTTTAATAGGTTATTGTATTTTAGTGTTTTTTTGGAAGCCACCCAGAGTGGCTGGGGAAAACCAGCCAGATGGGCGGGGTATAAATTAATTATTATTATTATTATTATTATTATTATTATTATTATTATTCCCTCAGGGCAGGAAACAGTGAACTCCTCTTTGTCCTCAGGAATGTAATCATGGGGAGGGGGAAAGGAGGAACTGGACAGGTGACAAGACACTCAGGTTACCACCACAACTCCTACCTCAACCCCTCCTCTTTGTGATGTGTCAATGATGTAGTCATGATGTAGTTATGATGTAGTCTTAGGGGTGTAGCATGGGGGATTAGTAGCTAATAAAAGTTGGGGTCTTCTTTCGTTCAGGGCTTCCATCTTGTTCCACCTTGTGGCAGGTGGGAGTCCTGTTGCGACAGTCTTCAATCAAGACCAAGCCTACTGGCTGCTGTTTTGCTCTGGTATTCCTGGCTGGTGTCCTTGTTTTTTTTGTCCAAGGGAGCCCTCAGATTTCTCTGTTAACACACAGCTATGACATCGTGAATTAAGCAGAATGGCTGGTGAAAGATGGGGGCTCCCCAAATTTTGGCCTTGCTTTGGGGGCTGCTGAAATTTGAAAGACCAAAGTCCACCTCTGACTAGATCTTTGACAAGGAAGAGAAGTGGTCAGCTACTGTAACCCCTTCTGCTGTCCTGGCTCTGTCCTGCCTTCTGGTGCATTTCTGAGCCCAATTTAAAGTGATGGCTTTAGCCTTTAAAGCTGTAAACCGTTTGGGCCCAAGTTATCTAATGGACTGCCTGCAGCACACACTATCTGCCTGCCCATGGGCTGAAGCCCTCTGCATGCGCCCAACTCCTAGCTCAGTGCTGTTGGTGTCCATGAGAGAGAGGACCTTCCCTGTGGTGGCTCCCATGCCTTTGGAACTCCCTGCTGGTGGATCTGAAGCAGACTCAGCCGCCCGTTCACCTTTGGGAAGGCGTTGAAGTTTCTCTTATGACCAGCCTGTCCTTGAGAAACGCCCTCTGGCTCAGACTGTGGGTTGCTGAGCTGTGGAAAATGTTTTAATTGCTTGGCTGAATATCTTTATTGGTTTTTTTATCTTGGGAAAGTGGGGGATGGGGAGGAAATGGAAGTTTTTTTCTTTTTGTGTGTGTTGTTGATCCTTTTGTAAATGTTGAGAAACATTTTAAGTGAATAAACCATTGAATAAGAAGAAGGGTTGGAGTGCAGCGTGACAGCCACAGGTTCAGATATGAAGTCCCCTGGGGGGCTTCCCCCTGGCCGGGGGGAGGGGAGCCATAACAGTGCAGAACTGGAACATCAACAGAGAAGCAGCTCCACCTGCCAAAGGCCGCCTGGACATCGCCATAATTGGAAGCTGTGCCAACCTGTGGGGGTACCCCCTGCCAGCCTCATGAAAATCCCAAACGGTTGATGTGCCAACGCCTCCCTGCCCACTGGTGCTTCCTGGGTGTGGCTGGGCATGGGCAGGTAGGGGTCTCACCTGTGTGTCCATTGTTCTGGAGGCGGAGCATCTCCCTGGGAGGCAGGCTGTAGTCAGGCAGCAGGATGGGCTCCAGCTGGGGACTGAAGAGGGCGGCCCCCGTCTCAATGTTGATGGGGGACTGCATGTGGCCCCCGCAGTGGGGGAAATCAGAGGCCCACTCTGCCTTGTCTGAAAGAGGAGGGCAGGCATCAGGGGAGGGGTTTTTCCTTCTAGCTGCTTGTGGCCCATCTTGGGGGTTGATGAGGTTGACCTTGAAGAAGCCCTTCGCTCTCATCCTGATGTTGTTGGGGGATAAACTAAGAGGCCATCAAGGACCCCAGAGATGAGAGGCAAGAGGCTCAACTTCTCTTGTCTTGCCCTTGTTGCAAAGTGGCTTCCTGGCGCCTGCTTCCCTGCTATCACTCCCCGCCCCCCCAGCTGGGCCCCACACACCTCCGCACTGAGCCAGGCCTTCAAGGGCACGTGCCAAGGTTGCTCTCCTCCCCAAGGCAAACCGGCTGAATCTCAGAAGCAGCCGGTTCCCACAGGGCAAAGTGCCAGCAGAGGCACCTGAGCTTCCTGCTGGGGGAGGAGGGGGCCAAGGAGCGCCAGAGCCACAGAAGGAGGCCCTGGGGGCCCAGCCTCATGGGAGATGGTGGCACCTGTTCTGCGGCTGCAGAGGACTCCACGTCCACCGCAGTGCCCCCACTGTCTTTGCCCCCACTCTCATTTAGCCAGAACCAGACCCACCCATGCAGGCCTTGGGGTGGTGCTGATCAGGCCCAGGGAGAGCAGGGCAGCTGGCTCTGCGTGTGAGGGAGGGAGCAGGGAGCTGGCTAATCATTAAGCCCCACAGCGTCTGTTTTCTGGCCAGAAGCCTAGAGGAGAGAGGGAGGGGGCAGCCTTCACCGCCAGCCTTTACCTGCATAGCTCCAGTGACTGTTTCCATGGCCAGGAGGAAGACCTGGAAAGAGAAAGGAAAGCCAGGGATCAGGAAGTCTGAAGGTTCTCCAGCAAGGCTCAACAGCTGCTTTACCGGCTCCCATCCTCCTGGTGAGCCTCTGGTGGAGGAAGGGGATATTACTGGGTCAGGCATTATCCTGGGAAAGGGTCCTCTACTCCCATCCCATGCAACCCCACTGCATGGCAGAGGTGGGAGCCTACCAGTCCCTACCTGGTAAGGCAGCTTGGCTATCAACCAAGCTACCTACCTGCCTAGGCCAGGTATAATCCTGCTTGCCTCCAAAGGGAGGCCAGGTGGTCCAGAGAAGAGAGGTGAGTGGCTGCTCCTCCCTCCCTAGAATCATAGAATCATAGAGTTGGAAGAGACCACAAGGGCCATCGAGTCCAACCCCCTGCCAAGCAGGAAACACCATCAGAGCACTCCTGACATATGGTTGTCAAGCCTCTGCTTAAAGACCTCCAAAGAAGGAGACTCCACCACACTCCTTGGCAGCAAATTCCACTGTCGAACAGCTCTTACTGTCAGGAAGTTCTTCCTAATGTTTAGGTGGAATCTTCTTTCTTGTAGTTTGGATCCATTGCTCCGTGTCCGCTTCTCTGGAGCAGCAGAAAACAACCTTTCTCCCTCCTCTATGTGACATCCTTTTATATATTTGAACATGGCTATCATATCACCCCTTAACCTTCTCTTCTCCAGGCTAAACATGCCCAGCTCCCTTAGCCGTTCCTCATAAGGCATCGTTTCCAGGCCTTTGACCATTTTGGTTGCCCTGCCTGCTCTTCCCCCTCCCCTGCTCAGGTGCACTCCACACCTGGCTCGGTTTCTATGGTGATGGGGAGGCCAAGTCCCCATAGCCAGCCAGGCAGCCTCATGAGGGTGGCAGAACTTGGTGTCAATGTATGGCAGGAGAGGCAAGTGGAAGAATATATGGGAGCCTTTTATGGCTCTTTTCTCATGCTGAAAGTTTTTCTCACACATCCTCTCAGTAACTCTTACAACCCTGTAAAGTAGTCCAACAGGATTATTCTTGTCCTGCTGAAGGAACAATGGGAGGGAGAGAGAGATTCTTGCGAAAATTCGCCTCTTGGGTCCACGACTGAGCTGAGATTTCCCCTGGAGGGCTTCTGGGCAAGCACTCAGGCACTGCGGCCCCCTCCCACGAGGCTGTTCGGGGCACTTGTCCCAATAAGCACTTTCAGTTCTTAGCTCAGGGCCCTCTGTTTAGATGGCGGTTCCTTCCTAATCTCCTGCATGACTGCAAAGAAAACTCTGGGCTGTGCCCACTCCCAGATCAAGCAGGGAAGACCCCGCTCTTATCTCTGCACTATCTGCAACTCCATCTTTTGCCCTTTGGAAACCTGCTGCTCCTGGAGCTCCACATGCACCCTACTCGCCCTTGACCCACATGTTCCCCACATATCAAACCCTTAGAAACCAAGAGGAAGGCCAGGTACAAGACTTGAACACAGTTGCCCAGTTTTGAGAGTCTGTTCTGATCAACAGGTGTGCCCTCTGTTGCAGAGAAAACTGCCTTCTATTCCCTGCACCCCCCAGCTCAGCATTGCCTCCACTGACTAGCAGGTGGCTCTTTCCCATTCCTACCTGGAGATGACATGGGGGACTGGACCTGGGACAGAGGGTAGCCCTAACCTTAGGCAGATGGAAGCAGCTGCCCCTGGAAGCAAAACACCCTGGACTGTCCCTATTGAAACCTCCTGCACACAGCACAGGAGGCTGCCTTATACTGAGTCACATCCTTGGGTCCATCTAGGCCAGTGTTGTCCACATTGACTGGCAGCACTGGGTCTCTGGGGTCTCAAGTAGAGAGTCCCTCCAAGCCCTATTCATTGGACTCCTAACCACCCTACTCTGACCTTTCCCCCACCTGCATTCAGACTTGGGGATGTAAGAAGGAACAATAACATCATCTGGGAGGTGGCACTGAAACCACCTGAGGCATTTCCTCTAGAAGGAGGGAGGATTAAGCAAAGCTGAGCACTAGAATGTGCCAAGGACTCCAAAGCAGAAATGAAAATATTATTGCAAAAAGATGATGGGGTTGGGGGATGAGTGGAGGCTCCAGTGGCAGAAGGGACTGAACCATTTTACTGTGAAAAGATGAAAGCTCTAATAAAATCGACACCTAAAAAGGACGGGTGGGCCAGGTGGGCCTTCAGCCCCCCCTCCTTGGCAGCTACTTTGCTGGAGTGCTTCCTCTGCAACCTCCTGCTCAGAACAACTTCCCCCACCAAATCGTTTTTAATGAATTTCAAAACAGTAACCAATACAAAAAGAGAAAAAGCAAGTTTCTCAGGCATACAAAAGCTAAATAAATAAAAGTCATTAGGATCTAAGAGCTCGTCCTCTCTCTTCCTCTCATGGTGTAGCAGTAGTAGTAATAATTTCCCCAGCCACTCTGGGCAGCTTCCAACACATATAAAAATATAATAAACATCAAACATTAAAGACATCCAGATACAGGGCTGCCATAATACCAAACAAATTATAATACACTATATCATTAACTTCTTTACTTCCTTTGTTACAGGATATGGCTGGTGGGCAACAAACAAACACCTCTGGTCTATACAAGCCGACTGCACCCTGGACTGGAGGTTCTTCCCAGACCCTTGCTTCATTATTTGTATATACAATAAAATAATGCCAGATTTCATGGAAATTGTCAGGTGCTTTTTGTTTTGTCCACATGACACTTAATTTGTGTGATAGTGATTCCCCAGTAAGGCTGTTTGCCAAACTATGTTATCTCACTGGTTCATATCTGGAGAATTTAAGTTTTCCAGTTTCTGGCTATGGTTGTATGTGCTGCTGGTAAAAGACATGTTACAAGCTCTTTGCTTTTTAACTGTTCAGTTTCTTCCATATATAAATTAAGCACAGCTAATGCGGAAGAAAATGGAACACCCTGAGATGTAATTAATGAAATTTCCTGAAAAACATTTTTCCGCTCAGAACAACTTATGCCACACATAATAATCCCCTCCTGGCAAGCTGGGCCAGGAGTTCATGTGCCTGAGGGCTGGGAGTGGGCCAGATTCCTGCAGGGTCCCCCCTCTCCCCCGCCCCCGTGCTGGTGGCACAGACTGTAATGTGCTTCCTCCCTGCCCACCCACCCCAAGGGTGTACACACATGCCAGGCCCCTCAGGTGGCCAGTGTCTCTCTTCCCACAAGCCCCACATGGATGTGGCTGAGCCTGCTAAGGAGACGGGTGCTGGTGTCTTTCAGTGGTTCCAAGAGTGGACTGCAGGTGCCTCTTTAAGCCTTGCTCAGCAGGCCTTAAGCCACCACGAGGCCCACCACAGGTTCTAGGGTGAAGCTGCCAGTGCACCCCAAGGCCTCCTGGAACTGCCCCAAGTAATGCGAAAGATGCAGTCTGCTTCCTCTCATACCAACCAGAGAGGCCATTTACTGCTAACATGAGTAAGTTAGGTACAAGGTGGATTGTGGGAGGTCTGGGATAGCTTGGGCTAAATGCAGGAAACAAAAGCAAAAGGTTTGTGCAGAAACGGTAGCATAATGTAGTTTTGTTCAGTTTCACTTTCTGGGGAGACTTTGCTGTTTTGGGCACTCCCCAAAAGCTCAGAGCAAGAGAGGCACTAAATGCCCTTCCTTATGCTCTGCCCAGAACATGGGCTCAGCCTTTCCCACCAGGTGACGAAGGAGAGGTGGAAGAGATAGAGGTGGCTTGCCCAGTAGGGGGCAGAGACCATTTGCAAGAGCCAGAGTGGTCTCTGGCGATTCCACCCCAAAGACTCCCACCTCCCATTTCTCGTCCTTGCTCAGCCCCCATTTCCTCTGCCTGGACTCCATCATTCCACCTCCTCCTCCTGCACTGATTAAGGCAATTCTCCCAACGCTTTGCTGCTTCATTTAAAAAGATGATTCAGTGGGGAGAGCAGTGGCCTCACCTGAAATGGAATGGCCTTTGAGCTAGGCAAGAGCAACAGCGTCAAGGATGCTGCTCAGCTCCTCACAAGACAAGCAGCTGCGGTCCACCCCCTTAGCACCAGGGTCCCACCATAAGGAGCAGGCTGGAGGGGAGGACAGAGGAACTCCCAGTGTTGAGGCTTAGAAAAGGGGGTTGGGAGTATCATAATCAGACCAAGTGACTGAAGCAGCAGGAGCTGGGGAGGGGCAGAAGCAGCACCCCAGGAGCTCCAGTGTTTCACCTCCCAGAGCTCTGCCTGAGAGGAAGCCTATGGATTTCGTCCCATTTGTGGACCTCGGGTAGGAGCCCATCCAGCCTTCTTGAGAGCTTTCTCCTGAACACTTACTGTAGCAACACTTACTTAACCAAGCCCCACCAGCTCCAGTTGCTGGAAGAAAATGCCACTGCGGTTTTCCCCTGAAACCCACAGGATCAGGCTTCCTGATCCCTGGGGTGGAGATGGGAAAGAAAAGCCGCCTTTAAGCCTCCCCCTCCCCTCCAGGTTGACTCACTGTATGTCGCTGGACCCGTCAGTCGCTGCCGCGCCAATGAAGTGGGATGGGGAGAACATTTCAGTCGGCAATTAAACCTTTAGTTGATTAACCAACTTAATAAATTGACTGAACCTGAAGCTCTCTTGTATTTTGCATTACCTGAAGGCTCTGCATGCCCCCCCCCCTTCCAGGGAGCTCACATCGACCCAATTTTTATTTAAAAGCAGCGGGAGGAGAGTACTGCAAGCGCATGCCTGCCATAAGCTGCGCCCCCCTCGCCCCAGCCCCCAGGACATTAAGGCCAGGAGGATCTTGGGCACAAACTGCTGCGGAAAGGCTGGGAAATGGCTGTGGGATCGGGCCCCTGACCGAGCCCGCCTGCTCCCCTCCCTGGCTCCCTGTACGTGGCTGGAGGTGGAACAACCAGACCTGGGCAGAGTATTCAAGAGACTAGGGCCCTGCGGGACTTGACATCTTTCCGCAGGGCCTGCAAGACAGAGCTGTTCCACCAGGCCTTTGGTCAGGGCGCAGCCAGACCCCCTCCTCTGGCAATCTGCACAGAATTTTGCTTAATGGTTGCCATCAATTTGATTTTAATTAATTTTATAATGAATGTTTTTAGAATGCTGGATTATTTTGATTGTTGTTAGCCGCCCTGAGCCCAGCTTCGGCTGGGGAGGGCGGGATATAAATAAAATTTATTATTATTATTATTATTATTATTATTATTATTCAGGTTCTGCGTTCAGATCTTCCTTCAAGATCAATTTCCTCATACAGGATTGCCCCAAAACGGCCATCAAAATGTAGCAGCTAATCCATACATAAAATAGCTCTAGCCTCGAAGGAAAACGAAGTCGAGAACTTTTCAGTCGACCTCCTCGGGAGCCTCGGCACAGCCCGGCTGCCTCTTGTCCGGGGCTCGAGAGAAAGAAGCCTCGGGGGCAGCAGCGCCGGGCGGGGAGGGGGCGCCAAAGGGCCCCTCCTCCGTGGCCCGACTAACTTTGTTCCTTGCCTTGAGGATGGCACAAGCAGAAAGCCCAGAAAGCCCCGCGGGAAAGGGAGGGGGCTGGCGGGGGACGTGGGCCAGTCTTTGCCTGTCCGGCTCCCCAAACTAGACCACCTCCCCCCTCTCCCCCCCAGCCATTGTTCACAGAGGCCTCAGGCCGGGGGCCCGTCGGAGAAGGCGGGAATGGGGGGAGATGCCTCTGGAGGGAGGCAGGCGGGCGAGGAGGCTTCCCGGCGGAGAGGCGCGTCGGGGCGCCTCCACAGCTGGAGCGGGACTCCCAGGACCCCAAGGGGGGGGGGGACTCCCACCGAGACTCTCTCCCGATCCGGATCCTCCGGACCCCGCAAGCCAAGCCAGCTAAACAGACCAGCATCCGCGCCTCCCCTCGCCCCCTTTTGTTCACTCCTGGCCGGCCGCGTTGCTGCGCTGCTCTGGGCGCGGCGTGGGGGCCGCTGGTACCCAGGTGATAAAGCGAGAGCGGGATGGAGTCCTGGGAGGCACTTTCCTTTCGCGCTGAGAAGTCGAACCGGCTGGGCGGGAGCAGAGAGCGAAGGGCACTCTGAGCATGTTCAGAGGCATCCTCTTCCCCCGCGCCTGGAGGTCGCGCCGGCATTCTCGGCCCCTCCAGGGGCGACCTCCGGCTCCGGCCCCGCGAGTAAAGGCGAGGTTGGAGCCGGAGGACGGCACCAGAGCAGCAGCGGCACGCCTGGCGGTCCCTGGCGGAGCGGCTCTCCCTTCTCCACGCGCCCTCCATCCCGGGGGGAGATGCACTTGCCCCCGGGGCGGGGCCTCCCTTGTGGGTCCCTTGGAAGATCGGCGGCTCTACCATGTCTACAGGGGGGTGGGGGGCGGATCTGGGGGCTTCAGCCGCACTGTTGACCCACCTGCCTCCGAGTGGGGCCCCTCCGCGTCCTCTTCGTGGGCGGCGGCGGCGGCCCAGGCGAGCAGGGCGGCCAGCAGGAGGAGGCGGCTGCGGGGCAGCCCTCGCCAGTCCCGGGCGCGCATCGTCCTCGCTGCACGCGGCTCCCTCCACGCCCGGCCGAGTGGGACCGGCAGGCGCTCAGGACGGCCGACGGGGCGGGCGCGCCTTTTATAGCCAGGATCTGTGGCTGCTACCGCCGCCTCCTCCGGGGACCCCGCGGGCTGAAAGCGCCCCCTCCTGGCTTCTGGCTCTGGGGGACTATCTCCCGGCTGAGCCTGGGAGCTCTGCCCTGCCCTGCTGCCCTTCTTCCCAGCGCTCGCCAGGACACCCTCGGCCATGGTCGCCCCTGAGACGCACCAGCCGGCTTACTCCTCTCAGCTGCTCCTACAGAGCCTCTCTTTGTCTTAAAGGCCCCTTCGGAGCTTGGTAGCCACCAGTCTAAATTACCCACCATGACCCAGAGTCTCCAATAGAGCATTGCTCTGCTGCATTGTGGGGCACCAAAGAACCTTAGCTCAGTTGCGGAGCATTTGCCTGCTTTGCATGCAGAAGGCTGCAGGTTCAATCCCTGGCTGGCACTATCTCCAGGTAGGGAAAAGGAAAGGGTTCCTACCTGAAACTCTGGGGAACTGCAGCTGCCAGTCAGAGTAGACAGTAGTGAGCTAGGCAGCAGCCTCCAGTGCTCCTACTTTAATGGGTGGTTTGGAGCTGCCTGCCTGCCAGAACCAGTGGGGTCATTCAGTGGTGAGGCCCCAGCAGCTGCTGAGGATGCTCAGGTGCACTGATCCTGTGGGGTAGAGACTCAGCTCCCAGACTGATCTCAGGAGGAGCTGCAACAGCAGGTCTCCTTTCAAGCCTTGGAAATGGTGTAAGAGGGAAGGTGGCCACATCCCAATGCAAGAGGGCAGGTGAGAATGTTCACCTGTGAATGCTGCCACGCCTCCATATTTTGGAGTGCAAATCATGCAGAATCTCTACCTCTCACTAACCAAACAGAGAGTCTTGTTGCATCTTGAAGACTAAGGTTTGTTGTGGCATAAGACCCTTTGTTGTGTACTCTTCCATAGATTAATACTGCCCACCCCTCTCCCTGGAATTTGTTGTCATATCAATCCTAAGATAAACTTTTGGTTTTCACATACTACACATTATTATTATTATTATTATTATTATTATTATTATTTATTAAACTTGTTAGAAACTTTATCTTGTTCAAAGCAACTTACCAACCAACCAACCAACCAAAAAAACAAAACACCAAACCCTTAGAAACCAAGAGGACACCAGGAGGAAAGAGAAAACCATTAAAAATGTCCCACCCACTTCTAAAAGACCACAGATACTTAAAAGCTAAAGGCCTGATCATAGAGGAAAGTTTTCACCTGGTATCTAACAACATGTAACGAAGGTGCCAGGCAAACCTCCCTAGAAGGAGTATTCCACAAATGGGAGCCACTGCAAAAGGTTCATTCATGTGTTGCCACCCTCCAGACTTTGCATAGAGGCGGCACACAAAGAAGGGCTCTGATGATGATTGCAGGGTCTGGGTGGGTTCACATGGGGGAAGGGCCGTCCTTGATGTATTGTGTTCCTGAGCTGCTTACAGCTTTACAGGTCAAAACCAGCACTTTGCATTGGTCCCAGAAACTAATTGGCAACCAGTGCAGTCAGGCCACGATTTGTCTTCTTCTTATTATTCTTATTCTTATTCTTCATACTACTACTAATAATTTATAGCCTAACCACTCTGGCTGGCTTTCAACACATAAAAACAATGATAAAATGTCAAACATTAAGAACTTCCTGATACAGGGATGCCTTCAGATGTCTTCTAAAAGTTGTATAGCTCTTTTATCTCCTTGACATCTGATGGGAGGCCATTCCACAGGAAAGGTGTCATTGCTGGGAAGGTCTTCTGCCTGGTTCCCTGTAACTTCACTTCTCTCAGTGAGGGAACTGCCAGAAGATCATCAGAGCTGGACCTCAGTGTCTGGGCTGGAAGATGGGGGTGGAGACACTCGTTCAAGTATATAGGGCTGAGGCCATTTAGGGATTTAAAGGTCAGCATCAACACGTTGAACTGTGCTCAGAAAAGTCCTGTGAGGCAGTGAAGATCCTTTAGGACCAGTGTTATATGGTCCTGGCAGCCACTTCCAGTCACCAGTCTAGCTGCCACATTCTGGATTAATTGTAGTTTCCAGGTCACCTTCAAAGGGACCCCCACGTAGAGCACATTGCAGTAGTCCAAGCGGGAGATAACCAGAGCATGCACCACTCTGGAGAGATAGTCTGCAGGCAGGTGGGGTCTCAGCCAGCATACCAGATGGAGCTGGTAGACAGCTGCCCTAGACACAGAATTGACCTGCGCCTCCATGGACAGCTGTGAGTCCAAAATGACCCCCAGGCTGCACACCTGGTACTTCAAGGACACAGTTATACCATTCAGGACCAGGGAGTCCCCTGCCCCTCAGTCTTCTGTCTTGCTGGGATTCAACTTCATTCCGTTAGGCGCCATCCATCCTCCAACCGCCTCCAGACACTCACACAGACTTTCACTGGTTCTGATTTAAATGAGAGGTAGATTAACTTGCCTCAGTGAGCAACCTGGCCACTTACTTCTGCCCCACCTGGCAGTTGATCATTCAACATGTGCTTAAAAACCTCCAAGAAAGGAGAGTCCACAATCTCCTGAGGGAGTCTGTTCCACTGTTGAACAGCTATTACTATCAGAAAGTTTTTCCTGATGTTTAGTTGGAACCTCCTTTATTGTACCTTGAATCCATTGGTGAGTTACACCCTCCAGAACAGCAGAAAACAAACTCATTCCAACTTCCATGTGACAGCCCTTCAGATATTTGAAGATGGCTGTTGTGTCTCCTCTTTTCAAGGCTAAACATACCCAACTCTTTAAACTGCTCTTTATAATGCTTGGTTTCTAGACACTCCCAAATAACCCAAATAGATTAATGGAACAGGACTTTCCCTTGCAGAAGCCATGCTGGCTTTGCTTCAGCAGGGCTTGTTCTTCTATGTGCTTATCCTTAACAATACTTTACACCAATTTTCTCAAGTTATACATTAAGCTGAGCAGCCTGTAGTTTCCAGGATCACCCCTGAAGTCCATCACCACCTCACTCCTTTCAGCAGCATTTCAAGGCCTAGAAGAGAGGCTCAGAAAGCCCTGGGGACAAAGATAACCACTTTAGCAAAGAAAATAGATTATAAGCACAGAAAATAGGGAGCTAAGCAAGCAATGATGCAGTTACTGGGATATTGAGCTTGTGTGGCAATGCAAGAGG
Organism: Podarcis pityusensis; assembly: GCF_964106645.2. Lineage (NCBI taxonomy): Eukaryota > Metazoa > Chordata > Lepidosauria > Squamata > Lacertidae > Podarcis > Podarcis pityusensis. Next base: position 42,197 of record NC_138036.1, on the reverse strand, counting down.
TGGTTGCCTGCAGTTCCAGGACATGCTGAAGACAGAGTGGTTCTTGGTCAGAAGGAACCACATTAGAAAGCAAAGGTCTAGTCCTGGCTGGGAAGGGGAACAGAGCCCCCTCCTCATATTCCATGGCTTACTCAGGAGTCTTCGGTGAGATACCCAGGAGCACATGTGATTGGCATAACCCATCCATCCACATGCTTGCCATTTTCACACAAACTGCAGAAGCATGGGTGTAGCGGGGTGGGGGTGGGTGGGAGCAGACCCCTGGGCGCATGATTTTCACAGGATGGAAGCCAGACCCCCCCCCCAAGGATCACTGTCCTGCCCTGCCTGTTGCCAGGGGTCTCTGAGCCCGGGAGCCCGGCTTGGCCTTGCCACGACATCCCCAGCCACCCTGCATGGGTGGCTAGGACCCCCGCTTGGCTCCAGTGCCCAGGGCTGAGCTGGTGCATGGGCTCCGTGAACCTTCCACACCTGTTTGCACATGCCTAGCAGCATTGGCAGCGAGGGCTGGCCTGGTGGCTTCTGTTGGCCTGGCGCTCCCTGGGTGCCAAATAAGGATGCAATGCCCAGAAGGGTCGCACATTTTAGAAAACTACCATTCCACTGATCCCAGTGGTAAAAGATGCTTTTGAGCAAGGGAATTTAGTATTTTCTGAAATGGTTCAAATAAAATGACACAAAATGTCAAAGCCTGTCACATTGAAAATATTTTCATTAGGCTAATAGGCTGTCTTGCAAAAATTATTTAATTTTGTTCATCCTCAGCATTGCCATGCAGTTAAAAGCCTCTGAGGTCAGTTGATGGTTAAGAAACGCTACTGATCAAAGGAAGAAAGCAGAGGAGGAAGAAACCCAACAGTTGCTGCTGCCTCTGACCCCACAGGGACAAATAGCAAAATGATCCTGAATGCCTGAAGTGACTTTAATGATTTCTTGTAAACCACTTAGAGGTTTTGTTACAATTAAACAGCATATACATTTTGTATAATAGATAAAAATAAATCAAAGGTTACTCCATATTTTATTGGATCCATGTGTCTGTATTATGCAATGCTTGTTTGCTACTTGTCCCCCGCCCCTTAATGACATTTTATTATCTGTTCAGTACCTGTACCTGCCATAGGTATATCTGGGTGAGGGCCAATAAACGGTGACTGAATCCTGACAAGGCAGAGGTGTTGTGGACTGGCGGCTCTCAGGCCCTGGAACTGGGTGCAAAGCGTGTCCTGGAAGGGGCTGCGCTCCCTTTGAAAGAGCAGGTGGGGAGCCTGGGGCTTCTCTTTGACCCACATTTATCATTGGAGGCCTGGGTGGAATCAGTGACACGTGGCTCTGCCAGCTGCAACCATCCTGGGCAGAGATAAATTGGAATGCTAAATAAATAAATCTGCATTGCCAATATATTTATTTTTAATCATGTGTTGTTTTTCCCTTCAAAAAACGAATCTTATTTGGATGCAACCTTGATCCTATGAAGAGGGAAGGGCTGGCCAATAAGGCAGGATGAAGATCAATACAAAGCAAAGGTGAGATGGGCTGGAAACCAGGAAGGAGGGCAGGAAAGACCTGCTTCTGCTCCTTGGGAAGGTCAGGAAGGAGAGGAAGCTGACTTGGCAGCAGCTTGCTTGACTCCAGGCCTTTCCAGAGGACCTCAGCAATGCCTGGAGGCTCTCAAGCTACTGAATGCCAGAATCCCACTGGTGGGGAGGGTTAGGGTTAGGGTCACTGAGCCACTGCTCAGGTTCTGCTTGTGAGTTTCCTAGGCCCATTGTTGTTTAACATCTTTATACATGACTTGGATGAAGGAATTGAGGGGATGCTCATCAAATTTGCAGATGGCACAAAACTGGGAGGGGTAGCCAATGCCGCAGAAGACAGAATCAGGATTCAAAATGACCTTTACAGATTGGAGAACTGGGTGCAAACTAACAGTGAGTTTCAACAGAGACAAATGTTCCTGCACTAAGGCAGGAAGAACCAGATGCACCAGGGATGCCAACCTGAATAAAATATTGTAGGGGCCCAGGTAAGGCCTGCCCCACATAATCAATCACATGATCCAGTGCACGCACTCCATTTGAATAGGAATGTCCATCAAATTTGTGGGGGCCCAGCCCCCTCAAACATTTTATTGTGGGGGTCAAAGCCCTCACAGTCCGTAGGAGTTGGCTCCTATGAGATGCACAAATATAGGACAGGGGACACCAGGCTTACTAGTAGTGAGAAGGATCTAGGACCACACAGCAGTGTGATGCAGCAGCAAATAAAGTTAATGCTGTTCTAGGCTGCATCAACAGAAGTATAGTATTCTGTTCAAGAGAAGTCATAGTACCACTCCATTCTGCTTTGCTCAGACCACATTCTGAGTCCTGTGTCCTGTTTTGGGAGCCACAATTTAAGGAGGATATTGACAAGCTGGAACATGTACAGAGGAGGGCAACCAAGATGATCAAGTTACAGATAGGTAGCCGTGTTGGTCTGCCATAGTCAAAATAAAAAAATCCTTCCAGTAGCACCTTTAAGACCAACTAAGTTAGTTCTTGGTATGAGCTTTCGTGTCTGAAGAAGTGTGCTTGCACACGAAAGCTCATACCACACGAAAGCTCATACCAAGAACTAACTTAGTTGGTCTTAAAGGTGCTACTGACAAGATGATCAAGCGTCTGAAAACCAAGCCTTATGAGGAGTGGTTGAGGGAGCTGGGTACGTTTAGCCTGGAGGAGAGGAGACTGAGGAGATATGATAGACATCTACAAATATCTCAAGGGCAGTCACATGGAAGATGGAGCAAGCTTTCTTTCTTCTGCTCTGCAGTGTAGGACTTGATCAGCTAGAGCCTGATGAAACATCAGGAAGAACTTTCTGACAGAAGGAGCTATCTCAGTCAACCTAGCAGTTCGAAAGCATACCAGGTGTTGCTGCGGCAGTCACGGTGTCCCGTTGGCCAGAAGCGGTTTAGTCCTGCTGGCCACATGACCCGGAAAGCTGCCTGTGAACAAACGCCATCGTAGCAACTCCAGTCGCCTTTGCCTGGACTTAACTGTCCAGGGGTCCTTTACCTTTACCTTTTACCTATTAGACAGTGGACCAGTCTCCCTCAGGAGGTGATGGACTCTCCTTCACTGGAGGTTTTTAAGCAGAGATGGCCATCTGAAAGAAATTCTTCAGCTGAGATTCCTGCATTGCAGGCTGCTGGACTAGACGACACTCTACAGTTCTGTGATTCTATGAACACAGTTATGATTAAAAGAGAAAGAAGAGCAATTGCCGGGCGATCCTAGGGGGCGGAGAAGGGGAGGCATCTACTGTGCGCCAAGAGCGCGGCGGCCGCTCTCCCCTTCGGGCGACCCCCGAGTCCGCCCCCGAGCTCAGCCCCGCCCGCCCGGAAGGGGCCGGACCAGCTGGCCGTTTGAACGCTTGGCGGGCGCCGCGGGACGGAGCGAGGTAGGGGAGCGGCGAGGCAGGCAGAGCCCCTTGGTTCCGCTGAGCGTGGCCGGGCCGGGGGACCCCCAGCCCGCCTGGCTCTCCCGCTCCCCCGGGGGCTTCCCACCCCCAAGCCACGCGCGGCGACTCTTCTGCCTTACACGGAGCCGCCATGCGAACTCCGCTTATAGTCGGACTTGCTTCCGAGTAGACCTGAGTCGGCTGGCGCTGGACTCTCGGGGAGCCTCTGCTCGCGGGGTCCCCGGAAGGCGGCCCCATTTCCGAAGGGCTGCCGAGCAAGGGCTGCGGGGGATCCCGGGGAAGCCTGCCCAGCCCGGGCAAGAGCGGGCGTCGCTCGCCTTTGCCCCCCATCTTTCCTCCAAGGAGCTCAAGGTCCTGACCTCGCCCTGCCCCCCAACTCCCCATTTTATCAGCGAGGTTCGTGGCTGGCTGGATTTGGAACAAGGCCCTCCCGGTTCCACGTTGCCGCAAACCTCCAGAGAAAGGCTTTCTGGGCTGGTTTGTGCCTGCTGACCTGGTGGGGGAAGCTGCTGCCAGGGCCTTGTGCAAGCTTGGTGCGCTTCCTCTGAACTCAAGGCAGGGACTCTCGCACCCCGGCATTTCTCCCAAGCCCATGTTCTTCCCCCTGTTATTCTGTATTATGCCATGTTCATTGGTAGCGCTTTGAATAATAATGGACTGTGGTTCCATTTGCTGTGTGCTTGCGTCTGACCTGTGTGCCAAAGGGCTGCACACTGGCTTGTGTTGATTCTGCATAGTGCCTGGTGAAGAACCAAAGATCAGGTACTTGCACTGCTCAGGGGTCACCTAAGAGTCCTGCTGAACTAAGCTAAAGACCCCTCTTGTTCTCACAGGGGCTGCCAGGTGCCTCATGAGAAGCCTGCAAGCAAGGCAGCAACTGTGCCTCTGACCATGGAGGGGCAACACAGTCATCAAGGATAGTATCCACAGAAAGTCCAGCTCTCCTCCAGGAATTTGTCTAATCTTCTTTTGATCCTCTATTAAAGTTGCTGGCCATCACTGCCTCCTGTGAGAGCCAGTTCCATAGTGTAACTATGTGCCATGTGACGAAGTTCTTTTTGTGTGTCCTGAGGCTTCCAGCAGTCTGCTTCAATGGATGGCCCCAAATTATAATACGGGAGCTTTGTCCCTGACTCCTACTCTCGACCTTGTGCAGGCTTAAGGTCAGGGAAGGAGGAAGAGCTGGGGAGCAAGCTGGAAGGCTGCAGGTGGTAGGGCTCTGACAATACCAGGTGCTGAGAATTGCAGGTGAGGAGAGTACTGCTGTTGTGCTCATGTCCTGCTTGTGGGTTTTGCAGGTTCTTCTTATGTTCTCCATCCCTTGCATTATCTTTTAACTTCTATCATGCCCCGCCCATTTTTACTTACCTTTTCTCTAAACTAGAAAGTCCCTAATGTTGCAGCATTTCCTCTTAGGAGAGAGTTCATATACAGACATCGTTATCATATCTGAAGTTTTATTCCCAGTCCCTTTCCTAATGATCCTTAGTATGGGCTGGCTGGAGCAACTTTCTTTTCAAGGCTTCCCTTTTTCTCCCCAAGAAAAACACACAATGACCAGCACCCTTGGGAGCAGCTGCCACCCGGTGGAAGAGCAGAGAGCCCGGTGGGAGAGGAAGCGCTGTCGGACGGCTAAGGAACTGGTGGAAACAGAGCAGCAGTACCTGGAGCAGCTGGGCTTGGTAGCCACGGTGAGAAGCTGGGCTGCAGGGCCCTGGACCTTTCTCTGAGCTCAGATACTGTGCAGGACTAAGGGTGCCATTCTGCTCCCAGCTCTTTCTTGAAGGAGCAAGCTGACCCGGCTTCCTGGCTCACTTTTTTCAGTGATGTGCTGCTTTTTCTTTGTTGCTGTTAGCAGCCAAATGGTGCAGGGAGAGAGACCAGAGGAAGGAGGAGCAGAAAGGAGAAGGCAGATTCTCACCACCCTCAAGCCCTGAGCACTGCAGCCTTCTCTTGGTGCTGGCAGGGCTCCTAAGAACATAAGCAGAGCACTGCAGCTGCAGCTGGATCAGGCCCAAGTGGGCCCACCTAGTCCAGCCCCTTCTCATAGTGACCAACCAGATGTCCCAAATGGGAAATCCGTTAGCAGGCTCAGAGTGCAACAGCCATGCTCTCCCAACTTAGGAGTCCCAGCAACTGATATTGTTCAGAGACAAACTGCCCACGACAGTGGAGGTGGAACGTAGCCACTGCAGTTAGTCACCATCAATGGGGCTGGGTGATATATATTATCCAAAACCAGTTTAATGTCCATATCATGATAACGGTTTCATAATTTTTGACTTGGCGATATATTGTGAACCATAATGCAAAAATCACAATGTGGGGAAAACTGTGAAGGCAGCCAATGTCTCTACAAAGCTCCATCCTTATTTCAGACATGGGGATATGTCAGTATATTGCTTTGTTTAGCTGGTGATATATCACAGTGTTGAAAACCGGATATCTCCCAACCCTACTGTTCACCTCTACATAGTTCCATCCTTATTTCAGACATTGTGATATATCAGTATGAAGAAGGGTTTCCTTTTTTCTAGCTCTGAGTCTTCCAACACTCCGCTTCATTGGTTGGCCATACAATAATGTATTGAAATGGTTTTGTGGGCCTTTGTTTCTAGCAGTTGGCTCTTCAAATTCTCTTTCTTTCGTATTCCCCTCCCCCCTTGCATCCCTGATTGTCTGCTTGCATTTCTTTGGCCCAAGCTGACTTTCCTTTTTGTGGTCCTTGTTTGGACAGGCCTTCCATTTTCTAAAGGAGGCCTTTCTGCCCTCTACTGCGTTCTAACTGAACTGCTATTGCTGTGGCTTTGAACGACCCACAAGCATTCTGGGTAAATCTGGCCACCAACATTTTCTTGTTCAACTTCCTTCTTACCAGACTCCTCGCTTTTGGGTAGTTATCTCTTTTGAAGTCCAATGTAAAGGTGCCATACTTTCTTGACAATTGCCCACTTAAAGTTGGGCAGCACTCTGGCTGATGTCACTAGTTGGTTCAACAGCACATCTCACACCAAGCTGTGGGCCCCACTTCAAGATGAAGTCCAGCATGGTCACCCCTCTGGTCAGTCACATCACCAACTACTGTAGGATGCCATCATTTACAGTATGTAGCAATGTTCCCCCTTGATTGTGACCTGAACACGCATATATCCAGTCAAGGGTTAGGTTAGTTAGAAAAGTCTTTGTATCTGGGGAGGAGTAACTGCTTTGCATGTCTCTTGTTAGTACTTTGTGGCCATCCTGAAGGCCAAAGGGACCTTGAAGCCAGCGGATCAGGAGGCTATCTTCGGGTGCCTGGAGTCCATCTGCTCTGCCAGCCGGTAAGGGACCCACCGTGGGAGCCTTTGTTGATGGGTGGGGTAGCATGGGTCTGTTGGGTGGTGGCAGTGGGCTCTGAGAGTTTTCCTCTAACTTCCTGCTCTGTATCCTGTCTGGTTCTGTAGCCCACATTTTCCAAACTTACAGGACCTCAGTACACTGAGACACCTCCTGACTGTTTAATATGGGTGGGGGTAAATGGGAGCTGGGTTTAGGGGTTAGCTTTATGATGGAGGCGATTGCACCCTCTTAAATTTTCAGATTTTATTTCAATCAGACTAAACAGACACTTGGAAGTCCTCTTTGCAAGAACCACAATGCTGCCTCTCAACCTGATATGTGTGGACTAGAGTAGGCTCTCAAATGACAGACATGGATCTGTAAAGGAAATTGGGGGAGTCAGTTGTCTCCTCAGATATTTGGAACAACCGCTGCCCCTGGCTGGATTTTGGCCTTTGGGACAACATCTTAGCTAGGCCTGTGCGATGTACCAATACATAGTTCAAATCCGGTTTGAAGCCCACATTGCAATATTTGACCCAGCAATTCACTGTAAACAGCCTTCAAAATTCCAGAGGGCAATATAATTGTGAAAAATTTGAGAAGTCAGCCTCAGCACCTCCCCTTAACTGCAGTGTTGGTGCTTTAAGAAACAGCACTGCCTGCTTTCCTTCCTTCCTTCCTTCCTTCCGGCCGAGGCACCACAATTGTGCTGGGAAGGACAGCTGAGTGCTGCCAGCCCAGCATCCTCAGCCTAGGTGATGTGATCCTGCATGTGGCTGGGAAGGATGGCAAAGAGCTCTGCCAGCCCAGGGGGTGCGAACCTTCCTTCCTTCCTTCCTTCCTTCCTTCCTTCCTTCCTTCCTTCCTTCCTTCCTTCCTTCTCCTGGTCACTTCTTCTGCTCCCTCCCATCCTACCCAGCCCAGGCGCCTCGATTGTGCACATTGGGAAGGACAACCTGGTGCTCTAAGAAAGAGCATGGAGATCATGCAGCGAAAAGCTTCCCTCCTGCCACAGCCCAGCCACCCCTCCTTATTTCAGACATCATGAGATACCAGTATATCACGATGGTTAGCTGCTGATATAGCCTGATGTTGAAAACCAGAGATCGCCCAGCCCTAATTTTAGCACTGTGCAAAACTCACATGTGAACAATGTGCTGAAAATATTCCATATGAACCTACCCAGATCCTGAGATCATCCACTGAGTGTGCCTCCTCCATGAGAGGTCCAGAGGGTGGCAACACAAAAACGGGTCTTTTCTGCAGTGGCTTCTCATTTGTGGAATGCTCTCCCCAGGGAGGTTCGGCTGGCACCTTCATTATACACCTTTAGGCGCCAGGTGAAAACGTCCCTCTTCAACCAGGACTTTGACTGATTGACACCTGATGCTCTTTTAAATGTGGAAACATGGATTGTTGGTTTGGTTTTGCTCATATTTTTATTATGTATTTGTGTTTTTATGTTGTGAATCGTCCTGATATCTACAGCTGAATAGTATTCCTTTGGGCAGGAGGAAGCTTTGTCCTGTGTTGAGATATCAAACCCGACCCCCCCTTGGTGCAGAACAGAGCCTACCTCTGAATCCCTGTGAGCTCCCCTCCAAGGCAGGAGATCTCCTTCAAGGCAGGATATGCCACTAACCACAAGTGTCGTGGATAGTCCCGCACCCACCTCTCATATAGCCCCTTATGGAGGCTGGGGAGGGGGGAGCAAGGGGGAGCGCCAGTGTGAGGCAATACTGGTAAAGTTGCATTGCCCCCCACAAACTTCTTGATTCAAGGAGCCCTCTCCCGCTTTGCACCCAGGACTCTGCTTTTCCATCTGGAGGGAGGCCGCTTGGGGCTTGGCCTGGAGGGTTTCTGCCACCAGCTGGTTCTCTACGTCTGCTATGCTGAAAACCTGGGAAAGGCCCAGAGCACCTTGGAGGTACCTGTTTCCTTTTTCTGTCCCTGTCACACCCTTTGAGCAGGAATCTTGCAGGTCGCTGCTCTGGGCACACAGCCCCCCCCCCAGGCCTGGAGCCTTTTCCTGCCCTTTGCTGATCAAGCCGTGTCAGTGATGTTTTAGCTGTGATTCCTGCCTTGCAGGGGGCGGGGCTAGATGCCTCTTGGAGCCCCTCCATCTCTACAATTCTGTGATGACCTGGAGTGGGGAGTTGGTGGCAGGTCAGCTAGTGACTCCTGCTTCTCCTCTCTTGCCCTTCCAGAGGCAGGTGCGGAAGAACAAACCCTTTTCCCGCTTCAAGAAGCTCCAGGAGTCCCGGCCAGAGTTTGGGGGCCTTTGCCTGGAACAGCTGCTCCCGCTGCCCCTCCAGAGGCTCTCTCGGTAGGTGGCCGCCTCTGCAGGAGGATGCTGTGCTCATCACATCTGGGAGGGGCTGCTCAGCTGGCCCCACTGGGGCTCCACAGCCTGGCTGCACCCCCTCAGCCCCAGGGAGGAGGCTGCTGGAGGGCTGAGCCGGAAGGCGTGCACCTGCCCCTCCTTCCCCACCCCATCTGACAGTGCCCCCTCTCTTTGGCAGGTACAGGCACTTGCTGAAGGATTTGGTAGGAAATACCCACCCAGAAAGCTCTGACTTTAAGCAGCTGACAGGTAGGATATTAACTTTTCTGTGAGCAGCCTGGGGACTTGCTGAAGGGCGGGGGGAGGGGAATCAAGTAAATAATATTAACTCCCTTGAGCCACAGAGACTCCAAACTACTTCCCCTGGGTGTGGGTGTGTGCCTTGTCTCAGGTGATGTTGTGGTCCTTGCAGGAGTTCTGAAGTCTGTCTCTGAGGCATATCACCGAGTCCAGGAAATATCTCGTTGCCGTGACAATGCCAACCAGATGCGCCGGGTTCAGAAGCTGCTTAAGGGACAGAAGACCCGGATTCTGGCTCCAGGTGGGTCCTCTGCTTTGGTAACAGGAGACAAAGAGGCAGGGCAGGCAGCAAAGAAGCCACCCTTCAGCTGGGTAAACCACCTATCTTTGCTCCTCAAACGTGGCCCTACAGGAGGCTTTGGGTTCATGCTTGTGTTGCTCTGGGATGCAGCTGACGGGCAGCTCCTGGGGCTGGACATTTCTGGCAACTGGAGCAGAGATCATTTGCTAGAGCCAGAGTGGTCTCTGGTGATTCCACCCCAAAGACTCCCACCTCCTATTTCTCGTCCTTGCTCAGCCCCCATTTCCTCTGCCTGGACCCCATCATTCCACCTCCTCCTCCTGCACTGATTAAGGCAATTCTCCCAATGCTTTGCTGCTTAGTTTAAAAGGATAATTCAGTGGGGAGAGCAGTGGCCTCACCTGAAATGGAATGGCCTTTGAGCTAGGCAAGAGCAACAGCGTCAAGGATGCTGCTCAGCTCCTCACAAGACAAGCAGCCATGGAGCAGCCCTTAGTGACAGAGTCCCACCATCAGCACAAGGAGAGGGGCATTGCATTGGGCATAGAGCGCAAGTTGCATTGGGTGGACCACAGGGCGTCATGGGGGGGCTCTGAAGGGCAGCATTGGAGCTGCAGGGTGGCACAGGAGTTGGTTCCTGGTACTGGCGCTGCAAGGCAGCACAGCCAATGTCCGGTTGCTACGCCGCTGAGGACAGAGGAGCTCCCCGTGGATTTGCAGGTTTGGGATGCTCCTCAATCCAGCATTGCTTGGGAAGCTTCAGGCAGCTGTGACTCCTGCATTTCAGGGGCTGGACTAGATGCCTGGGCGCCTTCCAACTCTACAGTCCTAGGATTCTGAAATATACTCAGAGTCGCAAAGTGATTTCATGCTCTTTATTCAGCTCATAGTGGTGAGGAGGAATGAATAAATGTCCCCTCACAGTATCTGCTTTATATACATTATTTACACAATGGGCTGCACATGATTGGCTAATTCTGGAATTCTACTGTAAGCCAATCAGGTTGTGGATTCACTTCTATCTGGAGCAGGATTGGGTGGTTCCTGCCAACCAATCATACTGCTGCATTGTTCTAGGACCAATCAGACTGCTGCATTCTGAATCCTATTGTTCTAGGACCAATCAGACTGCTGCCTTTTGGATCCTATTGTTCTAGGACCAATCAGACTGCTACAGTTTGGATCCTATTCAACTCAGTACATAACACCCCTCCCCTCTAAGTTCCAGTCCTGCCCGGGAGGTCGCATTCATAGTCCTCAAGGTATGCCGGCGGCCTACGTGTGCGTTGTGGCCTGGGGTGTTCCCTGGTCCGGGCTCCGGGTTCTGGCTCGTGTTCCAAGGATGCTGGCTGTGATGCGGCTGTTTGGTCTGGTGCAACCGGCTCGCTCAGTCGTGGTTCTGGTTCCGGTGTCCTTTCGGCCTCACGGGTCCTCTCTGTATTTACTGATTCTGCCTCTCCTGCTGGCCCCTCCTGCTCTATGGGCCTCACTGCCCCGCTGTTCCCTTGGGACTCCTCTGACCTGTCCTCCTCCTGGTTTTCTCCCGGGAATCGTCGCCGTATCTGGTCGCAGTGGCGGCGCCAGCATTGCCCCCCATCCGTTAGCACCTCGTACGACACGGGGCCAGTGACCCTGGTGATTGTGGCGGGTACCCATGCTGGGCCTGCCCCAAAATTCTTTGCGTACACTGGGTCCTGGGCCTCGAAGGTCCGGGGGTTCCTGCCTTCCCCCACCACTACCTCATCCTGAGCTCTATCGGGGTGAAGGCGGTCCAATCTGATTGCAAGGCGCCGACCCATTAGTAGTTCAGCGGGGCTCCGGCCAGTCGTTGAGCTGGGGGTGCTGTGCTGTGCTAGAAGGAATGTGGCAAGGCGGTACTCCCAGTCCCCTTGCGTCATGCGGCGAAGGGTGTCCTTGGTGGTCCGCACCATGCGTTCTGCTTGGCCATTGGTGGCAGGGTGGAACGGCGCCGAACGGATGTGGCGGATGGCGTTCTGCGCTGTGAAGGTTTGGAATTCTCCTGACGTAAATGCAGTCCCGTTGTCTGAGACGAGAGTGTCAGGGAGCCCGTGGGTTGCAAACAGCCTGCGTAGTACCCGGATGGCTGCGGACGTGGAAGTGGACGGTACCAGTGCGACTTCCAGCCATTTGGTGTAGGAGTCCACCACTATGAAGAATGTTTTCCCCTGAAAGGGGCCAGCGAAATCCACATGCAGGCGTGACCATGGTGCTCGGGCGGACTCCCAGGACTGGACTGGGGCCCTTGGGGGATCTGGGCGGGATTCTTGGCAGGCCTGGCAGTGTTTGACCCAGGCCTCTATCTCTCCATCGATCCCCGGCCACCACACATAACTCCTGGCAAGGGCCTTCATTCTTACTACCCCTGGATGTGTCTCGTGTAGGGCTGTGAGGACCCTTTTGCAGAGGGGCTGGGGAACAACGACTCTGCTTCCCCATAACAGGCACCCCTTGTGGGCCGACAGTTCATGTTTGCGGGTTGTGTAGCCGGCGAATTCTGGCCCGGGGCTGCTGCTGGGCCATCCCCTCCACACCCAGTCCAGGACCCGGGAGATGACCCTATCTTTCTTGGAATGGTGTGCAACTTCTTGTGCCTGAATGGGGCGGTCGGGAAGCAGCTCCAGGCTCATAACCTCTTGTGCAGGTGCTGGGTCAGGGCCTGTTTCCGGTAGTGGTAGCCTGCTGAGGGCGTCCGCATGGCCCATCGCCTTCCCAGGTCGGTGAATCAGTGCATACTGGTAGCTGGCAAGGAAAATTGACCACCTGAGGACGCGAGGAGACAGCACTTGGGGGGTCTGCTTTTCGGGGGCAAACAAGCCAAGCAACGGCTTGTGGTCAGTCACCACGGTGAAGGGCCGCCCGTACAAGAAATCATGGAATTTTTTTACTCCCTTTACGATTGCCAGACCCTCCTTGTCGATTTGCGAGTAGTTCCGCTCGGTTGTGTTGAGTGTCTGGGAAAAGTACGCCACCGGTACCTCTCTTCCATCCGGGAGTTGGTGCCCCAGGACAGCTCCAATGCCATAGGGTGAGGCGTCGCATGCTAGCACCACCGGCAGCCTCTCGTCGAAGTGTGCCAAGACCGAGTTTGAGACAAGCAAGTCCTTGACTGCCTGGAATGCGGCCTCCTGGCGCTGGCCCCACACCCAAGGGGCCCGCTTGTCCAGGAGTCTGTGTAGGGGCTCCGCTACCGCCGCCTTGTGGGGAAGGAAGGAATGGTAAAAGTTCAATAGTCCCAAGAAGGCCTGAAGTTCAGTCTTGCTCTTGGGCGCTGGGGCATCACAAATGGCCCGTACCTTGTCCCCAGTCGGGTGGACCCCTTCTGCGTCCACCATAAATCCCAGAAAGTCCACCTGAGGCACTCCTAGTAGACATTTTTCCCGCTTCACCTTGAGACCCGCCGTCTGGAAACGGTGCAGAACGGTGCGGAGGCGGTCCTCAAACTCCTCTGGTGTGGGGCCGGCAATCAACACATCATCGAAGAAGGGGGTGACGCCAGGAATCCCTTTAAGGAGAGAGTCCATTATATTCTGGAATATGCCTGGTGCCACGCTGACACCGAATTGCAGCCGCTTTACCCTGAACGCTCCTCTGTGCGTCACAATCGTCTGTGCCTCTGCTGTGGCCTCATCTACTGGCAGCTGTTGATATGCTTGGGCCAAGTCCAGCTTGCCAAAAATTTTCGACCCAGCCAGGGTGGCAAGGACATGGCTGACCACTGGCACTGGGTATGCGTGGGCCGTGAGGGCCTTGTTTATGGTACATTTGTAGTCTGCGCAGATGCGGACCGAACCATTAGGCTTGACGGGTGTGACGATTGGGGTTTCCCAGGGAGCATTAGGCACCGGCTCCAGCACTCCTTGCTCTACGAGTCGGTCCAATTCCTCGTCTATACGGGGTTTCAAGGCGAACGGGACCCGGCGGGCCTTGAGCCTGACCGGTCGTACTGCGGGGTCAAGCTGTAGCGCAATGGGGGGGCCCGTATACTGTCCCAATTTCCCATCGAAAACCCCTGGAAATTCCTTGCATATGGCGTCCACGTCCACTTGTAAGCTAGTGTGGTTCACCCCGGTGACAGCTAGCCCCAGTGGTCCAAACCATGCCAATCCCAGTAAGCTAATGTAGGGGCCCTTGACCACAAGCAAGTCCAGTTGCCGCGTCCGCCCTCGGTATTGCACCCTGAAGGTCCCCACCCCCATTGTGGGGACCTTACGTTTCTGGAAGTCCCGGAGGGTGAATGGGGCCGGCCTGAGTTTGGGACCCCCAGTGGGACACAGTTTCCTTAAGGTCCTTGCCGAGATTATGGATAGAGTTGAACCCGTGTCAAGCTCCATGCGGCATGGGGCCCCCTCTATCTGTACCTCTACATAAATTTTCTCTACGTTGGGGTGGGGCAACTGGTATACCTGGAAGTCCGTGAGCTCCGTCGAGTTGCCTTGGTGCGTTGGGCCCCGGGACCTGGGGCTCTTGGATTGGTCATCTGATGCCTGGTGTCGGGTGGGCCGAGCCCGACACACCCGGGCGATGTGTCCCGATTTTCTGCACTGCCTGCACTCTGCGTTGCGGAAACGGCAGGTCCTCCTCTCGTGACTCTCCCCGCAGCTTGCGCAGTTCCCTCCTTCTCGTCGAGGCAGCTGTGGTCTGTGCGCTGCTTGAGTGCGCTGCTGTACTCGGTGCACCTCCTCCCTGTCGGATCCTGAGTCGTCGGTGAGGTCTTCATGGTGGACCCTCGGTTGGGATGGCAGGCTCGGCCGTGCCTCTTGGGTCGACCTCTCGGCAGCTTCTGTTGCCAGGGCCTCCTCCAGAGCGACCTGGAACGTTAGGTCCTTCTTAGCGTAGAGGCGTCGTTGCAGCTTCTCATCCTTCAGGCCACCGACGAGGCGGTCACGAAGCATGTTCTCCAGCTCTGAGAAGTTGCAGAACCGGGCGGCTTGGCGGAGAGAGGTCACAAACCCAGTTATGGTTTCCCCAGGGGCTTGCCGCTTTGCGTAGAAGGCATTTCGACGAGCCACCACTGAGGGCTGCGGCGAAAAGTGCCCCTTCAGCTGTTCCATTATTGTTTTGTATGGAACAGTAGCGACGTCTTCAGGCGCAAGGAGAGCCCGGGCGATTTCAAACGTCTCCTCTCCGCAGACGCTGAAGAATATCGCCCTCTTCTTGGCGTCTTCTTCGTCGGTGACCCCTTTGGCTTCTAGGAGGAAGGTGAAACGGGAGGCGTACGCTTCCCAGTCTCCAGATGCTGGGTTGAATGGCGAGAAGCTGCTGTTGGCTGCCATTCTGAGTTCCTTGTGCCCCGGAGCTGAAGCCTGGATACACGGTGCGAGGCAGCGGTGCGGCAGTTGGCGGTGCTGCGGTGCTGTGTGTGGCAGTCAGCTCAGCGGGATCCCATCCTCGTCGCCAGTGAAATATACTCAGAGTCGCAAAGTGATTTCATGCTCTTTATTCAGCTCATAGTGGTGAGGAGGAATGAATAAATGTCCCCTCACAGTATCTGCTTTATATACATTATTTACACAATGGGCTGCACATGATTGGCTAATTCTGGAATTCTACTGTAAGCCAATCAGGTTGTGGATTCACTTCTATCTGGAGCAGGATTGGGTGGTTCCTGCCAACCAATCATACTGCTGCATTGTTCTAGGACCAATCAGACTGCTGCATTCTGAATCCTATTGTTCTAGGACCAATCAGACTGCTGCCTTTTGGATCCTATTGTTCTAGGACCAATCAGACTGCTACAGTTTGGATCCTATTCAACTCAGTACATAACAGATTCCATGTTAGGGATGCTGGCAACTCCTACTCTATGGGTGACTCACATGCCAGCCTCAGAACGTAAGATTATTTCGGGCTTTTATTTGTTGTGACTTACAAACCTTCGCTTTGGTTCTCTTACCATGAAAGGGCTTTCCAGGCTGGCAGTGAGGCATCCGCAGCCACATCCTGCGTGCACAGGGCTGCTCTGCACCCTTGTTGCTCCCACCTCCAGGCTTTATCCACCCCAGTGCATAGGGGTGGGTGGGCTTGCCCCTTTCCCTTGTCCTTCCTCTCCCTGTTTTCTGTGGCTAAGGACCTCCTAGCCAGTTTTGTCACAGATGAAAAGCTGGAGGGAAACCCAAGAGACAGGGAAAGATACTCAGGCGAAGGGTCACCAGGTCTCTGCAAGGGCCAGTCGGGCGTGAGAAGCCCTTATGCCGCCCTGGAAGGGCTGGTGTGCAAGTCAACCTGTGCTCTGGCTATTGTTGGTTTTGCCTTTGTGTTCCACCTTTTCTCCAAGGAATACAAGGCGACATACGTGATTCTCCCTGTCCCCCCTTTATCCTCACAACCACCCTGTGAAGTAGGGGAGCCTGGTAATCTCAGCAGATTCCTCCGGTGTGACAGTAGCAAACCTCCTCCATGCTGGGGAGAAAGAGGGCAGAGTCTCATCAAGACAGAGCCATGCATTGATGGCTGAAAAGGCTGTGAGAGCAGCTTACAGGCCCAACAGGGTCCCGGCCTGTCAGGGAGCTGCCGCTCTCAGTGGGTCTGGGGAGGTTGCCTGACTCCAGCAGTCCCAACACCCCAATTGGCCTCTGTGGCCCCACATTTTGTCACAGGGCGCTGGTTTCTCCGGGAAGGCTGGCTATCGGTGGTGCCCCCCAAGGGGGAGGAGCTGCAGCGCCGGATGTTCTTCCTCTTCTCCGACATCTTGCTGGTGACCAAGCCCTGCCACCCGCTCCACCCCTGGAACGCACACAAGTTTGCCTGCCAGGCCGTCCTCCCTCTCAGGCAAGGCACGGTGCAGAAAGTCTTCGGTCACACGCAGAGCCAAGGGGGGCTGCTCAGTGTAAGTTCTTCCCAAACCCAGCAAATTCTGCCTTGGTGTAGGAAGCCCTTGTCCCGACCACCTCACTTGGGGGGTCCACACCTGGCCTGCTGGGTAAATCCTGTGGTAGCAGCATCAGGGCAGGTGCAAGGGGCAGAGAGGCAACAAGCTGGCTGAAGGAAGTCTGCTGTAACAACAAAGGGGAGCTGCTGGGGTGTGTTTGCGTGCGCACACAGGAACAAACACCCAAAGGTCCAAGAAATGGGTGGGGATGGGGGGCTGCTGCTCTGCCACAAAGGGCCAGGCAGTGCTTTTCTGGGCTTCTGGCAGGCCTCCAAGCACCCCCCGTCATGGGCTGCCTTGAGAAGGAAGTCCTGGACCACCTTTACCTGGGCCATCTCTGTGGCCCAACCTCCTGCCTTAGCCCAAGAGCTTGCCATCTCCCAGCAATGCTTCCCTTCTTCCAGGTCTCCTTCCCCCACAGGACGTTGCTGCTGATGTCGTGTAATCAGGAGGACTTTCATGAATGGCACCAGACCCTGTTGACTGCTGTCAGGTAGGCTACACCCCGCCCCTCTGCTGACTGTGGAGACATTGCTAGGCTTGTGTTTTTTGAGATCCAGAATTCACCGCCTTCCCTTTCCACCTACAGGCAGCTGCAGATGGACTCCCCTCCTGCTGAATAGAGGACCTGCACAGGGCAAGCCAGGACCAGGCCAGTGGGTGCCAACAGCTGTGCGGGCTACATAGAAACCACTGGTTACCAAAGCCACCATTTCCCTTCTTTGGAAGCCGCAGCCCAAGGCCCAACCTGACCTAGCACTGGCTTTTGCTTCCCCTTGACTCTACCTGGAGACCTGCAAGATGTCCAGAATTGGCCTGTTCATTGGAGCTGCTACCTGCAAGGCCACTCTGCCTATTCAGACTGCAGAGGCACCTGAGCCTTAAGCATAGTCAGGTGAAGGAGCAAAATGTCCATCTGGCTTGAGCTGCATCAGCAGTCTCACTCCAAGATGGCTGGGAACAAAAGGTGCAAGTTTCCCTTGGCTTGAACAAGCTGTGACCTTTTAAAATCTGCATTTTACCTTCATGACTGTATAAAAAATGACAATCCTTTTAGAATTCTTAACACTAGACTGCTTCTGGGGCCAAAAACCCCGTGGGTCCGTTTGGCATGATGAAGATGGTGAAGGCATGATGCCTCTGAGTGGTGTATCCTGTGCAGCTGCTGCTCCCTGTTTATTCTCTACTACTAAGAAACAAAATCCCTTGAATAATCTGATGTACACTGTGGTCTCCGCAAAGTGATTAAAGTCTGTGATGTCAGCAAGCACAGTGATGTCTTAAGCCAGGGGTGAGGAACCTGTGTCCCTCAGCAAGGCAGAAAAGGGGAGACCCCAAGAGAAAAAGGTTCTTCACGCTGGCCTTAAGCAACTTTAGTAAGTTCCTGTTCTTAAGGATGCCCTCCGCTTCTCTGCCAAGGGATAGCTGTGTGGACCTGGGATTGGACACAATGCAGCCCAAGGTTTCTCAGGAGATGGGAAGCTACCCCTCCTCTCTCTACTTGCCCTCTGTGTGACCACCCAAGTAAAATGCATCTCCATAAGGCAACAGCTTCCGCAAAGAATTGGCTTGTCAAGTTTAACTGAAGTATGTTCTACTCACTCCTGACACTTATAATTGCAATTATAACCATTTTTACATTGCCATCACAAAATATATTTTGAGATTATGGTTTTTGTGTTACCAGTGTTCAAGTTTTGTGTAGCTTTAATATACTTTCTTTGAGATTTTGGTGTATTAAAACCTATCTTTTAACCTCAGCTGGAAATGTAGCAATGTGAGTTGTTTAAAATGTCATAGAATCATATAACTGTAGAGTTGGAAGAGACCCCAAAAGTCATCTAGTCCAACCCCCTGCAATGTAGGAATCAGAGTTACCGAGTCCCTGGCAGATGGTCACCCAATCTCTGCTTTAAAACCTCCAAGGAAGGACAGACCCTAACCTCACGAGGGAATCTGTGCCACTGTCGAACAGCTCTTACTGTCAGCAAGCTCTTTCTGATGTTGGGGCAAAATAAATGAAAAAGCAAAGCGATGTACTTCTTTTAATAAAAGACTTTTAATGAGAGGGGAGATCTGGGATTTACAGAAATGATCCAGTGGAAGTTACTAGTTAAATGCAAAGGTTGGTTTTCAAACAGTGGCTCCAGTTGCTAGGGGGCGCTTTTGTGTTCCTAAAGCAGCCTTTCTCAAGCTTGTGTCCCCAGATGTTGCACTATAACTCCCATCATCCCTGACCACTGGTTCTGCTAAATAGTGATTATGGCAGTTGTGGTTCAACAACATCTGGGGACACAAGTTTGAGAATGGCTGTCTTAAATTGCGAGAGCACTCCAGCATAAGGTTTTCTCGCTCCCCAACTTAACCACCTAGTCCTAGTAAGTCACCTGCTCCTGGCTCCGCTGGTGCCATTGCAGGCCAGATATGTCACCAAGCACCATCACTCGGCTGCAAGCAGCACAAAGAGAATTCAGAGAAACCAAGGCATTTGCCCCACGGCTGCTGTCGTTTATTTCGGTGTGCATGAAGGTAAGAGAGCTTCTCTTTTTTCAAGTTTCCAGTCCCAAGAGAAAACTAGTAACCTGCAGAGCAAAGTAGATGAAAGCAGGGAGGTGGTCTCAAAAAACCCAAAGAAATGCAGCTCCTCTCCCCAACATCAAGGTGAGGTCGTAGGCAGGCTTCCAAGTGACAGGAGAAGGGGAGGAAGTGGTGTCTGTCCTTCTGTCTACACTGCCGTGCCCTCAGATGGGCTCCCCTGGAGTGGAGCTTCCGGCGCCCTCAGGGCATCCTCCCGGAAGCCCTTCAGCAGCTGATTCACCAGCGTCTTCTCGCTGTCGCGCTTTGGGCGCATGAGGGGCGGGAACGGGTTCCCCTTGTACTCAATGACGGCCATCTCAGCACGGTCCAGGTTCTCCCGGTTGGGGATCCGCAGCAGGCGTGTGTAGTTGCTGGAGTGTGCCTGGAAGCGAGGAGCCAGCACCTTGAAGAGCTTGTGCAGGAGATCCTTCTCCTGGGGTGGGGGAGGCAAAAGAGGGGGCTCAGTGGGGGCAGAGTTGGCAGGAGACCCTCCCCCCCAGAAGGGATGCAGCCTCACCGTCAACCAGAAGTCGGCCATGCGCATTGCTTGGGGGTCCGTGTCCCCACGCTTGGCATAGTTGATCAGCTGAAGGGAGGAGAGAGAGGAGAGGATGTCAAGGTAAGAACAGCCTACTAGATCCAGCCAAAGGGGGTTCATGTAGTGCAGCCTCCTGTTCTCACAGTGGCAAACCAGGTGCCCCCAATGGGAAACCTGCAAGCAGGATTCGACCACAACAGCAACGCTCCCCTCACGTGGTTTCCAGCAGCCGGTATTCACAAGCATTGCTGCCTCCAGCTGTGGAGGAACAGCAGAGCCATCCCGGCTAGGAGCTATCGGGGACTTTGTCCAGTCCTTTTAAAGCCATTCAGGCCATCACTGCCTCCTGTGGCAGGGAGTTCCAAGGTTGAACGATGTACACCTGCCCTGAATCTCCCAACACTGGACGCCCACAAGTTGGACTGTTATGAGAAAGGGAGGGAAGTCCCTCCTCCCCCTTGATCCTTTAGCCCTTTCCCAACTCGGCAATAACCCTTTTGAGGATGCGGCCGCGCCAGAGGGTTGCCTCATGGCAGTGTCATTTTGCTAACGGTCCCCAGGAAGGGCTTTGCTTTTTCCTGGCCGCGCGCACGCGGAGGGCATTTCACGGGCATTTCTCTGCTGCGCGCCCGCCCGCCCGCCCGGACGCGTGTCTACGCGGCTCTCGCGTTCCGACGTGCACCGCTCTCGCCCGCCCCCTCTCACGTGCTCGGCGTAGAAGCGCATCTCGTCGGCGCGCCCGCGAGGGGCCTCGATCCGCTCGTGGCGCACCAGGGCCGTGACGAGGTTCCGCAGCAGGTCGAGGCGCGAGCGGGGCCCGAGGCCGAGGCGCCGGTAGACGCGCCCATGCTTGATCCACGCCGACGCCGAGAGACGCATCGCGCAGCCACCGAGCGCGCCCACGCCGGAAGCGCCCTCGGTCACGTGGCCCGCGGGCCAGAGGGAGGCGGACCCCCCCGGCCTCGCTGTCATTGGCCGGTGTTCCCGGCGGCGGAAGTCCCGCCCCGTGACGTCAGGGCTCGAGACCGCCGGTCCAGCAGGTTCAGCGGGGCGGGGCGGCGGGAGGAAGAGGCGGGGCGACGGGAGGAAGAGGCGGGGCGACGGGAATGGGCGCCGCCGGCTTCCCGGGCTGCTTTGAGGAGTCTGCTGGTCAGGCAGGCGGGCAAATGCATGAGAATACCCGACCAGTTGCGATGCCGGAACTCGATTCTGAAGCCCCCAGTGCAATGCCTGTTCCCCTTCAGAATAAATCCTGGCTGTGCCCAAGCCAAAAAGCAGAGACATCACCTTGCCAACAAAGGTCCGTATAGTTCAAGCTCTGGTTTTCCCAGTGGTGATGTATGGAAGTGAGAGCTGGACCATCAAGAAGGCTGATCGCCAAAGAATGGACGCCTTTGAATTCTGGTGCTGGAGGAGACTCTTGAGAGTCCCATGGACTGCAAGAAGATCAAACCTCTCCATTCTGAAGGAAATCAGCCCTGAGTCCTCACTGGAAGGACAGATCCTGAAGCTGAGGCTCCAAGACTTTGGCCACCTCATGAAAAGAGAAGACTCCCTGGAAAAGACCCTGGTGTTGGGAAAGATGGAGGGCACAAGGAGAAGGGGACGACAGAGGACGAGATGGTGGGACAGTGTTCTCGAAGCGACCAGCATGAGTTTGACCAAACTGTGGGAGGCAGTGGAAGACAGAAGTGCCTGGCGTGCTAGAGGGGTCCAGGGGGGCACAAAGAGTCAGGCACGACTAAGCGACTCAACAACAATGCCTATGCCAGCGGCACACATTTCTGCTGTGGTTTTGGACAATTATCAAAGCATTTTCGAGAGATTTTTTTTTTTTTTTAATAATAATTTTATTAAGGTTTTAAACAAAGAAAAAAAAGAAAAACAACACACACAAAAAACAATACAAAACTTAACAATAAAAACAAAACATAACAATTAAAAACAAACTCTCTTTTCCATTTCCAATTTTAGATTACTTATTTTCTGGACTTCCTCATACCTCCTTTTTTTGTATTCCAATCCACATTATTTGTCCAGCAGTTTCTTTTCCACTTTTTTAATCCCAATCTTTAATTTAATAAAATGTTAAAATATATAACTTCAACTTTTTTAAACCTAATCCTTACTCTTAATATCATATAGCTTTAAATTTTTCCCTTTTCTTATCAAATTTCCATTTCTTTAAACATCTTTAATCTTAATCTTTAATCTTAATCCTTAACTTTAACCTGTACAGCTGGAAACCACTTATTTTCAATCCAACATCACTCTAACATTCCTTAATTTTGCAGTGTTTCTGAAGATAGTCTTTGAATTTCTTCCAGTCTTCCTCCATCGACTCTTCTCCCTGGTCACGGATTCTGCCAGTCATTTCCGCCAATTCCATATAGTCCATAAGTTTCATCTGCCATTCCTCCAGCGTGGGAAGTTCTTGTGTCTTCCGCATTTTCGAGAGATTTGACTCTGTTCACTTATGCTGCCTACCATCCTATTTTGACTCTCAATACCTTTGAGGTTTTTAAGCAGAGGTCAGTTGGCCCCCTGTCAGGGATGCTTTAGTTATGATTCCTGCATTGGAGGGGGTTGGACTAGGTGATCCCGGGGGTCCCTTCCAACTCTACAATTGATTCAGTGTTTCTGTGAATGTGTGAGAGAAGACTATAGACATGTTGTAAGAAAAAAATCATCTCATTTCTGGGGTCCCATATAGAGCCCCTTGGGAAGGTCTATATGGGTTTGAGAGAAGAAGGCGAGGCCAACCAGAGTATATGGCAGCAAAGCTATATAGAATGTGTAGACTTAAATTATCATCTTATTTCTTGTGTAAATAATAAACTTTATTGTTTTACCTGTACCCGGTTCTTTGACTTATAGACGTACTATGTAGATCACGGAAGGGCATCATGCAATGTGTGTGGGGGAAACACCATTTGACAGCTTTTATGAATGAGCCCTCATTCACTGAATGGAGTGGATTGACATTGTGAATTGGTGTTATTCATTATAGATACAGTAGATGGCGCTGTGTAGCCGTCAGAGCTCTTTCGCTGCTGGGAAAGGATAAAGTAACTTTATACATAAGTATCACTTATTATACCTATTTTCATTCGGCTGAAGATAATCTCTTATAACGGACACACAGCTCCTGCAGGAAACACCGTCCTGGGGAATGAGGCGGTTCTGGAACGTTGCCTTGGTTGGAGAGTTCTGGGTTGGCTGTGCTCACAATAGGTTACCAAGGGCGCTGGGTAGAGGAAAGATGCACCTGGAACCTGGGCAGTACAGAGGGATGGACGCCTGCTGGCACTGACCATGGCTGGTGGGTACCAGCTTTGGGCACCCTGGTCTCCTCTTGATGAGTCCCTGCAATGGCTGAGGGGTGCCCGGTCTGTTGGCACCAAGCACCCCTTCCGAAGTGGGCAGAGCCCAGCAGCAGCTGACCTGGAAGTGCAGCTTTGCTTCCAGGGACTTAGCCTGGTGTTAGAGCCTGGTGCAAAGATGGGGGCAGGGCAGCTGCAACCTCCTGGAGCCGCAGGAGAGACAAGGGGGCGCTCCAGCAGTGTGCACAGGCCACAGGTCGTGCGCCTCTCAGGGCTTGACTCTGTCTTTGGACACCTCGTGACCGCACAGCCCCCACGCTGGACTGGCTCTCTCAGGGTTTCTGAGCCCTCGGCCTTCAGTCAAGTCATAAGTCCCCGCCAGCGCTGGCCCCGTGGACTCCAGGAGCCACAAGTGCGCGTGGCTATGGCCATGTGCCGACAGATGCTGCGAGCCATCCTTCTTCTCTATGCTGTCTACAAGAAATGTGCTTTTGCCCTGCAACATTCCCGCTGAGAAATGTTCCTGACTAAGAAGGGTCATGGCTATGTGGCACCTTAGCAGATCCCTGTACATGTGCCCCAGCAGGCTGGCCTATTCCCTTGCTCCCCAAAGAACCAGCAGCCTCTATTTCTCAGTCATGTTCCTCCCATTGAGAGACAAAACTTAGTTACCAGTGTCAGACTATAAGGTGTCAGTCCATGGAGGGACACACTTCTCAGTTTGCAGAGTCCACCATATGGCCTTTGATCCCCTACAAAGAAGAAGAGACAAAGGCTTCTATAGAAACTCTGAAGCTATCACCCTTGCAATATGAGTGGCTCTTCAATGGAAGGAGCAGGTCAGATAGCAAAAGAGTATAAAAATAAATAGTTCAAGAGCAGTGTAATTTGGATCTAACTTGAATTTTCCCTCTTCCTCATTGATTTATGATATTCAGAGACATGTAGGTTAAATATAATTTGTACATCCTTAGGAGTAAAGGAGATTATTTCCCCAAAAGCTGCCAACCTCTTGTTTTCAACGTGCTAAATGGAGCCTGTAGGGAAAATATTTTAAAATGGAAGCGGAAACCTATTTGTGAAGCAGAGGGACTTTAAATTTTCAGCACTGGAGAAACATTCTGCTCTACTGAATGAAAATGAAAAACAATTGTAAAATTAGTTCAAATATTCATTAGCCAACAAAGGATAATATGTGGAACTGAAAACCACACAGACATGTTTGTGGATTGCCAGGTGGAGGAGTTTTTAGAGCATATATAGACAGATATATATAACCTTTGGCTACGAAAACTCATCTGCCAACCTTCCTCAGCTAATCAAGTGCAGAAATATTTTGATGGTGAATTATCCCCTGTGTCATCTGCCAGTTTTGCCAACTCAGTCTTCCTCTAGATAATTTATGTATAACTAGAAGCACTAGACCGTCCCCCAATTACCCCCACATAACACAGCAAGGATGGAATAACAAAAGCCCCACAAATGGAGGTCTAAGGTTGTGGCTCAGGTGGGCCTTGATTGACCAGTGGCACTTAACCAGCTACTCACAAGCCCCTCCAATCAGTCAGGGAGAGGTGCTTGAGCCCTTTTGAAAGTTGGCAGGGGGCTACCACCTGGAGCTATTCCCCCCCCTTCCCTGCAGTTAGAGTACTCAGGGGATTGGTGCTGGTTTATTTAGGACAAAAGTTTGGACTGTGGTTGGGTTCTTGTTTCAGCATCTGGGGCTACATTAGCCCCCTTCAATTCCTAAAGCTGCTTGTCCACATTCAGTGATGCCCCCTGCCAGATCTACGCTTTGGACTTGGACCTCTTTAAGCACTCAGAGTGGGTGACTGAGATGCAGTTAGAGGAATGAGCTGTTCTGGGGTTGGTTGCTATCTGGCAGCAAGAACCCCTCTGTGGAGGGTGGCGACTGGTGGGCATTAATCCTCCCTCCCTGCCATAGGCCAGCCTGCTACCTAAGACTGCCCAAGACCCCCCAGGCCTCCATCCTGCTGGATAAGCAGCATACCATTATGGATATGCCAGGATGCTTGCCCATTTGGAATGGGGAAATGGGATGTTAATGCCACATGTCTAATGGGAATGGGGCTTTTGAATTCTGAATTACAGCTAATGTAGTTATTGCTCACTTTTGTAGGATTCTAATCCACATGGGAATTGCAATTATTCAGTTGCTGAGGAGAAAGCCATTGGCTCTATGTGCTTGGAAGTTAAAAGTTGAGTTATGCTGGGAAACTGGTGGGTGAATGTAGGGGAAGGGCACGTGAGGTGGAGGGAGAGTAGAACGCTCCATTGCACAAGTGGAAATCTTTGCATCGGGCTTCCACTGACAGGACTCGTCAGTTGAATCCCACCCTATACGTCCAGATAGAAAAACACTAGAGAATCTGATATTGCAGAACACGCCCTTACAGCCACCTCTGCCATGGAGGTCCACTGGGGTTAGAAGTGAGGGACAATGTTTGTAGGTATGTGCCTTGCTTCATGCTTTTGAAAACCAGGGCAATCATGATTGACAGCTAGATGATAACTTACCAAGGAGGATGGCAGAGGACTGTTGGTTGGAGGTGGTTTCTGGACAGTGCTGTGGAGTCAAAGGGATGCTGGTTTGGTGCGTGATGTGCTGGGCATCATACAGTGGAGTCTGCTGTTTGAGCCAGCTCTTCTAGATGATTTAAAATGTGCAGCTCTGATGATTTAAAATGTCCAAGGAGAGAGGCGGAGGAAGATGGAGAGGAGGTGGAGACAGAGGAGGGGGAGGGGGAGGAAGACGAAGAAGTCACTGGAAATAGAAGCAACAGAATATAAATCAGGAAAAAAGGGTAAAGTGAATACTAATAAAACATAGCAGTGACTCTTAAGTTTTTGTCTTGGAATGTGAACGGTTTGAATGAAAAGTCTAAGAGAAATAAATTTGAGAAGGTTCTAAAGAAAAAGAACATTGATGTGATTTGTTGCCAAGAAACATATGTAGCCAAAAAACACAAACACATTTTAATAAATAAAAAGTTGGGAACAGAGTTTATTAATTCAGATACTAAAAAAAAAAGAGGGGTAGTGATTTATGTGAAGGAGAAATTGGAACCTAAATTAATATGCAAGGACGAGGAAGGAAGAATTTTAGGAGTACAAATTAATCATCAGGGAGAAAAACTCAACGTGGTAACGGTTTATGCACCAAATACAAATAAAATGGAATTTTTAAAGAAATTGGAACAAATATTATTAGATCTAGAGAATAATAAATTGGTTTTGCTTGGAGACTTAAATGGAGTGCCAACACCAGAATTAGACAGAAGTGTGAAAAGAAAGAATTTAAACCAAGGGAAACTACCAAGATTGTTTAACAACCTTGAGGAAAACTTAGATTTAATAGATATATGGAGACATAAAAATCCAACGACGAAACAATTCACTCATTTTTCTTTTTTTAAAAAAATAATATTTATTACTTTTCCAGCAATTTAAACATTACAAAAAAAGAATAAACAATACAATACAATACAAAAACAATACAAAACACTTAACATATTAAATTAACCAAACAGTTTCAATATCTTATCTTTCATTCACTTATTTCAGTGACCTCCTCACACCTCCCTTTTTGTATTCCACTTCTGTTAATTGTTTCAGCAATTCCTTTCCATCTTCCTCTGTTTTCTATCCTATAATTATCTTAACACATTTTAACCTTATTTTTCCCTTTAATTTTCTATTAATCTATTTATACTTAATTCCTTATAACATTTCTACTAAAGCCATATAACTTCATTCCAACATTTTTCTAACATTCATTAATTTTACAGTATTTCTGTAAGTGGTCTTTACATTTTTTCCAATCTTCAAATGGACTGTTTCAAGAGGTGGCAGAGAGATATTTCTAGATTTGTCTGGCAGGGCAAGAAGCCCAGAATAAAATTTAAAATACTAACGGACGCAAAGGAAAGAGGTGGATTTGCCCTGCCAGACCTCAAACTTTATTATGAATCAGCAGCTTTTTGCTGGTTGAAAGAATGGCTGCTTCTTGAAAACACTGACATTTTGGATTTAGAAGGTTTCAACAATGTATTTGGATGGCATGCATATCTGTGGTATGATAAGGTCAAAGCACATAAAGCATTTAAAAACCATATTGTCAGGAAAGCATTGTTTAATGTTTGGATAAGATATAAGGATTTATTGGAAAATAAAACCCCAGCACAAGATGTTGGACATAATATTATGTTCGCTGACTGGGAACAGTTGTGGACCACAGGTATGAAATTTACGGCATGCAATGCCTTAAGAGAAAATATTATGAAAATGATATACAGGTGGTACATAACCCCAGTCAAGCTTGCAAAAATCTACCATTTGCCTGATAATAAATGTTGGAAATGTAAAGAAACTGAAGGTACATTTTTTCACCTTTGGTGGACGTGCCCAAAGATTAAGGCTTTCTGGGAGATGATATATAATGAACTAAAAAAGGTATTTAAATATACCTTCCTGAAGAAACCAGAGGCCTTTCTCCTGGGCATAGTCGGCCAATCGGTGTTAAAAAAGGACAGAACTTTCTTTATGTATGCTACAACAGCAGCAAGAATACTCATTGCAAAGCATTGGAAGACACAAGATCTACCCACACTGGAGGAATGGCAGATGAAAATGATGGACTACATGGAATTGGCGGAAATGACTTGTAGAATCTGTGACCAGGGAGAAGAGTCGGTGGAAGAAGATTGGAAGAAATTTAAAGACTATTTACAGAAATATTGCAAAATTAATGAATGTTAGAATGATGTTGGATTGAAGTTAAGTGGTTTCCAGCTGTATAGGTACAAAAGAATATGGAAAAATTGGTTTTCAATATGTAAAAATTTAAGGTTATAATATATCAAGATTAAAGATTAGGATTAAAAAGGAGGGAAAGGAATTGTTGGATCAACAAATTTAATTGGAATACGAAAGAGGGAGGTATGAGGAGGTCCAGGAAACAAGTAAATGTAAAAGAAGTGAGGAAAAGTTGGAATTGTTTTTAACTGTTTTTTCTTTTTTTCTACTTTGTATTTTTCCTTTTCATTGTTCATTTTTTTTTTACTAATGTGATTCTTTTTTTCCTTTGAAACTTTAATAAATATTATTTAAAAAAAATAAAATAATTTTTTTCCAATCTTCTTCCACCAACTCTTCTCCCTGGTCTCGGATTCTGCCAGTCATTTCCGCCAATTCCATATAGTCCATCAACTTCATCTGCCATTCTTCCCGGGTGGGTAAATCTTGTGTCTTCCAATATTTCGCGATGAGTATTCTTGCTGCTGTAGTTGCATACATAAAAAAAGTTCTATCCTTCTTTGGCACCAATTGGCCGACCATGCCCAGGAGAAAGGCCTCTGGTTTCTTCAGGAAGGTATATTTAAATACCTTTTTCATTTCATTATAAATCATTTCTCAGAATGTCTTAATCCTTGGGCATGTCCACCAAAGGTGGAAGAATGTACCTTCAGTCTCATTACATTTCCAACATTTATTGTCGGGCAGATGGTAAATTTTTGCAAGCTTGACTGGTGTCATGTACCACCTATAAATCATTTTCATTAAATATAAATCATTTTCATTAAATTTTCTCTTAGGACATTACATGCCGTAAATTTCATACCTGTGGTCCATAACTGTTCCCAGTCAGCCATCATTATGTTATGTCCAACATCTTGTGACCATTTAATCATAGCTGATTTCACCATTTCATCCTGAGTGTTCCATTTCAACAGCAAGTTATACATTCTTGACAAATTCTTAATTTTTGGTTCTAACAATTCTGTTTCCGAGTTTGATTTTTCCACCTGGAAACCAACTTTTTTGTCCATATTGTACGCCTCCATTATTTGATAATAATGGAGCCAATCTCGCACTCTGTTTTTCAGTTTTTCAAAGCTCTGCAATTTTAATCTGTCTCCATCTTGTTCCAGAATTTCCCAATATTTCGGCCATTTGGCCTCCATATTGAGTACCTTCGCTTCCATTGGTGACAACCATCTTGGGGTTTTCTTTTCTAACAAATCCTTATATCTTATCCAGACATTAAACAGTGCTTTTCTAACAATATGATTTTTAAACGCTTTATGTGCTTTTACCTTATCGTACCACAAGTATGCATGCCAACCAAATACATTATTGAAACCTTCTAGGTCCAACACATCAGTGTTTTCACTCATTTTTCAGAGCCACATCAGAGAATTAACAATAAGAGTGGTGAAATGTGAGATACAACCCATAACCCTATCTGACCACAGCTCAATAGTGTTCCAGTTAAAATATGAAACTCAGGGTACGTACAGGTGGAGAATGAACGATTACCTATTTGAAAATGAGGAGGTGATTGGAAAAGTTAAATCCATTTTGAAAGAATACTTTGATTTAAATATTAACAAAGAAACAAACATGAATATAGTTTGGGACGCCAGTAAGGCAGTTTTAAGAGGCTTCTTGATCCAACAAAACAATTATAGGAAAAAGGCGAGAGAACAAAAAAAAAAGAAGAGATACTTGCTCAATTAAGAGAATGTGAAAAGAATTTAATAATGAAACCGAATGAAGAAAGAAATAAGCAATTGTATAAGATGTTACAAACACCAATATTCAATATTAATAAATCAAGAGGTGGAATGGGGAATTAAATCAATGAAACAAAAAATTTTTGAGTCAGCGAATAAAACTGGAAAATTTCTAGTGTGGCAATTAAGAAAAGGGAGAAAACAAAATGTAATTAACAAAATAAAAACAGAAGAACAACTCTTGGAGGACCCTAATGAAATAAAAAAGAGCTTCCTTAATTTTTATGAAAAATTATATAAGAGAGAAGAAGAAGATGTGACAGAAATAGGAAGATATCTAGAAGACAACAGAGTTAGAGGCTTATCGGAGGAGGAGAAAAGTCTACTAAACAAACCGATAAAAATGGAGGAAATTCAAGACGCGATAAAGAAGATGAAATTAGGGAAAGCCCCGGGACCTGATGGTTTATCAGCCAAGTATTACAAAGTTCTAGAATAACTTTTAACTCCGGTGCTTTGTGAAGTAATGAATGAGATTTTAAGAGGAGGAAGAATACCAGATTCCTGGAAAGAAGCATACATCATATTAATACCCAAACCAGACTCGGACAAGCTTAACATCAAGAACTATAGACCGATTTCATTATTAAATAATGATTATAAAATCTTTGCAGAAGTAATGGCGAATAGGTTTAAAAAGTGTTTAGTCAATTTTATTCATAATGATCAAGCTGGATTTCTACCCAATAGGCAACTAAAGGATAACATAAGACATGTAATAAATATTATCGAATACTTGGAGTGTAAAAATGAAATTCCCGCGGTACTAATGTTTATTGATGCCGAAAAGGCGTTCGACAATGTATCCCGGCAATTCTTAATAAAATGCATGGAAACAGCAGGGATAGAGGGCACATTCCTGGAAGGAATAAAAGCAATTTATTAGTACCAAAGGGCTAAATTAATTATAAATAATAATTTGACTGATTTTTTTGAAATTTCGAAGGGTACAAGACAGGGGTGCCCTCTGTCACCTCTCTTGTTTATTATGGTATTAGAAATAATTGCAAATAAGATAAGGAAAACTTCAGAGATACGCGGAATAAAAATTGAAGTAAAAGAATATAAATTGAAAGCATATGCTGATGATTTGATGTTGTCGTTAGAAGATCCACAAAAAAGTGTTGGTAAAGTGTTAGAATTGCTTGAGGAATTTGGAAAGTTATCCGGTTTTAAACTAAATAGAATAAAAACTAAAATGATGACTAAAAATATGAAGGAAGAACAAAAAAACCATCTTGAATTACAGACTGGGATTAAAGTAATAAAAAAAGTAAAATACCTGGGAATCTGGCTAACCATGAAAAACATAAACTTAATGGAAGACAACTACACAAACACCTGGAAAGAAATAAAGAAGGACTTGGATACCTGGAACAGGATAAAACTCTCTTGGTCGGAAAGAATGGCGGCAATTAAGATGAGCTTACTGCCGAAATTGCTGTTTCTATTCCAAAATATACCGATAATTAGGGGAACCTCAGTTTTCAAAGATTGGCAGAAAGTGCTCTCCAAATTTATTTGGCAAGGAAAAAGGCCAAGAATCAGATTTAAATTACTCATGGATCAAAGAGATAGGGGAGGATTTGCGGTTCCAAATTTGAAGCTATACTATGAAGCCTCGTGCCTTTGCTGGCTTAAAGACTGGATTGTTATAAAAAACACAGACTTGTTGGACTTGGAAGGTTTCAATATAAGATTCAGTTGGCATGCATACTTATGGCGCAATAAGGAAAAGGTCCACAAAGGATTCTCTAACCATATCATCAGAGGGCCACTGTTGGAAGTATGGGAGAGAAATAAAAGATTACTGGAAAGAAGCACTCCCTGGTGGTTATCGCCAATTGACATCCTAACAACAACAAAAAAATGAATATTGAAGCAGAAAGATGGACTTATGAAGATCTGTTAGTTAAAACAGAAAAAGGATGGAAGATTAGACCATACGAAGAGATAAAGAATAAACTAACAGGGTGGATTCAATTTCATCAAATCAATGCTTTGTGGACCGAAGACAAAAAGATTGGGATGAACGAAAAAAAATCCAGATTCCAGGTAGAAATATTGGAAGGCAAATCAAAACTTCTATCCAAAATGTACAGCCAGTTGCTAGAATGGGACACTAAAGATGAAGAAATAAAAGAAGTAATGGTGAAATGGGCGATAGACTTTGGATATAATGTAGAGTACGATAGTTGGAAGAAACTTTGGAATAAAGGCATGAAATTTTCAGCTTGTACAACACTTAGAGAGAACATGGAAAAAATGATGTATAGGTGGTACATCACACCTGTAAAATTAGAAAAAAAGTATAAAACCGGAGACAAAACATGCTGGAAATGTAAAATTAAGGAAGGCAATTTTTACCACACGTGGTGGACTTGTGAGGTAATCAAAAAGTTCTGGAAACTTATTTACAATGAATTAAAAAAAAAATACTTAAATATACCTTCACAAAAAAACCTGAGGCCTTCCTTTTGGGGATAATTGGAGAAGAAATAAAAAAGGACCAAATATTTTTCCAATACGCAACAGTGGCTGCTAGAATACTAATAGCACAAAATTGGAAGACAACAAAAATCCCAACTGTAAACGATTGGCAAATTAAATTATTTGAATACCTAGAATTGGCAAAAATGACACAAAAAATAAGGAACCAAAAAGGTACAAAGTTTAATGGAATAAATTTATGACATATATTGAAACAGATGTAAGAAATTTAAAAATCACAGTAGGCTTGATATAGCGTCTGCGATGCAAAGAGATCTAAGAAAGTGAAACTGCAGATAGAAATCTTTTTGTAACATACTCCAAAACCGGGTTGAAGGGAAGTCAACTATTGTTGTGTTATTTAGTTACTGTAAGTTTAATTTGTTGGTGTTTTTTAGTTATGTAATGTTGTTCGTTTCTTTTTTGTTCTTTTATTTTGTCTTTTTTGTTGTATCAGTGTTTGGTGTTGTATAGTGATTTGAAACTAATAAAAAGAATTTTTAAAAAAAATTGCAGCTCTGTCTTTTCAGGGATTAGTGTTGCCTCAAGGGGCTAGTGACAGTGTTAGAGGGCTCCAGAGATCCCTTGGCCTCTTTATGAAGGTTGGTTTAGAGGTGGCTTCTATAAAAGTGGGGACAAGGGGATCCTGGAGAGAGAACACAGATCCCTTTACTGGATGCACCTGAGATCAAAATACAGGGAACCAGTAAGTGCTCTAAGAAAGCACCCTATATACTCCTGCCTGAACTTGAAAATCTCCTGTGTATTTCTTGCCTTATACCAAGGATAACAGTTTGCATCTGGATCACCATGCAAAGGAGTTTTTCTGTGAAGCCCACCCACCCACCCACTGAATAGAAGGAAGGGGGAGGCACCTGGTGGTGTTCATTGACCAATGCTGCCACCAGCCTTTCAGACACAGCTTTTGTGTGAGTGTTTTCGCGGAGTCTCCCCCAGGAATTTCTTGGCTGCAAGTTCTCAGTCATCAGATTTCATTGAGCTGGTCACATCACAGGCAAACAGGTACCACACATCACTTGCGATAAGGTTGTTATCCAGGATATCCTGTGTCATCTGTGCATCCATTTTCACAACGCACTCACTATAGCAACTGGCATACTAGGTGGGGATCAAGTGAGGAATTGTGGGGGAGAAGAGGAAATTCCTACTGAAGACAGGAAAACTTAAAATGCCTATTGAAACAGCCGCGCTTAAAGGGAAAAGCTGTTGATTGTGTGCAGCTTACAGGCATTGCATGAATAAAACAAACTTATCCACCCTTTGGAGCAAACTGTGATCTAGACTTTTGCATTATGGATATGCATGTCAAATTCTGTCTTTTTCAGTGATTTGTAATATACCGTTTTTGACTGGAAACCTTTTGCATGACACACTCCAATAAATGGTTTGCGTTTTTGCTTGGTGTCTTTGTGGTCAACTCTTCTGTGAGGCAAAGGTTTTACTTACACAGGTTGAGACCTAAGGGAAGCTGAGGCTCACAGAGAGAGGGACTCACAACCACCAAATTTCTGTGTTGTTGTTTGTTGTTTAGTCGTTTAGTTGTGTCCGACTCTTCGTGACCCCATGGACCAGAGCACGCCAGGCACTTCTGTCTTCCACTGCCTCCCGCAGTTTGGTCAAAAATTCTGTCAGATTTCTGTGTAGCAACTTCAAAACAAAACAAAAATTCTCCACAAAGGAGTGATGAGCAAGAAATGTTTCTGTACTCCTTGGATGGGTTTGGGGGCAAGGTGGGCATTGCCATGTGCAGGTAGGAATATCCCTGGCCAGCAGGAGGAGCTCTGCATGCAAACTACTACTGTGTGCACCGTTCTTCAGCCCAATCCATGACAAGGGGAGCACATGGGCAAGCAGTCTGGAAATATGAGTGCAGCTGAATGATGGCAATGGGAAGCAGAAAGAACCACAGGGGGAGTCGAAAATGGGTTGTACTTGGTCCAGTACCAAGTAATGCTGTCAGTACGGGGATTTAAGCTTGTGCAAACTCACCCCCATGCCCATTAGAAACAGATTTTGGGGTATCCCCTACCCTCATGAACAGAATTGGGAAGAGGGGAAATTTTTATTGCTGTACCAACATCTATTTCACTAATGGAAGAATTGTTCTTCCTGGAGCATTAGCTTTTTTTGCTGCTGCATCACACTGTTGACTCGTTAAACTTGTGGTCCACCAAAACCCTTAGATCCTTTTCACATGTACTGCAAGTAAGCCAGGTGTTCCCCATCTTATATTTGTGCATCTGGTTCTTCCTGCCTAAGTGCAGAAACTGACATTTGTCCCTATTGAAATTCATTTTGTTAGCTTGTGCCAAATTCTCCAATCTGTTATGGTCATTTTGAATTCTGATTCTTTAATCTGCAGCATTAGCTCCCTCTCCCAGTTTGGTGTCATCTGCAAATTGGATGAGCATCCTCTCAATTGCTCATCCAGGTTTGAGTCCCAACTGATATCGGGGAAATTGAAGCCCGCATGATTACAATACCTTTCCCTTTTGAATGTTCGGTAATCTGTAATTCCTCCATTGCTTCACTGACAATTTCATTTCCCAGAAGGTGGAGGAAGCAACAAGGGGATCATCTATATTGGACCTGGTCCTCACCAACAAAGAGGAACTGATTGATGAAATGGAAGTACTGGGAACCTTGGGAGAAGCGATCATGTCCTCTTGGGTTTCATGATATAGAAGGAAGGGAAAGCTGGGTGTGGTCTGACATGCACTCTGGAATTTAAGAAAACTTAAGGAACTATTGAGTGAGATTCCATATTCAGAAATACTCAAAAAGAAGGGAGTCGAAGATGAAGGGGAGATTCTTAAAGTTGAAATATTGATGGCACAAATGCAGACAATTCCAACAAGAAAGAAAAATGGGAGACATCTAAGGAAACCATTGTGGCTGCATAAGAAGCTTACAGACAAGCTGAGAGTTAAGAAGGGCATGTATAAGAAATGGAAGAAAGGGGAAATCACTAAGGAAGAGTATACACGAGTAGTCAACAGTTGCAGGGGAAAGTCAGGCTGGCCAAAGCTCAGAATGAGCTCAAACTTGTAAGAGAGATTAAAAATAATTTTAAAAGGTTCCTCTGGCTATGTTTGAAGCAAGTAGTAGTTGTGCTGGGTGACTGCCCAGCACAGAACACCCTCTGCTGTGGGGCTCGCAGGACCTTCCCTCTGATTGGCAGGCAGGCTTCTTCTACTGGGTGTGTCCTGGCCTACAGGCTGACTGATTGACTGCAGCCTTGGAAATAGGAGGGCCATGGACATCATCCAGAGTCCCTGCCTCCATGTCTTGATTGAGAGTTATACCAGCGACTGACTGATCGAGAGAGGAGATTGTCAATATCAGGATTGGAAAATTGTGAAGTAACAAAGAAGATAGCAGAAAGATAAAGGATGGATATTTAGCTCTTGAAATCCAGAACATGGGAAGTCCCATTGAAATTAAATAATTCGGACTCTAGAATCATAGAATCATAGAGTTGGAAGAGACTACAAGGGCCATCGAGTCCAACCCCCTGCCAAGCAGGAAACACCATCAGAGCACTCCTGACATATGGTTGTCAAGCCTCTGCTTAAAGACCTCCAAAGAA
The DNA here is from genome assembly GCF_964106645.2 of Podarcis pityusensis. NCBI lineage: Eukaryota > Metazoa > Chordata > Lepidosauria > Squamata > Lacertidae > Podarcis > Podarcis pityusensis. The sequence goes on along the minus strand of NC_138036.1, from coordinate 6,503 downwards.
GGAGACTCCACCACACTCCTTGGCAGCAAATTCCACTCTCGAACAGCTCTTACTGTCAGGAAGTTCTTCCTAATGTTTAGGTGGAATCTTCTTTCTTGTAGTTTGGATCCATTGCTCCGTGTCCGCTTCTCTGGAGCAGCAGAAAACAACCTTTCTCCCTCCTCTATGTGACATCCTTTTATATATTTGAACATGGCTATCATATCACCCCTTAACCTCCTCTTCTCCAGGCTAAACATGCCCAGCTCCCTTAGCCGTTCCTCATAAGGCACCGTTTCCAGGCCTTTGACCATTTTGGTTGCCCTCCTCTGGACACGTTCCACTTTGTCAGTGTTCTTCTTGAACTGTGGTGCCCAGAACTGGACACAGTACTCCAGGTGAGGTCTGACCAGAGCAGAATACAGTGGCACTATTACTTCCCTTGATCTAGATGCTATACTCCTATTGATGCAGCCCAGAATTGCATTGGCTTTTTTAGCTGCCGCGTCACACTGTTGGCTCATGTCAAGTTTGTGGTCAACCAAGACTCCTAGATCCTTTTCACATGTACTGCTCTCAAGCCAGGTGTCACCCATCTTGTATTTGTGCCTCTCATTTTTTTTGCCCAAGTGCAATACTTTACATTTCTCCCTGTTAAAATTCATCTTGTTTGTTTTGGCCCAGTTCTCTAATCTGTCAAGGTCGTTTTGAAGTGTGATCCTGTCCTCTGGGGTGTTAGCCACCCCTCCCAGTTTTGGTGTCATCTGCAAATTTGATCAGGATGCCCTTGAGTCCATCATCCAAGTCGTTGATAAAGATGTTGAATAAGACCGGGCCCAAGACAGAACCCTGTGGCACCACACTAGTCACTCTTCTCCAGGATGAAGAGGAACCATTGATGAGCACCCTTTGGGTTCGGTCAGTCAGCCAGTTACAAATCCACTGAGTGGTAGCATAGTCAAGACCTCATTTTACCAGTTTCTTTACAAGAATATCATGGGGCACCTTGTCAAATGCCTTGCTGAAATCAAGGTAGGCTCTATAATTGGCTGTATTGTTTTTTGTTTTTGAATGTGGTAAGATTTGGCTTGATTTGTTATTAATATGAATGTTTTTTCCCTCTTTATTGGAAAATGAATAAAAATTTTTTTTACAAAAAAAGGAAAAAGGAGGGCCAGATGAGCCTTGGGCTGAGCTTTGTTGGCTTTGGTTGCTGTTGTGGCCCGAACTGCTTGGAGTGTTTTAAATGGCCTTTAGCATTTTAATAATTTTAAATTGTTTTCAACTGTTTTCAACCTGTTTTATAAAGGCTCTTTGGGGGATGTGCCTCGGAGGAGAGGAGAGGAGCAGGGCCCCTCAGTCGCAGTGGTTTAGGGTAGGGAGAGGTATGGAGGGGGGCAGGCCAGGTAAGGGGCACACGTGCCAGCCCCTCCTCCAACCTGGGGAATTGTGCTGGTCCTATCAGCCAGCCCTCAGGTCTGTGACTATTGTTGAATGCCAGGGCAGCTCAGAATAAGGTTTAAATAATAATAATACAAGGTATACCATCCTATACCAGCAGGTCTCGGGGCGCTTCACAGGATAAAATCATAATATTAAAACAGGAAATCCATAAGATCTCCCTCACCCATGATCTGATTATAGACGAGGAGGTTGATCTGGCCTGTGCCACTGAGACCTGGGTGGATGAGCAGGGTGGAGTTGGTCTCGCTCACCTGTGCCCACCTGTGCCCACCTGGGTGCAGCATCAGGGCAGACTTGGGGTTCAGGGAAGGGTACTTGCTGTGGTCTATAGAGATTCTCTCTGTCTCCATGCTCTCTGTCCAGCTAAGGGGCAATACTGTGTTGTTGTTTTTAAAGTGTTTTACTGGAAGTTCCCTTAAGCTCTGGCCAAAAAAGAGAGAAGAAATGTTCTGTATATTTTCTGGCCACCAGCAATGGGGAACTGATAGCATTGCTTAAACAAATCCATACCACGAGAACAAGATTCGATTCAGTTGAGCAATTGGGGAAATAAGGAATATTTCCAAAAAACGTTTGCAAAGCTGGAACTTCCCCATTTTTAAAGCTCAAGCACAAAGACATGGGACCAGAAGGGCCCTGGGCTCCTACTTACACCCTGTTTTAGGTTTCATGTCTGATGTGTCATTCCCTCTCTCTCATCCATCATGCCCCTGATCCCCATTGCCCAACCCTGCTTAAACCCAGCAGTACCCCGATGGCTATCTTGACGTTTGAGTTTCCCCCTCAGCTGACAGCTTCAGGAAGGCAGTTGCACCTGATGTAGGGAGAAAGGGCTCTTCCTCAGCACGGCAGACCCAGTCCAAATCAAGGCAATTCTGGTCCTTTGGAGGGTTAATAGAATGCCTGGAAAACTTCATAATAATAGGATGTACCAGAAGTTATAAGCAGGAGAAAGTCAGTTAGGAAGTAATGGGAATATTATAGGGTGTGTTCCGATTTTAAATTGACTGCAAACTTGGGGCCCATTTTCCAATCTATCTGACATTTGTAAGTCACCCCAGAAATCTGTCACTATCTGTATAAGGTCATGAGTTTAGACAAGAGCTGGGAGTTGAGTGGTGGGAGAGATGGCAAGGAAGCATGAAGGTAGACTGCGGGAAATTATGATGTGTATGTGTGTGGCAGTGCGTTGCTGCTGTCGCAGCAAGATCACATGTGCGAGAAGTGATTTTTCTGGTGTGTGTGTGCCCATACAGCTCCTTGCCGGGGTGCAAGGGACCTAGATACGCCTCTGCACCTCCCTGCCAATTATGATGAGACGATGATGCTTAACCTAATTCTGTTATTTCTATTTACCAATCAAGCAAGAAAAGAGTTTTGTTTATGTTCAGTTTATTGAAGATTTTCAAGCAGAGAAGCTCTCAATCCAAAGCAAGATGACTCACCACCCCAGACACACTTAAAAATAATAATCACTTTCCCTCATATAGAAAGAGGGCCATGGGGTGGGGCACAACATGCAAATGCTAGCCCAGAAAGAAGCAGCTGGAGTTTGATTATATGGCAGTAGGTAGATGTTTCATCAAAGGGGATCTCAAGAGAAATGCTGGAATTCATTCAGGACCATGGAACTCAGAGATTGCAACCTTTTGTCCACCCAGAGAGATCTTTTCCTTTGCAATTATTCCTCCAAGCAACCCTAAAAGTCAGAATAAGAGCAAAAAATGAAGCAAGGGAAGCCACATGACTGTTGCTTGTATAACTAACTACAAGTGAGGTGGATCTTCTTTAAAAGCTCCACAACATTTCCAAGTGAGGCATTTGTGTCAGCTGCAGGGTCAGTCTTTCTGTTCATGCTGATGATCAGTTTAAGCGGTCAACGGGAAGTCTACCTATTAACAGCCCATGGTGCCCTTCTAGCAAAATTTTGCTTCCCATCCCATCCCATCCCATCCCATCCCATCCCATCCCATCCCATGGAACTTTACTGCTCAGTCATGGATACAGCTGTCGAGCTGCTCAACTGCCTCATTCCTTGAGTCTGAGCAACTGAATCTGTATCCACCTCCCATGTGCCGGTTCCTGACTAGGGGCTTCCAGAGTTCACGGTCCTGCCACCGAGGACTTCTTGGATCATTCTTCGTCTAGCTCCTCCCCTTTGACCCTACTGCCTTGGGGGACCCTGCTGGGAGTACGAGACTCCCGATTGCCTCGCTCCCAAGGGTCATAGGAACGTGCAAGCCCACACACCACGACAAGGCGATGATCCAGTGAGTGAAAAGCACATTTAGAGGCACATTGTGCCTAACAATGGAGGTGGAACAGAGTCATTGTGGCTGCTAAGCATTGATAGCCTTCTGTGAAAGACCTCCAAGCAAACTTGGGAAGTGAACCATCTGCCCCAGGACTTTGCTCCAGCCCATGACAGAACTCAGACTGTCTCCTCCTTTCCTGCATTCCAATTTATTTATTACTACATTTATACCCCACCTTTTCTCCAAGGAGCTCAAGGTGGCATACATGCTTCTTCCCCTTAGAAAAACACTGTAGGCTGTGTTGTGAGACAGTGACTGACTCAATGTCAACCTGTGAACTTTCTGGCTGAGTCAGGATTTGATCTCTGGTGTCCCAGGTCCTCTCTTACCACTACTCCACATTGGCTCAGTTGCCAAATCATTTCCTTAAATCTCCACCAAGACAGCTACCAAGTGTTTGCTGCACACAGTGGTGGCTGGCTTTGTGATGCGGGTGGGGCTGCGGTCTTTTCCTGGCTTCCCAGCACTGTCTGATGCTGCCAGTTACTCAGAGGAAGTGGAGAAGGGCAGCAGGGTCCCAGAGCAGTGGGGGCACTACTGGCTGTACATTTAAGGAAGCATCTTTAGCCCTTGTCAGTGCCTATTGGGGAAGGATCTTTAACTGCCAGCTATACAACAGTCAAGTGAAACCACCTTCCTCTTCACAGTTATGTGAACTGAAAACTTGGCTGGTATTGAATGTTCCAAGCACTGAGATATTAGCACTTACCAGGCGTTCATCCCTTGGGGGTCACGGACAATCCTCTTGACACAGTTAATATCATTTGTGATGTCATCATTTAAGAACGCTGGCAAAGATTTGTCAGAAAGCAAAGGAGGTTACTGGGGATTCCTAAAATGCAAACCCCAGAATACAAACACCCCCAAGGTTGCAGGGGCTGCCTCTGAACTGTGGAAAACCTTTTCCTAGAGGTCCATCCAACTTTTGGGGAACACTTAAAGCATTTCCCCCTTGAGCTGGCATTCAATTGTTATAGCACCAAGCGGGGGATCCCTTCTAGTCAGCTGCATTCTAGCCAGAGAAAGAAATCAGTTCTTTAAAAATGGCCATCTCATCCTCCATCCAGACAAGCAAGGTCAAAGTTCCAGGACACATTGCAACCCGGTAAAAGCAGGAGGATACAGAGCAGAGGCAGTGGGGCAGAGCATGGCCTAGTGAGATGTCATGGCCTAGGGCATTGTTTCCCAGTCTGTGGGTCACGGCCTGCAAGTGTTGTTTCGTGCAGGTGCGAAAAGGGGTTATATGTATGTGTGCTCAGAAGGGAAGATATGTATTTGAGTAAAGAGGGAGAACAGTGTGTGTCTGTGTGTGTGTGAGGGGCTGAGGTGTAGGAGCCAGGGGGAGGTGTAGGAGCCAGGGGGAGCCAGGGGGCCCATCGCCCTGGCACACATTTTTGAGGACGTGCAATCAGGTATCCCCACGACAGGCACTGAGCCCTGGCAGCTGAGGCACATCGGCAGGCAGGTTGGTCTGGTGGGCAGGTGGATGGAGGCAGCAGTCGAAGAGGCTGTTGGAAGCGGGCTCCATCCACCCTCTGTGGGGGCTCTGCATGCCACCCCTGGTGCCCGCCCCAACTGCCCAGTCCACCAAGGGAGGGGGCGGCAACCCACACTACGCTGCTGGTGAGGGCAGAGGGATGGACACATGCACGTGTGGTTGATGAGAGAGAGAGAGGAAGACAAGCACCTGAGCAGAGAGAGAGAGGCATATCTGAGTGAATGTATATCTGTGCAGTATAAGGTGGAGCGAGAGACACAAAACTTGCATGTATGTCTGTGGTCTGTATATGTGAGGGCATGTGTGTGCTCTGTGTGTACGCAATAGTGTCGTGTGGCTACCTTGTATAGATTTTCCTGGTACAAGGAGTGCTCCCTTGGTGTTATTGGACAATAGCAGTACCAGTGTGTACGTTTGCGTGTAAAAACAATATTAAGTGACACAGTCAGGATAAACAGGGCACAACTGGCTTTCCATGATAAACATGAAGTTTGCGGGGAGGGAAGCAGCAATGACTGTACTGTACTCTCTGCAATTTTCCCTATGCTCACCCCAATGGCTTTAACTCTAACAAATAAATGGAACCTATACTATGTGAAACATTTTGAATTTCATTATGTAGTTCCAATTTTTATTATTAACTGTGTCATTAAAAGTTCATCACAAATTCAACAAAGAAGGGGGCACAGGAAGAGAGAAGTGTGGGAGACACATTTTTAAGTTTATTAAGATATTAGTACCAGCATTTCTGGAAGTCCAAAATTCATTTGACAATAAATCTGTAGTCACCATGTCTTGCAAATTTGGATTTGTGGGTCACCATACCAAAAACATTGGGGACCACTGACTAAGGACAATCCTGAGAGCTGGACAATACACCTGGGGGTGAAGGTATGGAGGTTGTGGAATTCTTTTTTTAAAAAGTCTTCATGTAAATTCAGCAGTTTTTTAGTGTGAAATTCTCCTGAATGATAGCTTTGTATGCAATTTTTTGTAATCTAATGTACTTTTGTATGCAATTTTTGTAAATATATCTATTTATAGGCATACTGTGCCCAATGCAGTTGGCTTGAGAAGTGCATTGGAAGATTAGAAGTGTGAGTTTCGGAGAATGTGCAGTGTGTTTGTCCGTGTATTATTTCAGAAAGTGCAAATTAGGTAGATTCACCTTCAAATGTGAACTGAATTAAAGAAGTGTAAGCTAGTAGGGAATCAAGAGATAAAAGGAACAACTGGCAAGTTTGGCC